>NC_138148.1:824800-1062300 GCF_964199315.1 Orbicella franksi | reverse complement strand
GTGCAGGCTCAAAGTCGAATGGATTGCTTTCCGCCGTGGCCTGTAACCCTTTGCCTCCACTTGCATTACTCAGCGAATCCTTCCCAGCTGAAAAAAACCCCTTTGAGCCTCTGCGGAGGTGAGAAACTGTATCATAGCGTATCTATAGAATGTGTTCACGTGACGTCATCAAATTCTCAAATCCAAAACTAGTGAACCACTAAAGGTTTTATCCTCATCAGGCATAAGAGGTACTAAATTTATATCAGGTTACAACTTTCCAGCTCAATAGCGTCCTTCGTTTGGAAACAAGCGCATTTTGAATTTCGGAGTTACGGCGGTGCGTGACATGAAGCTAAGATCGCGTTTGTCGAAAAATATACACTTATCTCGTGATTTTTAGCCATTTTAGGAGTTAAAGTATTAGGAAAAACATTTTATGGGCTGGATCTTATGAGATTTCGTCATCTTCCGTAAACTCGAGTAATGTCTTGACCAGACAAATCAAATCTTTATAATCCTCAAACCACTTGAATCGATCCTTCGTGTCCAAGTAATTGAGTCGACTAGCCAAAGATGATTAATTCTCGTTTGCAGGAGACATTTTTAACAAATCGAAAACCGACTAAAACACAAAATAGCGGAACGCGATAAAATACGTGTGAACTCTCTGAGAGTAGACAAGGGAAAAGCACCTGATCTCCAAAGATTACAGAAGAAATAAGTTATAACCGTCATCCTCCGATATCCATTTTCTGTAATCTTAATTGTTCTAAATCTAACGAATGGTGCATGTTATATATAGCGACCGTGGTGGAAGTAGTATGTATCAGGTTAATAGCCCGCTTGGTTCCACATGAACTGATAACAACTGATTTAAAGAGAAATGGTTGCGGAACCGATTTAATGAGATGCGTTATCATTATTAGGTCATTCAAGAGAACGGTCACATACTTATCGTTGTACACCTTAGATCTAGATGTCATGAATTTCCTTTTGGATATGCGAATCACATACCCTGGTATTCGATAACAGTAAATTGTATTTTATAATCAAGATCTGGATGTCATGAATTTCCTTTTGGGTATGTGAATCCCACACAGACGGTCTCTAACTAATGAATAACAAGAGTTTTTCTTAAATGTGTTCCAGGTTCCTTCTGATAAGTAAGTTAAGTAAAACTTTATTTAGCCACCAGGTCAGCCTTCGTGATAATGCTAGTAACATATAACGAATATTTAACTCACTCCTAAATATTTATTTTGTTTACGGTGTTTATTTATGATGTATTTCTCCTTTGCGCGAGACCTCCTGCGATTTTTTTTCTCTTTGGACTCATTGAAGAACGCCGTCTGATTATTGGCTTCATTAGGTGCCTAGAAAGCTTCGGCCCGGTCATCCACACTACGTAGACCGGGGGAAATTAAAAACGCAACAATCACTGGTCGTTTTATATTTTTGTTTGAAGAAATCTCGGCCAGGGAAATCACGTGGTTCGCTGATCCTATCGTGTTCAAAAAGGTCCGTTTTAAAATGTTTTCCGTCTGCACGAAAACTCAAAGCGGCGGCGTTTTACAAATTCCTCCGATTTGAAGAGTGTTTACGAAAAGCTCCGTTTTCGTGTCAGACCGTAGGCCTAACCGTAAAAATAAAGCTCTATGACGGTTTTTAAATTCCTCCGGCGTAGTGTACATGTGAACAGAGTCTGGAGCAAACCACGACGTTTACGAGCACCACCAAACAAAAGGTTTAATGAGCAAAACAAAGGCTGTACAAGCGTGTTTAGAAAACCTTTGTACAATTCATAACCGTGCTCTGCAAAACAGCAACGCAAAATGACCTCGAACGCGAACGATGAGTCGAACTGCTAACTTTTCGTATTTCCATTTAGCATTGAACGCTGTCATTATTTTTTTAGCCTGAGCGAGGTTTCAGAGCCATAGGCATCCTGGACAAATTCAATTTTACAAGGCGTTGTCCTCGGCATCGCCGTCGTCATTGTTAACACTATATTTGCATCTCGGATGCTGGAAGGTCGATACACTTGTGTAACGTGGGGTCTGTCATCCTAAGTGGCTGCTTTGTGCTTTGCTCATGTTTCATTCCAAGACCAGTCGAACGCAGATGAGAGTATCGTGTAAAAACCATAAAAAAATCTCATAAATTGCAGCTCTTTGCCAAGATTCTTTTTGATTCAGCGATTAAGTTGTCGAGCGTTTCGGTAGGAAGCTTTTCCCTCCTGCTGAAACAATCTCGTTTACGTTACTTCGCCGATGCAATACCTTTTCATCTTCCCCATTACTACTCGGCAGTCGTTTGCATCCTCTTCGTCAGTATAACTTAAGGCTTTGAACACTTAAAGGCCATCGTCATTAATAACGTCCTTGAACATGGCGAGTTGATACTCGGGGCTTTCCCACTCCAAACCAAGTAAATATTACAGTATTTCTCTTTCCATAGCTTCCAGTCATTCTCGGGGATCTCGCTACTTAATTGACCTCTAATCTAAATGTTGCGGAGACAATGATATCTGGTGGAATAACATTGAAAATTGCGATGCTTTAGGCGACGAGGTACCGAAAGTTTTTTCGATTGTAGGCATTCGTCGACGACGTATACCGTCGACGAATGCCTACAATCGAAAAATATTAGATGACAAAGAGAACCTTAAACGAACCTCATCAATGCAATCAAGGCTTAATCTGGCTACTGTAACTCAAGAAACACCAGGTGAACGCGCACTTTAATATAAAACTGTATGTATAGCATAAATTACAAAGCCGTTACAGAACATAAGCGTGCATATAAAGAATGTTTGGCAAATTAGCATATTATAAGCTTAAATTAAGGTATGTCCGCCATTTTAAATAATCAAATCCAGCCGATGTCAGAAACTCGTTTGTCTAGTTTGGCTATGACGTCAGTACTTTCTCACTGGCTCACAGCCGAGCCTTTTGTTCTTTCACTTTATAAGTGCGACACCATCCGGATGGTCGGGCGGCCAGTTAACTCCACAGCAATATACACATCTCTCTTAATCTCTCTCTAAACAATACCTTCCGCATATATAATCAAGTATTCTTCCTCAACCATCCCCCCAATATCCCCTCACATACACCTACACATCCTACATTTCATTAATCCCTCACATATACCCACACATCCTACATCTCATCAGTCCCCCACATATACCTACACAGCCCACATCTCATTAATCCCCTACATATACCTACACAGCTATACATCTCATCAATCCCCTACATATACCTACACAGCCTACATCTCATTAATCCCCTTCATATACTTACACATCCTACATTTCATTAATCCGCCACATATACTTACACATCCTACATTTCATTAATCTCCCACATATGCTTACACAGCTTACATCTCATTAATCCCCAACATATACCTACACAGCTTACATCTCATCAATCTCCTACATATACCTACACAGCTTATACATCTCATCAATCCCCCACATATACCAACACAGCCTACATCTCATTAATCCCCTACATATGCCTACACAGCTTAAATCTCATCAATCCCCCACATATACCTACACAGCCTACATCTCATTAATCTCCTACATATGCCTACCCAGCTGTACATCTCATTAATCCCCTACATATACCTACACAGCATACATCTCATTAATCCCCAACATATACCTACACAGCTTACATCTCATCAATCCCCCACATATACCTACACAGCCTACATCTCATCAATCCCCTACATATACCCACACAGCCTACATCTCGTTAATCCCCTACATATGCCTACCCAGCTATACATCTCATCAATCCCCTACATATACCTACACAGCCTATATCTCATTATAGTCGAAGCAGTGTAATGTAAAAACAGAACACATACCCAAATCAATGATAAACAGTGTACAAAACAGTTTTGAAAGGAAACTGTAGGACGGAAAAAAGTAATTAACAGTTTAAATCTAGGGGCAGAAATATTTAAAGGACAACAAATCATAATCATGAAAGCAATTTCCAGCTAAATATTTAACCTGTATCACTTCCTTATATATGAAATAAAGTTTTAGAAAGTCTATCTCTCAGTCATTGTTTCAGAACTGAACCCTATTATAAAGAGAGAGCATGAGTTTAAGGTGCCTATGAAGTAAAAAATAATTGCTGCTTATTTGAAAGGCCTTTCAAAGTATAGAAGAATGGCGTTTTCTTTTTTTGGAATATCTTTTTGCGTTTTAGAGATATTCACGTTTTTATATTATGCAAATGACGAAAGTGATGACGTCATTGGTGGTTCCACTAAAACAGCACAACACTCAATCGAAAATAACTCTAGAAGTATTAAAGCAGTGTTCTTCAAACTTGGCATCAGTAACGTTCATCACAAAGCAAACAGATTGACACCTACTGTGTTGTTGCCATGGCAACACTCTTGGCTTCAGTCTCTTTCTATGAAAAACCAAATATCCCCATTTCCAACCTTTTAAAGTGGGACAGAGGGTCTCGCTCGGAACACACATGGTTCCCATATTGTCTGTTGACATGGTTCCCATATTGTCTTAACTCTCCCCATTAGATTGTTGGGAGTGGATGATCCTTGTTTACGATAAAATCTGGGAATTTTATTCTTAATTAAAACATAACCAGCGGCATAACTGTTGTCATGGCAACGGCAAGACGGGTGTCATTATGTTTCTTTTGTGATGTGCATTTCTGGTACCAGGTTTAAAGAACATTGCTTTAATATTTCTAGAGTTATTCGCGATTGATCGTTGTGTTGTTTTAGTAAAACCAACTATGACGTCATCACCTTCGTTATCAAAAACCTAAATATCTCTAAAACGAAAAAAGATATTCCAAAAAGGAAAACGCCATTCTTCTTTACTTTGAAAAGCCTTTCAAATAAGCAGCAATTACTTTTTACTTCATCGGCACTTTAACTCCCGCCGAGGACTCGGGTTTTTTCTTTGTCCAACGCCTCTGACAGTTGGACAAAATTTACATCTTTCACAGTTCTCAAAAACTTGTTAAAAATCCTATCGAATTTGCAAGAGCAAGTGTCAATCGTTAACCATCCAATAAATGAGAAAATCTTACAGTAAAATTTAAACTGCAAATACGCGGGATTCTGCTATCACAAGGCAATAAATCTTAAGTAGTTTGTGGTGTATGTACACAACGTTTAGTTGAAGAAACCCCTCTGAACTATCTTCGATCCCTCTCACGTGACCATTAGTGCCACCTCCTCATAGTCGGCACAAATAAAGCCTTTTTATATCCCTGGCCGTGATAAGACTATGATCTCTGTCATGCAGGGCCTGTTCGTGGGCAAATGAAACGAATCTTTTCCCAGGACTATTTTGACCATTTTTCGGGCACCACGCAATTTTAATGATAGGCCCGGATTTACTAACTGATGCAGCAGTTACTGGCATGCTTATTGTATTTCAGGGAACAGCTTCGCTGCTCGTTCCGGGCCACAAAACCCTCCGAATTGGGCGAAACCGCCAGCTACGCGGGCTACTCAAACAGGGTCTGCCTTAGCTACCTGTCGAGCTGTCGCGCTTCCGAATGAGAGACAAAAACTAAAACATTACATGGAGGTGTCTAGGAGTTCAACGACCGCTGACTACTTCTTGTTATGTAGCGGGCGCATTTCATGTAACACGCTAAAGACGCGAAGGCAGACGAAATCAAGCAGTCAACTGTGAGAATCGATGAGGCTGTTAAGAAAATCAATAGGCTATGCAACACTCGGAGTCGGGTTAGCCGGTGTAACGGTTTCTCTTATGTATGGACCAGAAGAGTTAAAACGTAAAGTAACCTCTAATGGTTTGGTACGCGTTGCAAGGGCCGCTCGCACGGTAAGTGCGTACATGTAGGCGGATTGTACTGAGTTGACTGCTAGAGCTAACTGCATGTTTTAGTTCAGTGTTGTGGATAAAATGCAGTTGTACAGTTCTATTCAACTGGCTTGTCGCACGCAGAATCTATTCTTACCAGATAGGCGGCGTGGACTTCTTTGCGGATTACGTAACGGCACATGTATACACAGTGATCTCCTGATCCCTTGATTCCCAGGCGAAGTTATGGAGATTCACTTGGTAATAGATTCAGTTATATTTTATTTTTAATCACCCTGCAAGACAGAGGCTCTTATCTCTTTCTGCTCGGTGAGAAAGAGAAGAGAACCTGTGCCTCGCAGGGTTATTTATAATCCCGATACAATGATGACCTCCGGAATCTCTTTGTCTTTAAGGACATTTTGTTAATTAATGGTAATAGGACTGAGTGGAGTCCAATTCGGTCTGTAATCATACGAGTGATTAACAAATGATTAAACGTCGTTATGAATGCTGAAAAACACAGCAGTTTACTCAACAAAGTGCACCGCAACAGCGCGCCCAAAATGACGCGTACTGTCCAATTACAAGCATGACGCATACACTGTCCAATTAATGCTCAAATCAGGCTGCTGATAGCCAATCACGTTCGAGAATTTTGCTATAGTTTTGATTAATACTATTATTCCATGCCAAGGTTGTTTTCATTAGTTATGACTACAAAAGAACTCTCTGGGGAATTGACAGGAACTCTTCTGAATATTCAAAATTCAAATCTCAGGTGAGCATACTAATATTGTAGACTGGTATAGTTTGTGACACATAACTCTATTTGGATGTAACCAAATGTAACATCAGCTATTTCAAATAAAATGTACATCTTGATATTTTGCTGCCCTTTTGCCTGCTGACACTTAACCAGTGAAAGCCCTTCTTTCTCTGACAATGGCTAATGCAGTCCAATGGACAGTTGAGTCCTTAGCCAGTGGGCAGCTTAGTCAGTTTTGTGTACCGTTATTCACTGGACAGTGATGGTCTTGTAATGTCTTTCCTTGTAAATCTTTGTTTTGGGTGAAGTAAGCAGCAATCACAAGAACTATCAGCTAGAAAGTGGAGTGATAACAGTGGAAACAAGTATCTTAAGTCTAAAAAATGATTTTCAAGAAGTCATTCTTTACAGTGAGAGCCACATTATTTTTCATTTATTCTTTCTCTTCCCACATATCAGGTTCACTTGAGGTCTGCTTCGAGTTTGCGTGACCTGTGTTGTGTCAATGGAGGGGCCTATATTAAAGTGGGCCAATATGTGGGGTCCTTGGACTATCTGTTGCCCTCTGAATATGTACAGACCATGAAGGTCCTACACAGTGATGCGCCTCAGAGCCCACTTGGTGATATTCACCATGTCATTGAGGAAGAGCTGCATTGTAAAGTGAATGAGGTGTTTGTCAGTTTTGAGGAGAAGCCTATTGGAGCTGCATCTCTTGCACAAGTTCACAGGGCAACCTTACAGGATGGTAGAGTTGTGGCTGTTAAGGTGCAACATAGAGATGTGCAAAAGCATGCTGCTGTTGACATGGCAACACTTGAGGTAAGCATAAAAAATATTATGTTAATTAAAAGTACATTTCTGTTTCATGCAGAAATTTTATTTCCCAAGTAGATTTCCTTTACTGACATGCCATGATATTCTGTCAATAAAGTATTGTTCTCATCAGTTAATTCAGTCTGATCATTAGTTCAAGTAGATTTTCTTTCAGAAAAGTGATTGGTCCTGCATATTGTTGCATGCCAGACTATCTCATGGTCTGGTAACTTTGTGCCCCAATGTCTTGGTTTTCTAAGTGCCTTAGCCAATCAGAATGCTAAACATCACAATGACTGAGTGCACAATTATGCAATTTATCAACACATCAGCTGCTTTAATCTAGATGCACTTATAAGTCAAGGTCAGAGAGAGCAGAGGACGCCTGAGCGTGGAGCATGATCAAGCGAGAACCAGAGATGAGAAACAAATCACTTTGAAGAAGACTCTTCCTTCTCCTGGAGTAACTAGACTGTAGATTTGCTCAACAAATGAGAAACCAAAAGAAAAGTAGTTGAGGTAATTTATTATTAACTTCATTTGAATGGACTCTTGCAGATCCTAGCTGTGGCAGTGTCGTGGTTGTTTCCAGAGTTCAAATTCAAGTGGCTTGTGGATGAATCAAAGAAACATCTTCCTCTTGAACTAGATTTTGAACATGAAGGAAGGAATGCTGAGAAGATTATGCACTTTTTAAAGAAGTTTCCATTTGTTAAGGTGGCACTACATATTGTTAAGATTTTGTAACATGTTAAGTTCAATTGATAAATGAAGACTGTGTTCTCTTGGTACCAAACCTATCAATCTGAAACTGGTTTTTGGTTATGTTACCCATTAATAGAATTCTTTAGAAAGTACATGGATCCTCTGTTCTTCTTTCAAGATTCCAGAGATTTACTGGCAATATTCAACAAAGCGTGTGTTAACAATGGAATTCTGCAAGGGAGGCAAGGTTGACGATCTACCATACATGAAGAACCACAAGATATCATGTGATGAGGCAAGTCAAAACTACTTGATACCCACTTGTGCTAATATGGTTGATGTCATGTCATCTGTCTCTGTTTTAGCTCATTTTGAAGACTTGGTGATAAATCACAGCATAATGACAATCAGAAACTACAGAGATCTGTTTAATATCTCTGATCGAATTTTTCCATTACACCTAACTTGGATTGATTAGGACAATTCTATGTTCAGCCTCGGCCTTTCTTAAAATTAGTGGGGATTTTTGTGGCAGAGTACTGTAAGTACAAGGTGCAAAATCATGGAGACTGAATGCACTTTGACCTGTTCTTCCTATTTTGTGTATAATTTGCCCTTCTGTATCACGTCATGCACTCTACTATGCAGGCTATACTAGACAGATATAGAGCTTTGTTATCAGTGTGGAATGTTTCAGCTTCACGCTCAGCCAACTCTCTCGCGGAGAATAGAGTTGGGTGTTCAACAAAAGACATTTGTTAACTCTAACTTTTGATATGGTTGGATTTCTCAGGTTGCTCACAAGCTTGGCCTTCTTTATAGTGAGATGATCTTTGTTAATGGATATGTACACTGTGATCCTCATCCAGGCAACATTCTTGTCCGGCGTAATCCCCAGAATGGGGTGGAGATTGTGTTCTTAGACCATGGTCTGTATCAAGTATGTATTCTAAGATATAATATTTGTTACATCATAGACCCATTAGGTAAGTAAATGGCAACTTGTGAATCTTTATGACAATGTGATAAAACCCTGGCCGGGGGATAACCTTTGATTTGCTTGCATCCCATTCAGGGGAGGGGGTTGGGGAAGGGGTACTAAGTGGCAATACCACTTGACACTTCATGGCTCCTTCAGTTCCTTAGATTTGATGCAAACTTCTTACCAGCTGATAGTAAAACTTGTGATTATTTTTGTGTGGGATTTCCATAGCAACATTTTCTGTTTTGTTCTGCAGTCTTTCCCCAGCTTGCTACTTATAGTTTCATGGGATTCACTATTCATCTAAGATATTCCTTGTCTTACTCAATGTAGACATTATCCAGTGATTTTCGCATAAACTACTGTAAGATGTGGCAGTCGCTTATACGATCAGACCTGGAGGGTATAAAGCAGAGCAGTAAGGCCTTAGGCGTGGAAGAGATGTATGGTTTCTTGGCCTGTATACTGACAGCCAGATCATGGGAAGTCATAACTACTGGTGGAATCGACCAAGGACCTGTCACTGATGATGAGGTATAGAGGAGTTAGTGATATAACTTGTTATGATGCTTTTATGATGCATTAAGAAATTGTTTATGAGCTCCTCAAGAGATTGAAAGACTCACACAATATTTCTTATCAATAAGAGGAAACATTTTTTACCGAATCAAGGGGAAGAACAAATTAAACCAGTTGCGACTGTTTTTAGTTGCCATTTCCCGCGCTTGGCGCTTGACACCAGTTCCGATTGGACGTGCCATATGTCATTAGGAAAATACAGTTGTCTGCATGCAATTAAGATATAAACATAATTATAATAAAGGTTAGAAAATAGAAGACCAGTTGTTTAATCTCCTAACCTTCTTATGTTAGAGCTGTTTGTATTTTTGTGATGAAAATGCAGATGCAGAGCAGTCTCGATGACGAATCACAAGAAACGTGAAGAACACAATTAACCTATGAGAAAAGCCAAGAAAATGCACGTAACTGGTGCGCTGGAAAACATGTCATGATTGGTTGAGTAAATGACGCGCGTTTTCTAAACCAATCACAGAGCGTAGTATCGCAATGCCAAAACAACTCTGGGTCACTTTCGACCCTCAAAATGAAAATTGCTCTGTTGTGATAAAATTAGAATCTAATCGCTGTTTAATTCTCTTCCAACAGGCGGAGGAAATCAGGACAAGTGCAGCAACATACGTAACAGAGATAACGGAACTGCTTAACCGAGTACCCAGACAGCTACTACTGCTTCTAAAAACAAACGATTTGTTACGGAGTATCGATTACAGACTCAACACAAGCGATACTTCCCGATCCTTTATAACCATGTCACGGTGCTGCATACGCGCTCTCACCAAGCAACGGCTGAAAACCTGCGACGGTTGGAGGGACTGGTTCCGAATTCAAACTGATTCTACTATGAGTCATCTAAGAATTACGCTCTATCAAATGTACGTCTCTGGCGTTTTTTTGTCGCTTAGAAGACTTTTTACAAGTCTTATGGGTGCATTGACGTTTCTTTGATATAGGGAGACTGGCGTAAGACTTTGCAGATTAAATTTGGGGAATGTAAATTTACTAACTGAACTAAACACTTTTGATTTTTTTATACGATATTTGTGAACTTGCACGCGACCTTCAACAGGTGTTTTACAGTCAAACGTATACCTGAGAGTTTAAACCTTGCGAGCATAACTACAGTCCTCGCATTTATCCAAGAAAATTCCTTACTAGGTACAAATACCTCCACGGACTGAATATTTAAAAAATCAAATTGTACAGAAATTATTTACGTTATGTTCCTCCCAGTTTTAATACTGCGGATTATTTTCACCATGAAAAGGAAGAAATAGCATGTCTTGTTGAATGTTGTGCAACATTTTACTTGACTTAGCTATGAGTTAACCTTGTCCGTTGATAAATGGTTTACAGGTTGCTTAATGTTGTGTCTCCATCTATTGTCAACTTTCTGGAAGATGTAGTACTAAAAAGATGCTACAAAAAATAACTAAACTCAAGTCCTTTGAGGGGGAAGGGGAGATTTTAAGAAATAATCTCTAAAGTGAATACTGCTAAAATGCGTAGCTGCTCAACCCACTCAACTGTGATGCAAAGAACGAAAATAAACTCCAAGGAAAATTCTAAATAACACCTAACTCGTGAATTTCGTTTTCTTTCTCCTCTCTCATTCTTTGTAGGGGGAGGGGTGGGGGGGGGGGGGGCTTGTTTTTAATGGTTACATATACAACAGTCATTTCTCCATTTCAATCATCTCGGTTTTCTTTTTATTATTTCCATGTAGAGTCTGCGGAGGATAGAGTTTTGTTTTGTTCGCTTATTTTTCCGTTTACTTTCCTTACTCCTCACAACTCGAACTATAATCAGCATGTCAATGATCAACTTTTTGCCAAGTCTGAAAAAATTGTTTGCTTTCATGATACCGACTCTCTTGCTCAAGAAATGCTCATTGTTTTGCTTACAATATAGTGCTGGCCTAGGACAAGCCAGCTTTGCTAGATGAAGTATTGGCCAGTACCTTTTGCCCTTTTGCCGTTGTACCGGCCTTGCGATCAATTTGGCTTTACTCACAAACGCTGTAAGGCCCCGCCTAAACTACGCCGGAGAAATTTGAAAACGTTGCGTTATTTCTACATTTAGGCCTACCTTTCACACTAGTCCGTCACGAAAACGGAGCTTTTCGAAAACGCTCTTCAAACCGGAGGAATTTGAAAACGCCGGCCACAAAACGCAGATGAAGACGGAAACTTTCGATTCCGGTTCAAATAGTGGAGCGTTTGGACAACGCATCGTTTTGAAAACGATCCGTTTTTAATGTGGACAGATGAAAAAGGACGGTTTCGAGAACGGTGACGTAAAAAGTATCATATACCGCGGCTTCTATCAGCGTTTTCAGGCGTTTTAGTGTGGACGATAGGCTTTGTTTTGGTTGAGGCGAAAACAGATACTTACAAAAACGCATTAGAGTTGCTGGGGCCTTAGTATGGACCGAAACATGAAAACGGATCTTTTCTTAAACGATGACAACCAAGATCATCGTCTCTAGTGACAACGCAATAATCATGTGATTTCGCTGACATCCTGACGAGTTCAAACACAAATCCAATTTCTCCGGCGTAGTGTGGACGGAAAACATTTGATGCGTTTTCAGAGTGAAAACACCGTTTTCAAATTTCTTAGGCACAATGTGGACGGGGCTTAAGTTTCGGCAACATGTTGACACAAACCGTAGCACGAGATCAACTTCAGTTGTGCAACATGTTGCCACAATTTGCAACACATGCAGCAATGTACGCACAAGATTCTTGCGAGAAAAGTTGCAGAGAAAATAACGGCCTATCAAGTGGCCTTTACTGTTGACCCTAGACGTCTGAAGGTTGAAATGGTAGTTTCCAGGCCGTTTTAAACACCGTTGGTTTGGGCAGCGAATTAAAAAACTTATCACCTGATGACGATTTTGATGATCTGTTGAATCCTGGATTTACACGTTTGTAAGGTGTATTTTTTTTGTACCGCTCTCGCCATTTTTTTTTTCCGCCTCCCCTTTCTGAATTTTCTGGATTCGCCTCTCCATATTACCCACTTACTCAATTTGCTTGTTATTTATTTATTGATTTATTTATTTATCTATGTATTCATTTACTTATCCATTACAATTAAATGGCACAATGACAAAAAAGTAACAGGAAATGAGATGCTAAAAAACAAGGAAGAATTAAGCAATGCAATCAACCAAGAGAAAATGAATCAAACTAATAAGGATGAGGTATAAAGGAGTTGACCCCATACCAAGACAAATCACCTGAATAACTGAGAAATGTCACATTCGATTAGCAGTATGAACCTGGTAGAAGATTTACTGATAAAGGACGTTGGTCCATCAAGAAGTACACGGGTAGTCGCGTTTTCAGTTGACATGATATACATTTCTCTTGACATTTTCCCGCTGATTTAAACTGCCCATGAGAATACATTTCTTTCCAAGGGTCCGGTTGGGGGTTATTTAGTAGCTGAGAATTGATCAAAATCAGCTAACTGTCAGTGGAAAAACAGGGCGTACATACACTGAAAAGTTTACTGATGCTCGCTGAAATAAATAAACAATAGCCTCCATTTGGCGCGAAAAAATAGATATCATACTTGTACTGTTATTTGGACGGTATTCGATGCAGTTGGATAATAAGGTTGGATATTTGTCGGACATTATCTGTTCTGAGAAGCGAACAATTTTCCGAGAGCGTAGCTCGAGGAAAACTGTGAGCATATTTTCGCGACAAATGGAGGCTATTGTGTTTATTATCCTTCAAATATTTTTCGCAAAACGCGCGGTTTTGAAAATTGGGGAATATCCTCGGATATTCCCCAGTTTTAGCTGGGGAATATTCGGTCAAGTGACGCGATTATTTGATGGATTATAATTACAGATATGCCATATCTGTGATAGCTGAGAAATCCAACCAGCACAGAAATTCCAGTACCTCCACTACCCATTACCTCGCGTTACGCTACCATGTCCAACAATGATTGGATATTTGTTTGAGTGGTAGCATTGATTCATCAAATAAAGACGAAGTACCAAAAGGAGCTGGAATGTATATTTTAAGGTTACGCATCCCTACTGCGCACGATTTTCGCGTCATTAGCGCGCGCGCATGAGCGCGTGCACATACAAAACCAAGAGAAAATTTCTCTTGACACAACGTAAGAGATTTCCATCAAGCTAAGCTCAACAAATTCATTGCCTTTCCACTGAATGAGTAAAATAAAAATTTAACATTAGATAAAAAAATTACTGCCAAACATGTTTACTTACCCTTTTACTCGTGACCTGTGAACCTTACCACCCCTAGAGGACGCACGCTAGAAAGACTTTTTGTCAACTCTGATCCAAGATGTACATTTTTCCCAAGAAACAGCTATCAAACTGTTCCTTTAAGACGATGCAATGTGTCTATTGAGACTTTTTAATATTAACTCCATGTGTTTGGCCACTGATACCCCCAAACGGAGCGGCATTCAGTAAAAGAAAAACGCACATAATGTCGGATTTTTGACGCACCTTTGACGAGTTATGACTCTTAAACGAGCACCATACCATATGTTTTTTATCGCACATTTGGAATATCTACATCATTAGGAACAACCACAAAAAATTTGAAAAAAATTCTAACGTCAAGTGTTATTTCTAGGGAATCACCTTAGAGGTAATATCCGTCGCGCGACAATCACGCCACTCACGCCACTCTGTCACGCAAGTTTCGAAATTCAGCTGACCACAATCTGTGCCCACGGGCTCAAATTCTGGGATACTCTCTGGCAATTTTCCGGAAAAAAGTTAACTTCGAAACTAACTGACTTATATATTCTTAAGTTTGCCTGTACAAGGATGCTTTATTCAAAGGACGAGATAACGTGAAAGCTCTAACGTGGTTTAGAGCTCCGACATGCATAATACACGTTCAAGATGATTAACAAGATTGCGGTTTTGGCGCTTGGTTTGGGTTTCATGTTTTATCGTCTCCATATTTACTGCATTGTTCGTGAAGAGAAAGAGGAATTACATTCTTGGTTGAAGGAATACAGTCTTCTGGATTATGAGGCTAAACTGCACAAATTCGGTATGTTTGATTTTTACTGTCCCCTCATAAATTTCTTTTCGGTAATAATTGTACAGTAGCTATGCAATTTTAAGCTTATATATTCTAAACGCGCGGTTGTACCGTACTTTGTCAACTGCTATACACCGATGTTTCGGAAATCGTATCCTTATTTCAAAAATCGTGATTACATATAAAGCGTAATTATTTAATTATATGTTTATCTATTTGGATACCTCGTGTATTTTGTGAAATATAAAGCAGATAAAATGTCGTAATATCTTGCAAGGTTTGAGTGCTTGAGCTTACGTAAACATTTTTTTGGTTTTTAGAATCTTCTGGAACGCAAGTTAAATAAGCTTAATAAATTTCGTCTGTCAGTAAACAATGCTGTTCAATAATTTACGTGGTATTCTATTTCAACATAAATTTGTTTGCAGCAAATGACCCAAGCTTGTTCAGTGGTTGTGAGTATGGCTATAACAAATTAGCATCTTGATATAACATCAACTTCTTGGAACTTCCATCAGAAGAAATATATGGTCATCATTAAGGAGAATAACTATTTTGAGATTAGGACCATGAAAAGCTGGTGACTTAGTTATACAAATAATTATGATCATTCAGTCAGGGTTATGATTGGATCTTATCTTTCACTAATGTGATTCAGTTAATTCCAGTAGTGCTTAAATCTCCCCAGGCATCAGTACTTGGGGTTAGCACCCTTATTTGTAGTCCCTAGGGTTGGGTATTAGTACGCCCAATGCACTTGAGTGCATAACCTATTCCTTAAACATGTTTTCCTTTTCTAGGTGTTCTCTCCAAAACCAAGTTTGCGACTCTTGATGCTCAAAAGTTCCTAACCCGACATGGCTCCTTCTGGGGATTTTTCACGTTCAGTACAGAGAAGGAAAGGCTAGAATTGGCTGCACAGAGGGCCAAACATGAACTTCAACTTCATTTCTTGCTTCAGGAACTTTCTTTGCATAGTTATTACACAAAACTGCTATCACAAGGAATATTCAGTGTGGAAAGTTTACATGAAAATCTGTACTCTGTTACATTAAAGGAGATCTTTGAAGATGATGATTTGACAAAGCTTAGAGAAGCTGTTCAAAAGCGAGAGGGTTATTTGTTTGAGGATTCTCTGGCTGTTAAAAGTGCAACAGCAATATTTTCCTTTTCGTGGTGGAGTATTCAGTTTATTGGTGAGTTCTTTGTTTGACTAAATCGTATTTAAAATATTAATATCAGTAGTAATAAAGCGTGTTCAAAATTGTGTAAAACTCAAGTCACAGCTTGTAGGTGCTGCTCTTTATTACTGTACATAAAATATGGGTCCAGTTGCTTTTCTGTTGAGTCTGGTCTCTGTGATATACACTTTGGCTTTAAATTGGCAGAAAGAAAGTTGTGTATGTCTTAGAGTACAGACCTCAAACTCAGTTATAAATAAGATGCGTATATACAGCGTATGTACAGCCTGGCAAAGAACAAATCAATCACTAGCAGTAGTAGCTCAAAACAAGCAGGCTGAAGCAGCTGGAATGCAGCAATGATAGTAGTCAGCCAGGGAATGAAGAGCACAGTCACCCAGAATTGAGACCTTATGGGCTTAATCAAGTGAGAAAAAAGATTATGATCAGATGATGATGATGGTGATGATACATGTATATAAAGCCTGGTCATGGAACAAAAATCTCTCGGGTTTCCTTTTTCTCCTTTAATTTTGATTCTCTTTAATTGCACAGGCAAGATGTTTGTTCTCGTTATTGGCTCCATAGTAAGTGTCATAGTCATCTGTGCTGGAGTCTTCAGAATAAAAACCAAAAGCCGACAGCACCAGTCTTCATTCTTTCGATACGTGCTTGGTTTACCTTTGGAACCAAAGTTCACCAAAGTCACATGGGAATGGAAGGACCCTCATGTTGTCGGAGAATCAATGTCATTCTTTCTAAAGGTATTTTATTTGAGTATATGAACAAGTTTAATGTCTTGATAATAATTTATGAAGAGAAAGCTCATGGAATTCTTTCTGTTTCAGTTTTACAGGATGAACAGCACTCCATACCCTGTATCTCCTGAGGATTACATTCTTGTTGAAATCATGCACAACAACACATTTATTAAGTCGTCGTGGGAATATGGTGGTGAAAAATGGGCACAAGGGAACATCATGAAAGTTTCTTTTACTGTTAGAGAAGCTGGAATTTACACAATTTCTGTTCTTGTACAGGGGACACTGATCACAGACAGACCATTCACTAAAACATTTTTACCAGGTGCTATATCTAATAAGTATTAGTATCACCCAACTAGTGGACTAATGCAAATCCTGCATTTTGATTGGCTACGCTACTAGGGGACTATTAGTAATAGTCATCGAGTAGCGAAATTGGCACCATCGAGCATGACGCTTTCTTTTGTTTTATTCCCAAATAAATGTTTCTTCAACTTGCATTTGCTAACTTTATTATTACCTTTTCTGTTCGACTAGTTGGGTGATACTAAAACAATTAGACCCTTCGCCCTCAAGGGCCACGGGTCAATAGCCCATTCGGCTTCGCCTCATGGGCTATTGACCTGTAGCCCTTGCGGGTTACCGGTCTAATTGTTAATTATCATCTTATTTATTGTTTTGTACTATAGTTGTTATAATAATTATTATTACTATTATCTCTTGCCGCACTACGAAGCATGGATACCATGATGAACAACTTTACGATAACCAGTATGTTTTTGTGTTAATAATGAATCTGAAATATGTTGGCTTCAGACTCCATACCCTGCCTTAGCGTGGATTCTAAAAATGGTTTTGCACATGATCATGGTCGTGTGGTTGTATTACTGACAGGTGCTGTGGATCCATCAAAGTGCAGCATTTTAGAGGGTGGATCATTACTAGAGGTTCAGCAAGGGATATATGCACCCCTAACTGTAGAGGCTCGTGACAAGTTTGGCAATATTTGCCCACTGTCTGTCCAAGATATTCACTCATATGGTGTTGAAGTAACAGAGGTAATAAATTTGAGCAAATCTTATTTTAGTTTAAACAGGTAACATGATCTAGTTTTTGATTGTTTATGGCTTTGTAATATTATTTCGCTCCTTCTCAATTCCTCCATACATGTTGTCAGTTTAGTTGGAGAAAAGTATAATTCTAATTTGATGGTAGATGAAACACGATTAAGCCACAGACTTGCTCCTGTTTTCTACAGTTTCTGCTGTTCCGCCTTGACTATTTGCTCTTATTATAAATCTTCTTTTGATCTTTCATGAATGCTGTTCTCTTATTGCAATTGGCTATGCTAGTCACTATCTACTCTTTTCTAATATGAATCTACCAGTGTTCCATCACAAATGCTGTTCTCTGATTGACTACGCTACTCAATATCTACTCTGTTGTAGATAGTCAGTAGCTTAGCAGTGTGTGGTTGTTTTATTCTAAAACAAAATGGCGGCCACTTCTTTGTGTTTTTGAAGAGTTTTTTAAGAGGATTTTTATAAAATTATGAATGACTAGTATAGATAATTTTACACTAAAATAATTATTAGATTCTTTGCTTTCGATTTCTATACTTGACAGCTGAATTGGGCTGCACCATTGTCAACTATCACGCAATAGAAATCTCAAGCTCATAATCTTATAAATAGAAAGAAACTTATCTCTTGTTTCGTAGAAAAGGACTACAGCCATGTAGCCGTTTCTGTGCATTATGTTCCTTTGATTCTATCCATTATTAATACTAAATAGTAATTATTATTAAAATGATAAGATATGTTATCAGACAATTATAGCAATTCACTTATTTTTTTGTCAGTGTGATTAAAATTAGCACTTGATCTGCCTCTTAAAGAAATTCATGCATTACAAGACAGAATTTTATTTTCCAGCCTGTAAGTGATTCTATGACTTCCTACTTAATGTTCACAATATTGCTAGTGCAGAAGTTGAAATTTTTTATTCTCTTTACAGATCAGTTCTGAGCAAATAATTACGCTGCCTATTTACTGATTTTCTTTATTCCTACCTTTTTTTGCTTGAGAATAATTATATTTAATTAACTTCCTGTAGCTTGCATCATCATCATCATCATTATCATCATCATCATCATCATCATCATCATCATTACCGTCGTCATCGTCATCTAACGGAATAGCTTTGCAGTCCTTTAGATTATTGTTTAACATTTTTTCAGATTGGAAGCAGTGCTAAGACAGATCCAGAGCTAGTGATTCTCCCAGATGGATTTGACAAGAACAATGTTCTTCACATAAAACTGGATAATGAAGGTTGTTTTAATGCAGTGGTCAGGTACAATGGAGTGCTGCTGAACCAAGGAGAACTGACTGTTATCTCACTCAATTGTAAGTGTTTACTTCTGTGTTTGGGCTAATTTAAAATACTTAACCCATTCCATTCCACAGTTGATTTGTTGATTTCAGACTACTTCAAGGAAGAAAAAACAGTGAAAATTATGTCTAGAGACAAAACATTATAATTTTCGTAGCTGTGTGGTTGATTTTTAGATTTATAGCTTCGTTTCAGCATTAAAATGTAATTGTTAACCACTTAAAAATGCATTCAACTGATTTTACAGAAATTAATGCTGATCAATGCCCCTATTGGTATTGTGCTGATGGACCTGGCCATATACAGAATGTATCATTTCATACCATTTACTCTCTCAGTAACAGCACTATTTGTTGTTCTTACATGTTAAACCCCCTCCCACTCCCTACCCCTACCACTCTCTCCCCCACCCCCACTCTCTCTCTCCTCCTGCTACCTCTTTCTCCTGCTCCCTCCTCGTCCCACTCCCCCCCCCCTCCCCCTCCCACCCCCTTCTCCCTCCCCTATTCCAGTCTTGGAGCCACGCTTACCACTTTTTCGTTTCTATCGCCTTATTTTTCATTACAATTAGCTAAAGATGCTGAGCAAGTTAACAAGAATATAAAGAAGCAGTGTTGGAATGTGTGGTATGAAGCATACCTCTTGTCAAGCGACGAATCATCCACAGGTCCCAACATCCCTGGAACACCAGCCTTGTCTTCTGGTGTGAGAAGATCTTCAAGCAATTTTGAAAATGCTCCGATTGCATCTGCTGTTTTGAACAGCAGTGGTTTGAGAAAGTCTCGCAAAGTCTATTGCTACATTTCCAAAAAGGTTTGTATGTACTTATGATTCAGCTCCTCTTTCCAAACTCATGGCAAGATTAGCTGTTGTTTTGTAGTAACATTAGTTATAACTATTTATTTTTTGTTCATTTCTAGCAATTATCAATCAAAGAATTCTATATGAAGATTATTCCTCGTAGATTGTATGGATTTCGCGTAAGACCAACAACAAAGGTGTGTTGTTTTACACATTGTCTTTAGCGAGTTTAATGAATCTTTTATGCGTGGAAAGATTTCAATTTTTACCCAGAAATACCATGAACCCATTGTGGTCTCTGAGTAAAAATCTCTTGCTCAGTCCTTCTCCCGTTCGAGACAAAATTGGAACTGGACCCGAAAATTCCATTCTGATGACGTAGAATTGCTGGGATCCGTATGCGGTCTCTCTGATTGGTTGTTGCTCGTTTTGAATTTTCGCGCAAAAGTAATGATCAATAAGAGATGCGGATCTTTTTAGAGCTTCGTCTTCAGTATGGGATCTCGAACGTTTCAGACAAGAACTGAACTAGCGAAAAGAACCGTCTATTTTCTCACTGTACACTAGTTAGCGCTTGACGTGTATTGTTATATTTGAATGTAAAACTAATCTTGTGTGTAACTACTCCTCCCTCAGATCATTCTGCACCCCCCTGACGGCCGAGTAGATCACCCGACATTTACTGTAAACGATGGTTCCCAGCCTCCAGTCACTGTGATGTGCAAAGAAAGAAACGTGTTGGTTGCGACATTTTCCAGACTCTTGCTCACTAAAATAGGTTAGTGACTTATAGCCTGTCTAGCAAGCGTTCCGTTGGCGATCGAGGGCGAACGAGCAAAGTCTGGTCGCGCAAAATTGGGGCGAGAGCAAAAACATCGATGGTTTGGAGTTGGTTGGTCGACGTTTTTGCCCCCGCTCCAATTTGCGCGCGGCCAGAATGTGGAAGAAAGCTCTTTCTACGAGAAAGCTTGTTACGCAAGCTAGTGCTTTATTGTTCACTTTTCGGCCAAATGTCCGGCCTCGGATACTCATATTCTTGCGCCAGGTGGAAGTTACATTTTGATGTACACAAGCTTATTGAAAAACATTCGCTGTTAAAGAATATTGTAAGAAAACGAGAAAATTAACACGTATACCTCTGTTTTTGCTTTTTTAACAGGTGGATCCGAAAGTTTTAACGATAAACGCGATTTCTTTTACCGCGAACTACTTGCCCATCATGGACGGAAAACTGGTGAAGTAAATTTGAAGATAGATCGCCATAAACTGTTGGAGAGTGTAAGTTAAGCGTTTTACAAGCTTGTTTAGAAGGAAGTCTGATTGAGTAAGCTGTATTAAAAACGTTTTTGTCAGAACGGATTTTTTTTTGTTGTTGTCTTTTTTTTTTTGCGAGTGGGTGACACATCCTACCAGAGAGAAATAAATCTAGTTACCTGGGAGTTTTTCTAAGAATCTATCGAGGTCAAAGAGGTCTAAATATTATCAGGGAGGGCAAATCCTCACCAGGTATGTTGGAGAGGGGTGGAAACTCTCACGAAATTCAAGTCAGTGACGTTTGGTTTTTGCGTTTGATGGATGTTATTTCAAGTTTTCGCCGTGTTTATTCAGTTAGTACGCCTTGTTAATAAGAAAACTTGGGAACAAATTTGCATTCAATTCGCAGCTGCTTTAGATGTGTACATTACTGAAATGATATTTCTCAGTTCAAACATTTTGATATTTTGTACATTCACGTGCATTTTTCATAAACTACGGGTATATTATGGACTCACGAGGTGACCAGATGTCAGTAATAAACGCCATATCTTTACTGTTTGTTTTCAGTCGTATCAAGCCACCGTCAAGACCCTGTATTCAAGCGATTGGCTGCGCTCTTTTAAAATCACCTTCAAAGATGAGCCAGGTTAGTACAGTTACCCTTGATTAAATACCTTAAATATGTTGCTCTGTTTCTCAAGTCAACAATCTCAATTACTTATAAATTAATAAATTTGGGACTAGTCCTATCCGACCCCTGTCTAATTACGTCTTGTTTTTTCGTATCTTTTGTTTTGTCAGGAATAGACTGGGGCGGTTTGCGCCGTGAATGGTTTGAATTGTTGTGCAAAGCGCTGTTTTCACATGAGAGTGGATTCTTCACTCGCTTTAATGCAGAAGATCCTCAAGCTCTGGTGAGAACACAATTGTTTTAGCGAGCATGTTTTTGTTTTTACGAAAGTTATTCTAAGTATAGAAAACAAATACAAGGTCTTTTGTTGCTAGACAGGTAACGCACAGACTTGTGAGCTTTTTCCATGAAAATTAGAATCCGGCACAAAAAATTTCTTTTTAGACTGATTCGTTCTTGTCTTGTTGACGGCTGTTTTGTAACTTGTAAGTATCTCGTTTAAGCCCTAAAATGTTCGGCATTAGATTTCTCCGAACTTGTAAGTCTTGTCAATGAGAGATTAGCGATAGGAATTCAGAAATTGATCACCGAAAAGAAATGTTGATATTTAAACAAGTTTTCCCAACCACTACCATACGAAATCGACAGGTACCAGTGAACCGGGAACTATAGTGTATTGATTAGTTATGATTACTTGTTGTTTTCTCTTTGAGGTTCACCCAAATCCTAGGAGGCCTGGGGGGATGAAGTTGAAGTTTTACGAGTTTGCAGGGCGGATCGTAGGAAAGTGTTTATATGAGTCAGCTTTAGGCTCAACTCGGAGGATTAACGTGAAAGCGAGATTTAGCAGGTCATTTTTGGCTCAGCTGCTTGGTCTCCGTGTTAGCTACAGGGTAAGATCTTAAACTGTCGTTTCATTTTTAGTGTACGCTGAAAGATTGCAAACACCACAGTGTTCCAGTTAAGTAATGACTCTTGACGCTTCCGCGCCAGACCCCTCCCAGCTGGATCACTTCACTGGCAGACTTACTCTTCGCTATCGTACGTGTGATTCAAAGAGGGGCCTGCTCGGCCCCCTGGTAGCTTATCGAATACAGATTTGAACGATCTTCTGTCATTCGTCAACGCAGGTGGAAAGTTTTTTCCACAATACCGCAGCACATCATGGTCCAGTTGGTAGAGCAATATGCTGCTATCACGAAAATAATACGTGCGAAGCAGGTTTTAGCCTTGAATCTTTTTCTCAGGCTAAACAAAGTAAAATTGTTTAATCGCATAAACACTGTAAAGTGCATTTCATTCACTCCAACTTTAAACTCTTGTGGACTCCCGTGCCCATTTTATCCTGACCGAATTTTTGTGATCGACCTGATGTTTTCCATTTCTTTCTTTTTTTTAATTTTTCTCTCTAATATTTCACTACCTTAGTATTTTGAGAGTGATGACAAGGACTTATATCGAAGCAAAATCAAGTACATCGAGGAGACTGACCCTGAGGACCTGGCAATACAGTTCGCAGAGGAGGTGTACGATCAGCAGGGGCGCGTAGAGAAGGTAAGATAAGGTGCCTCTCGAAAAGCTCGCGGCATGCTACGAAGAAAGATTTCTTTTATGTTTCTTTTATGTTGATTGTGTTTTCTTTTTTTCTTTCTTTAATTTCCTTTGATCTTTATGAGCTGTAATGAAGTATTCATGATGTTAAGTAATTGTTTGCAGACCTTGTTAAAGTACGACAAACACCTTTTTTTCTTTCAGTTGGTTGAATTAAAGCCTGGTGGCTCGCAAATTCCAGTGACGGAGTCGAACAAGAAAGAATACCTGGATTTGTTAGCGCAGTATCGTCTTTCGTCCTCCGTCAAACAGGAGATTGAAGCTTTTGCAAAAGGTACGGCTGAAATATGTTTTCTCTCTGTTAAGTTCAAACTATCTAGTGACCAAAAATAAACCACCATGTTGATGGTACTTAACAGCGCAACAAGTTTATTAGAGGTACGATGACGATTTAGCTAAGTGTTTTCCATTAGTCTTAGACTGTGAGATTTCTTGACAGGGTTTCTCTAGCTCACTAGCTTGCTGAATTTTAAGTCTATTTACGGTTTTTAAGATTGAAGAACTTTTTTGTGATTCAGTTATGGTTTGATCGTTATTTCGCGAAAAGAAGTGGCTGTGGCAGTTGGTAGAGATACCTTTAGTCAGGGTTCATGTCATTTTCACTTACTTTACAAAATAGTGAGAGCTTTTGATCTCGATCTATAAATCTTGATCGTCAAATTATGTGTGGTATCTGGTGCGTACTTTTTGTTCGATTTTGTGGTCAACGCTCGGGGTACTGTGAATGGAAGGCTTAATTGCCTTCTTGTCGAGAATACATTGGAACTCATTTGCAATTTAAAAGGTGAATTAATCGACAGAACGTTTTGTATGTACAGGTTTGAATGAAATGGTTCCAGACAGTCTTCTGAGTGTATTCGACGAGTACGAGTTAGAGGTGAGCAGGATGGATATTGATAAAAAGTATACAGAATAATGTTGGTGATATTTTTACCTGGATGTATTTTCAGTAAGAATTCCTAGTCTGTAAATTCGTTCCCAGGCCCCAGGTCTCTCTTCGGATTGAAAAAGACCGACACTGGAAACGAGGTTGTACACACACTCGGTTTACTGAATCAACGAAATTCTCTGGATATACTCATGATCATGATAGTGCAACGCGTTATATTCAATATACTAGAGCATTGCTACAGACAACAAGAAACGGCGAGTCGCTCGAAGAGGCCGGTAAGAAATGAGAAGTACGCACACGGTACTTCCGTTTTTTTGTCAGTCGAGAAAGCTGTAAGCCTGCGAACGCACGCCGATTTCTGCTAGTTGCATCAGGTGGAGATCCGCGTACGCTGGCTGTCAAATTATCTGATCGATCGGTGTTGTGTTGTTGTTTGGCAGCTTTTAATGTGTGGAACAGGAAATATCAGTGTTGCAGATTTCAGACAACACCACACTGTTATACACAGCGCCGCACCATTTTCAAAGGTAAATGTACTATGTTATGTGCAGAAACAGTTCCAGTGTTAGACGTTGAAAGAAACGCAAGCCAGATCGTTTGAAAACGCTGCTTGTATGGTACCGATGATCATCGTGTACATGGAGACATAACTGCTGTAAAGAAAACTACGGCATATTCCATGCAAACTGCCCTTAGGGATCACTTGATTGTTTGTAAAGCGTTACTGAAGTAGCAAAAAGGAGAGAGAACGTGCCAAGCAGCAGAGACTATTCGTGCTCTCGCGCACGGCTGACCGTACAATATTGTCGTATCGTACGCGCTCGTTGTTCGCGTCATGTAAATATCTCATACGACTTTTATCATTCAACACTGTGTGATGCTACGATTGTCGCAGGGTTTTAAAACGGGTTTCAAACTCGCACATTTTTCGCATCATATGCTACAATAGTAACCATGTTGTAGGTTATATTTTCACGAAACACTTCGTAGACTTATGTCAATCTTGTCGCGTGCGATAAGGTTGTGCCGCGTAAATCGACCCATAGTATACGTATCTCTGTAGAGCTATCTCACGCGGGTGAGTATATGAGGGATGGAATTAACCCTGTTATGGACTTCCTGCTTACTCATGCGCGGGAAAAGAAAAGTATTCGAAGAGAGACCTATAATGACCTGGTATCTTTTTCTTTCTTTTGCTAAGACTCTTGACTGGTTTTGGACGATAGTTACTAGTTTCACGCAGGAAGAGCTGGCGCGTTTGGTACAGTTCATCACAGGGTCCTCTCAACTCCCCCCAGGGGGATTTGCCGAACTTACCCCCCAAATACAGATCTCCACGGCTCCGACAAAAGACGCACTCCCTACAGCACATACGTGGTACGTTGGACTTAACGCGAGCAGCTTACAGAGCCCTTTGCAATGAAGCTAAGAATTCAGCTGGGCGCGTGACTTTCTGGATGATTTTTCATGAAGATGCGATTGGTCGAACTCTAGGTCCGAAACCTCTCAATATGTAACCTGGGCAAATGGTTTGATACTGAAGAGTATTGTTAGTTCGTATAGTGTGATCGTCCAGCTGTGGATAGTCATGGAAAGAAATCTTCAGAGTTAAATTCACTTAATTCCTGTCATTCTAAAGACTTTCGTGATTGGACCAGAAATTCGATACTGATGACACAATTCCACAGATACGTGTAGCGTCTGATTGGTTGTTACTGGATTTTAAATTTTTGCGAGCAAGTATTAACCAATCAGAGACTACACGGATCTCTGTACATCTACGTCATTACTTAGTCTTATCTCACACGTGACTCTTGCGGGAGTAGAATCAAATACAAACACTTCTGTCGACTGACACTACACTGTAAGAACTGACACCCTTCAAAACAATTTTCGACAGAATGTTTTTTCTTTCTTCTTTGCAGTTTTAATCAGCTCAGTTTACCTTCATACTCGTCATTCAAAGAAATGCAGAAGAAGCTTTTGCTCGCAATAAATGAAGGCAGTGAAGGATTTGGTTTCGCCTGAAGATTGGACATTTTACGCCGTGATCACTGAGTGTGTACGCCTGATGAAATTGCTTTCTTTGAAGATTTTACAATTACAATAAAACGACGCTGTGAGTGGGCCGCTGCTGCAGTAGTTTGGCCTTGGAATTCCACGAGTGTTCAACATGGAGTTTCTTCTCCTTACACTATCCATTCATAGTCAACGAGACGTGTGATCAGAAAACAGAAAATTACTAGCTGGTGGACGTGTTCTTGATATTCCGCCAAATTCTCACAGCGTATAGTAGACATATGCTTGATAATTTCAAAGGAGAGTTGACATTTAGATCTGGAAACTGATAAAGCAACCGCGCTTTGCATTGCTGTCCTCCTTGAAGACCAGATAAACTTACTTAGGAGAATAGAGCAAGTTTTTTAAAGCTGTTCATATGTAGTATCTTACCAGCCGCTGCTCGGGAAATGAGCCCGCGCTCCACTGAGAAAATGGACCAGACGCGGGGATCGTCGCAAACAGAACAGTCAGACAAAATTTTGTATTGTGTACGATATAGAAAGGTAATAAATGAGGTTAGAGCAATTTTACAAAGTAAAATGTTTCCTCACTAAAATAGTTTTATGTGATACATTAATTACTGAATTTATTAACGAATGAGGGTGTTAAATTGCTTGTAGTTTTGATGTGCAAAACTTCACCCCGGGCCAGCTGAAAGAGATGTAAATATCACAGTAATTCTGTACTCGAAATATAGAACACAGCTCGTGACGATTGATTTTGGTTTTGGGTCGCACTGGCTATTAACTTTCTAACAGTGATGGTTACCAGGCTAAAAAATTTAACCTCAGTGCGTGACCATCGGGCCAGCCGTGAGTTTTTGGTTGCCGAGGACAAAGTAAAGTAGCCCTCAACTTCCTCTAGTCTAATGTTAACGAGTGAACGCTGAGCGCTGTGATTTCGTACTTGCAACTCTTTCGGGACATTGAATGGCGTTGTAGATTAGTGAAAGCAGTTCAAAAACCTGCAACTTGTTGCCCGCAATTAATTAATGGGTTAAAAATCGTTAGACACAAATTCGTCTGTTAATATCCATTTTAAGGTGGTTACGCGAGATGATTTGTAACTACATACAGTGTGGTGAAATTCAGTAAGTAGCGCGGATTGACGTGGCTGCGATCCTTTCCTCCCGGAAACAAGTTCCTTACTTTCCTCGAGGATCAAAATCTGTTTTCCGTCTAAAAGAAAGCCTAGAAAATAAGTATATTTCCCCCCGTTTTATACTGCTGATTCCCCCCACTCCCACAACCCAAGAGAAAAAAGTTCGCCTGCTAAACTGTCGTCCCCAGCCGCCTCGCCCCCAATCCCCCGATGGAGGGGTGCAACCAGCCATTCTTCCTTCAAAAGCAACAATCAAAATAACGGGAAAATTAGGAAAGGTGGATTTAATTAATTTCAGACATTAACATTACACTTACAGCGCAAACAATAACACGACAGTCTTAGTTTGCGCATTTTACGTATCGTATGAATGAAGCGATATTTGTTATTCGCTACATACAAAATACAAAGAAACGTATCTGGTCTTAATTACTTTTGGCCATTTCGTTTTGCCAGATGTAAAAACAGTTTACATTGAACGGGAAACCAGCACGCTTTTCAACAAAGATTCTTGGACACAAGGTCTCATATTCTTAATTCTCCAACCAAAAAATATCGCGAGCACTTACGACAATTCAGCGAGTTCTCACGTCAGCATAATGTCTTAGAATATGCGATGTTGCTACGGAACGTCTCTGACCGAAAACCGCGCGCTCATTCCAGTTGAGGAGAAGGGACTCGCCACTTTAAAGTTACTTGTTCCGTCCGTTTGAGTTTTGCCCGTGTAGCGTTTTACTCTGGCAAAACTATAAATGAATCTCAGACTCCATCTCTTGAACATCTTGGATCTGCACTATGCCCCATACTACCGATACCTCTCTAAATTATGCCAAGAACGTTCCTCCAATATTCAACCATCAGACAAAACTTTCAACTGTAACATTGACTTTCCATGAAAAAATAAGTTGTTAAAATCAGCGAAAGAAAATAACTACCACACCCACCATTGACACTGAAAAACTGTTTCTCGATTGTTGAACCAAATGCTTCCAAAAGAGCAAACTAAACATCGAATTTCTTCCCAAAATTAATTATAAGACACAATAGCTGCGGCCTCAAAATAGAATTACTCGCAGAGTACTTTATATTAATTTGTCGCCTTTTAACCCATTTACTAGTTAAGTTTTCTGGTAAATTTATCATGATCGACCGAGCATTTCTCACTTGCCCCAACATGGCATTTTAACTACATAATTTAATACAAAGCCTAACTTATTTAAGTGGCACAATTCAAAAATATTTGAAGCACTGTAGAATCTTCCAGTGCTCGACATTATTGTAATTTCGTACGATATAACGATATGTTTGAAAGTTTTTTATGTTCAGATGTTTTTATCACGTGATGCGTCTTGTTTCTATAATAAAATAGCTACAGGGCACCGACGACAAAACTCGAGTCAAGTCCCCCACGGTTAAGAGCTTAAATTGGTTCTGGGGACGAGAATGCAGGCAACACTGATGTACACCGGAGACCAAATGCTAAAATCTCGAGATTTTCACATTTAGTAGGACGAGAAACGGTAAAGCACCATAAACATGAAAAAGCTTTGGTTTAGAATTTCTATTACTTAATCTACATTTAATTATTGCTCAGAAGAAGAACAGCTGTAGGTCCCATGACTTCACAGAAAACTAACTGGAAATATGAAAACTACAGCTGTCCTTCGTTGGCGACGAAACCTCGCCAAATGATGCCAAGATTTCGTTTAAAATTCGTTTTCTCAGTTGCCCAGAATCTGTAGAAGAATTTTTTCCAGGTCTCCTTTCATTTTCTTGACGACAACGTCTTTAAGTGGCTGTCCAGTCTTCTTCTCGTATTGAGTCTTGATGTCGGCCAGATCCGTCTGAAAATAAACCAAGAGCACAATATCAAATTAGTAATTCTCTTCACTGCTTATCACGCATTTCCTATAATTTGCATTGGGAGAACTTAGTTTGCAGTCAAGAGACTTCGCGTGACGAGGTTCGTTGTTTTCATGACCGGCTCACTTGAACTTATTACCAGGTAAAGAGTCAAAGTGATTATATCACAAAGAAAATTACTTCATTGTAACTGGCGTAGAGCCGATCAATTTTAGTTAATTTTTAATTTACACCATATAATAAATGAGTAATTGTATGAAAGATCGAGCAATGGATTTACACTGCTCTTGATATTTGAAAATTCTTTTCACATGTATGTACTCGTAGTGTAAATCCTTATAACATCTACATCTACGTTTAATTTGGTCGGTAAAAAAATGCTGAGACTTTTCTTTAAGAAGTGTGAATGTGGAAACAAAATCGTCAACATTTCAAAACTCCGCAGCTTCGCAAGTGTTTTGCCTTTCTGATTTTATCGGACCAGTTTGACTCACCTCTGATCTTGTAACCAGCACACGAGTGACAGTTTTGCTGTTGGATTTGTCAAGCGCTTTTTCCAAAACCTCGGTAAAGAAAAGCGGAGAGTCCTGTGCACATCGAACTGAAAAGACAAGAGAAAAATAATGAATTACAGGATTGAAAACTAACTTACTACAGTCAAACCTCTCCACAACGGCCACCTTGGGGCCACCTTGGGGACAGTGGAAAATGGTCGCTGTAGAGAGGTGGCCGTTATGGGGAGGGAGGGGTGTAACATGACATCGGTTTGTTTTTTTGGGGGGGGGGGAAGGGGGGGTTTGCAGACTTATTTTAGCAAATATAATCAAAATGTGTCAATACAACAGAAAATAAACAGAAACAGAGACTAACTACGCGCGGTACGGATAGAGTTTGATGATCTTTTACAATAAAAAAATGGGGTTTCGTATAAACCGTTTGTCAGACTGATTAACTGGCCGTTGTCGAGAGGTTATTTTGGCAGATGGCCGTTGCCGTTGTGGAGAGGTGGCCGTTTTTTACTTGTTGCTAAGAGAAATCAGCGAGTGCTTGCCATTCAAAAACTTTGGCTGTTCTTACCTATCGCCTTCAAGGCATTGCGTAAATCCCCACTCAAATGTTCGTTGATGAATTCCAGGAGATCACCATTAGCCAACTACAGATGAATTAGACAGTTAATAAAACAAAACAATCAAATGCTCCACTTAGATACTACATGAACGGCCAGCGGGCCCAAAATGATGAGCATGTCTGCTTATCCTCCAAGTTCCACTATAATCCCATCAATGCCGGATGGTTCACTTTCTGGGCAAATGCTCGATAAATGACAGAAACAAGACTGCTCTAAAGAGTCTGCAAAAAGCGATTAAGGCTGGTTTTCACTAGCGACGTACTCGGAGTCGGAGTAGTCAAAGCGTAGAGCGATATGATCTAGTGAAAATTAAACCGACGGAGTCGGAAGCAGAACACTGATTCCGTTTACGAATCCGTCGCTTGTGATTCAGTGAAAACTAGTTTGTCGGAGTCAGAAGCAGAAATGGAAGAATAAACCAATCACAATACTCCTTTCCAGGCCTTGTGATTGGTTAATTCTTCCGCTCTTCTGCTTCCGACTCGGACAATTTTGTTTTCACTGGATCATAACCGACGGAGTCGTAGACGGAATCGGAAGAAACGGGGAACGTTCTGATTCTTCCGACTCCGATTCCGTCGAGCTTATGACTTCGCTCACGACTCCGATTTTCGATTTTCACTAGGCCGTAAGCGCTCTTACGACTTCGACGACGACTCCGTCGCTGGTGAAAACCAGCCTTTAGGAAGCTAGGATGACGAAAGGTGAAGAGGATGAAACTGATAACAAGATGGTCTAACGTGAGAAAGTTTTTCAACAAAACTGGCTTTCTTTATTATTTTGAAAACTTCACTGACAATACTATACTTAAGATGCAAGAACTGCACATGACTGTGAAAATTAGCACTTAACGACAACAACACAAAGTGAATCGCACAAAAATAATCTTTCATACTCACGGTTTTGTAGGCGTCCAAAGTGGCTCGTAGTTGTGCGAAATTTCTGCTTGTTAGAATTTCAACAAGCACTGCTTTGTCGGGTCCTTTCTTCCCTTGTCCTGCCTGAAAGAAGAATGAAAAACAATGATCACTGAAATGAGTATTACAGCACGGCTAGGACGTCTACAAGACCCACAAAAACATGCACCAAAAACATGATGAATTAGAACTCCGCCCGAAATTGTGAAGTTTTTGTCAGAGAGAGCGAAGCTGACGCACGATATCACAAAGCTTCTTTCATTATGAAAATATTTCAACAGTGGATTAAAAAACGCTCTCAATTTCTACGCTTCTAAATCATTCCAACAGTGAATTTCAGTAACATTGTTTACCTCGAATAGTTTCTTGGCATCCTCTTTGGCAAGGCTCTCATTAACTTTTTCTTTGCTATCTCGTTTTTTCTGTGAAATAAGACATTGTGATCAACTTCATGTTTAACATACAATGAAATGCTGGTGTAGTTTTCGGCAAATCTTCGTTGAGGCACTCGCTAAGTTTGCGCTCTTCATTACCCAATCAAAGACTACCACAAGCACTCGCGAGTACTCGGCAAGTTGTGACGTCAGTTACTTGGCACAAACTCGTCCAATCACAAAGGTGTCAGTCTGAGTTCTGGGGCAGCAGCCAATAAGGTCTTACCTCTATCAAGTTCATTAAGGTGGTCCGGAATTCTCCCCCTGTGTCTTCCTTGATTTTTTTAAGGACATCTTTTCCACTGTAAACTACAAAGAAAAAAAAACCACCAATACCTCAAAGTACGTTGGTAGAAAAAGGACAGGGGTCCAGTCCAGAACACACACAAAAAAACAAAATCACAGCTTAAAAATACGACCACTTACTTTGTATGTACGCTGACTTGACGAGTTGAAGTTCCTGTGGTAAATAGTAAGACATTCATTTTTAGTTTGTGCAAACATCAAATTTAAATGAACACTGAATAAGTATCGTACTTACACTGTTTGACGCAGACAGCACAACGTTGGTTAAAGACTCAAGAGTTGTAAACTGTCGAATCAAACCTACGTTCATAATACGTCTGAATAAAATCCAATTAAGTCATCTTTCAACTTTCATTATAAGCTTATTTAAGACTTCCTTCAGTGTTGAATTTGTGCATGTTTGAGAGTAAAAAAACGTTACAATACAAAGGTACGGTAACACCAACCTCATAACTGCGTGAACATAAAATCTCTATAAGAACTTGCTCGTCAGTTCCGAGTCCCTATAAATTAATAAAGGACATACAGCTACATCAATATATCCTTAGCAGACTGATATTACATGATATCAGCCCCTTAGGATGAAGAATTTCCGGCCAAATCAGTTTTGGAACCCCAATAACGGAATATTGATTTCATTACTATGGTTCGTTTGAAATCGTTAACCGATAACTTGACTTGTGGAATTCAGTAGCAGTTTTGTTGTAAACATATACGGATATATACCACAAGCATAACATGGCAAAATGAAATTTAGCCATAATAATGAGGACGAAGTTGAAATCTGCCGATTTTTAACTTATTTGCCTTAATACTATAATCATAATAAACTCAAATTTTAAGAAGAGGCCTCCAATCACTTACAGGTGGTTTCCAGGAGCGTCCTCTTGAAAATGACAGTGTAAACTACATTAACTGTCTAAAACAGAGTTAATTTATGACTTCCTTAAGCGTTGAATTTGAACATGTTCGAGATTTTGTTGATAGAAATTTCTCAGAAATCACGGGCTCAAATTGTATTGTATTGTATTGCACATGTCTCTTGACTGAGGGAAATCCTGAACAGGGAAAGAAAAAAAAACAACAACAGAACAGAATAGCTACCATGGAGACACTCACCGACATGGCATCATGAAGTGAAGTAGCATCGTAAAATTCCGGAACCGACATCAAAGCAATGGCGGCATCCTGAAACTTTCCACTAAGCTCTGATTTCAAGTCATCAGTCAGGTTCTACGAAACAAAATGGTGAAAAGACAGAGTTAAACACTCGGCAGTTATCACAAATCAAAACGTGGCGACAGTCACGACACAGCGATCCAATGCACAAGACTCAAATCCAATTCTAATGAATACATCATTTACGAGCTACCTTGTGCCTCGGTTTCAAAACGAGTCTTCGTGCAAAACCTTTCATATGAAAATGAGTTTGCGCGAAAATGAACCTGTAGGGAGTACACATGAATGGTTTCACACAAAAACACGTTTTGACACAGAGGGAAAAAGGCAACTCGGAAATGGCCTATTTTGTTGCCATCAATTATCTAAAGAGTTTGAAGTGCAATATGAAAAAAGGTTTACATTAGAAAACCAAAATACAAGGTGGCAACAATGATTGATTGACTGATTGATTGATTGATCGATCGATCGATCGATTGATTGATTGATTGATTGATTGATTGATTGATTGATTGATTGATTTAACTTTATTTATACACGGGTAAAACATCAGGACTTAAGGTAAATACTAAAATTGCATTAGTTACATGATGATGACACTAGATCTACATTCCAAGCATGTTTGGGACAAAGAAGGTAAACTTTTCCTTTAATTTTTTATTTTAAAAGTAGAAGGGGTTTTGTTCCTTTGACCTCTGTATGGGCAGACGAAACCATTTAAATTAAGACTCATTCAGTTCAGCTGGCAAAATAAGCAGCTAAGCCTGTTTTGTGTATACAAACGGGGAAATGCGGGGATTTCATTGTGGGTTGGGCACCAGGCAAATTGACCAGCTGTGAAGATGATTTTGACCGCCTTGTTTGACCATTTAGAGGAATATTTTTCGTATAAAGAAGTTTAGTTCAAAACGTTTTGCCTGCTTGTCAAAACCAGTTGCCATCCTGCTAAACCTCTGGAAAATGGGAAAAAACTGGAATAGAGAATCAAGCTCTTTGAGGAATCAACTTTACCTTATTATACTTTTGAAGGTATTTTGCAGCAATCTCTTGCCGCTGTTTGTTGCTGCGTGCTCCAAGAACTGCTACTATAGCATCTTTGTCGCTTCCTATGGAGAGACGCGAGGCAACGAAAATTTTCAAGCAAAAGGTCACATATTATTCTCCTCTACATAAAATTCCATACAGGCAACAAACTGATGTCTTATAAAAGTAGTTGAGTTCATTAAACAAACGAAACGAAGATTACAAGCAAAAAGGAGAAAACAGACTCTTCCCGCCGCATGTACAAAAAATTCTAAACAGACAACACAATGATCTCGTGTAAAAGCTGTTACGTTCATCAAACAATTCAATTTTCCCAACGGGTTGAACAACATTTCAAAAGCCGTCCTCACCAGATCCCTGCATAGCTTTTCTCAGCGCCTCGGCATCTTTTTCAGCATCAAAGTTATCTGCTGGCTTCAACGTTCCATGATACTCGGGCTGTTGCAGAGAAAAGGACAAATAGTTTAGACAAAATGAGACTTCTCTTCATTCTCAAAACGTGCACCAAAGATACCTTTTGAGGAAGTGAAAAGTCAAATCATTGCCAATGAAAGCTTTGTTGTCCTTCACAGAACACACCACAAACAATTTCATTGAAGGCAATTATTTAACAAAATGCATGTCAAGACAATTAAAAAAGTTTAAGCATTATGCCAGGCACATATTACAATTTCTAGGAAATGACATTCGTTATGAAAATCAAAATTCTCCTTACAACCGTCTCTTACTTTCTTTAATCCTCCTTGGGAGAATTTAGTTTTTAGTCAAGACAACCAATCAAGACCTTTAGCTGCAACACCTACCTTACTGTTGCAGTTAAAAAAAGGCATATGAGAAATCAAAATTACCTACTGCCAGTGACAAAGGGGTTTAAGAGCTGGAGGATGTCTATGGAGTTTTGCAACATACGATAGCTGTTTTGAGAAACGAAACGTTATCAGAGCAAACGCGACAATGCCGAAAGGTATGACGAATAGAGGTAGTTAACCATTATACAAGTTGATCGAAGTTCACAGTGTTTTTCCTAAGCGAATGAAAAAGAAACCACCCATGCACGCATTGACGACTTTTCCTTACATCCTACTGAAACATCGTGAACTTCTATCAAACAGCCGTGTACTTAAAATACCCATAATACCTCTGGGTATTGTCGCGTAGGCTTTTACTCGCAACAGCTAAACTGATTACATGTGGGTGTGGGTGCGCGTGTGCGTACGTATGGATGACCCACAGGCAGTAGGCAGTACTTACTTTGGGTATGTTCTCACTGGGGGCTAGGCGGGGCTTCACGGGACTTAAAGCTGTCTGTTAAACATGAAAGCAATGTGACGTATGCATTATTATGAATCAATTAATCATTACTTCTCGACACAAGGGAGAATAAATTGCGCACCGAGCAGATATGCACAACACACCCAGGACTACATCTATAGTCATGGCATGTTATAGTTAACAGGCCAAGAAACAATAACTGAAAGGAGGAAGTGGATTCAAATTTTGAAAAGCTCGCGGCTTTGTGGTTTTGTAAGCAATTAAACGACTACATGCACTCTGGGCGTTATTTACCACACCTTCACATTAAAAAAATGCACTTTTAATTCACCCTTGTGTAGACGAGATAAGATATTTTTTTAAAGGAACATTTTGAATGCATTTAAAAGTGCAATAAAAAGATTTATAATGTACAGGAAATGTCCTTAGTTTAAAATTATTTAACCAGACTTCACTTGGTTAATTTTGAATCATTCAAACATTTTCTTCCTCACTTAGATCTCCTAGCAGCATGTTTTTTTAAGAAGCAACACAAAACATGTTAGAAGTTTTACTTATAGACTTGCGTTCAAGAAACCTTTAAACCATGATTGACTTCAAGTAATCTTTTTTTTAAATTTTACACTACTTAAACTTTAGTTGGTTATAAGTCTAACGGCGTTACGACACTAATTACTCATTGATTAAATTGAAATTTACTGATTACATGTAAATTATTTATGTCCAACCCAAAGATTTTTTTTTATTGTAACTATAAGAAAGGCAAACGCTTTCTTCCATTTTCTTATCTGAAAACAGAGAAATGCTGGAATGTATACAGCTGTTTCCAGAAAGGTTACCCTACAAAAGCATAAAGCGTACGTGACAATGTCGAGGGGAGTTATGAGTACCAGTGGTTCACGGTTGTTAGATTGAAGCTCAAGGTGTCTCAGCGTGATAGAAGGACATCCATGTAATGGTCAATTGGTACCTGTCAAAACAAGGTATCCGTTCACCAGTATCACGTGACCATATCACGGGCTCAAGTTTAGACCTCATCGGGATCATGATTTCTCCTTCCTTATTGCTGAAACACTGTGAACCTCATTCAAGCAATGCTTAACTGATACTACCCACAATACCAATCGCCCTTGTCACACATGCTTTCGTGGGACAATCTTTGTCGAAACAACTGTAAATGGAATCTTCCTTGCTCTTGTAAAGGTAAGATACATACCTCGCTCATTGCTTCGGCCATATCTTTTTCTATCTGTTGCGACTGAGTCATTTCCTGTAAGGCAGTAAAGACTAGTATAACGCTTGGAATAACAAAAAGATCATTTCATTCACCTTTCATTAACGAGATTGACCATGTGCTACCTACAGTAGCTGGTGGCAATTCTGTTGCCATAAAAACAATAGCCAGAATCATTAGGTAAGTGTAAGTACTTACCGCTTCAACAGAAATTGATTGTCTCTTTAATTCTTTGTATTCAACTTCTAAAGCTTTCTTTTGCTTTTCTAGGTCTTCTTTAGCGTTCTTGAGATCCTATAAAACAAGAGTACCGTTAAGTCCCACGTTAACGCCCTGGGCTTCTATAACTTCATAAGGGGTTTGGGTGGGCTTATAAACGGGGGCTTTTGTCCGAGGGGGCGGGGGGCATATAAGCGGAATAAAAAAAATGTTTCGGAACGACGAGATAAAACGTATCTGAGAAACTTATTAAAGCTAACATACCATTATATTTAGAGCTATTATACTCTTACCCCATTACCCTACTGCCCTATTATTGCCCTATTGCCCTATTATTGCCCTATTTAATTGGACTATAACTTTAGATTAAAAATTTTGATGTTTGTAAAGAAACGCAAAAGGAACGCAATTACACATTAGATGGGCTCATATCCAGGGGAGGGGGCTTATATCCGGAATAGCTTTGTTAGCAAATAGAAGGGCTTATATTCGGGGGGGGGGGGGGGGGGCTTATGACCGAGGGGAGCTTTAACGTGGGATTTTATGATAGGTTTACTATTTTCACTTAAGTCAGCAATCGGACAGGAAAAAAACTACTGTGAAGACAAACTTACATCAATCTCAGCCTGCTGAACGGAGATCCTCCGCTGAGCCTACAAGGAAAAAATGGTAATCCAAACAATAAGTGTTTTCAGTGTTTTATACAGCAAAAGAGGTCAATCAATGACTGACTAGTTGCAGAAGACTCAACACTCAAAAACTCAAAACTCATCTTTAATCTTCCACATTTGCAGCCATCCTCGATTATGTTTGGTTCATTATTACTAACTTGGTGTTTGTCAACCTCTTTCCCACGTTGTTCGAAAGGTGGATAACAGTGTCCACCAGATAAATCACTATCCAGCAGATAGCAAAGTTTGTTCTGTTAGCATCTATCCACTAGATAGTGATTTATCCGGCGGATAGCATTATCCAACCTTCAAATAACTGGGGCCAAGAGACTATAAATTATTTTTAAGTCTTATCCAATTCGAAAGTAATTTTGTATTTCAGATAAATGACTTAAATCACTGACATTGCTCCCTTAACACAGACACTCTCTATAATCATTGTCGTGGCTGTACTAATCAGCTTCCCCTCAACCATTTTAATGGATAACAGCACTTATACCACAAACGTCTTGGTAACAATCACCTCTTCCAGTTGTTTTTCTTCCTTCTCTTTATCTTTCTGTGGTGAAAGAATGTTAAAAGAATTTTTAAGTAATAAATAAACCTTTTCCTGGTATAACTGAAATCCATGATCACACACTTGTCCATAAAAAACTTTCTGACAACGGAAAAACTACTGAAAGGGCATGCTAAATGTAACATCTTGGCACTTCAAAATGTTTAACATTGTTTTAAAACTTAATTTTTTTCCACAAGGCAGGTTATATTAAGATTATAGCAATAGATTACTTTAGAAATTAAGAAGTAACATCTTCTATGTGATCTGCATGCTGGTTAAAAATTAACTTTCTAATAATTTTTAAATATTTGACAAGACAGGCTGAATATTTACTCTTCTTTATTGTTTAGTTTAACACTTTTGTCAAGGATTAAGTTGAGTTTCCGATGAGGACTTATTTTTATAGACGTTGCCCTAACAAAAGTAATAGCTTCAATTTGAAGATCAGTACTCAACAAAGTTTGTCAAATCACCTGCACTTCCCGAAGGCTCTCAACATTTAACAAACTTTTGTTAAAAAAAGAAGTCAGGATCATAATAGTATGGTAATGAATCAGGTGAAAAATAAGGCAAAATTCCTTCGACGGTTTGCCAGAAAATAAATAGATTGAAATCCTAGAGCAATACACTGATTTTCAAACATCAGTAGAGAGAACATTTCCTAGAATGTTTAGCGCAGCTTTGGGAATACATCAGTGCACTGTGCCCTTCACTACAAACCTTGGACATGACTTTATTCAATGCTCCCTTCAGGCCCTTCTTCTTCTTGTCAGGGCTGCTGTTTATACTGTCGAGCGATTCCTACATTTGGGTTTATATTTGGTTAAGAGTTAGGATTACATTTAAAGAGTCTTAAAATTTAGCCTATTGAAACTTGCTTATCTTATGACCATTGCTTTAAGATCGTTACGTTAATTTACTTGTGAACACTTTATGCAAACTACATCTGTTACTCACCCTACTTTACAGTCTTGATAACACTGTTATGTTCAGACTTAAATTAAGTTAATTTTTCCTCAAGCAAAGTACCTCGCTTTAAGATCAAAATATGTTTACCTTTAAAATATGAGTGCAAGTTAGATTAATTTAAATGTAATGTGCACTTTACATCATTTACTAAGATTTGCAAGAACAGTTATTTATGAAAAAATACAGTTACTCAAAAATTCAACACTCTTGCTTTAATACTGCAGCCTGTTAGTGTAGACATATATGGAAAGGTGAAGTCTGCTTCAAACACTGCCACCTCTTGGTAACTTCTCTCAGCTACTTTGGACCTTTCAACCCCTTGTGAAATGTCAGTAGCTGTGTAGTGCCCATCAGCAATCCTAGGCAACAGTCACAAGTTATTAAGAGTTTAACTGAAGCAAATAGAATGACTTGTTGGCTACAAACCTGTGATTTGCCCAAGTCATTGTTAGCCTTGGATAGAGCTTCCTCAAGTGCTGCAACGTTTTTCTTAAGTTCTCCTTCTGATCCCTGAGCTTTAATGAGTTCACTCTTTGTTGTCTTCAATTCATTGTCACGTTCAGCAACTTCCTTGGCTGAAACTTCTAATTGTTTCTTACACTTAATTAATTCTTTTTCTGTAGATTCTAGTCTGGAAATTGTATCAGTAAGTTCCTTTTCTTGAGTTCTTAGTGCTTCAAGTTCTTTTTCGAGTTTCTTGATCTTATCTGCATCTTCAGAGACAGTAGATTTTTCAAGTTGTTCCTGTAATTCAGTAAAGCGTTGCTTAGCTTCACTCTCAGCTGCTCGTGCCTCTTTGAGATGAAGTTCTAAAGAAGCTATTGTGTCCAACTGAGAAGACGCTGATCCTGTCGTCTTTTGAAGATCTTCCTCTAATGATGATATTCTATCATTGGCCTACAAAAAAAAAGTACCTCTAAATTACATGTTGTGCTAAACCTTTTTTCGACCATAACTATTGAAAACAAAATCTTTATTCATATCTTGAAGATCTGAATTTCAAGCCAATTTGCTTTAATTATAAAATGAACTTAAAACTCTGTAATTTTTTGACACTGGCTTTCTGTGGATAAATGCTGAATTTTTTATTTTTTGTCATAATTTTCAAGCCTCAGTTGTCTAAATTCTATGGCATTATGGGAATTCCATGAACAAGAACAAACCCAAACTAAGGTTACTGAAAAGTGAAGACCAGTAGAGGCATTAAGCTGAGTACCTCTTTCAGCTCTCGTTGAGTTCGCTCCACAATTTTTTGCCAGTTATCCATTTCTGATTCAACATTATCTTCCAACTTCCTGAGCAATGATTCCTGATTAATAAGAAGTAAAATGTCAGTATTTTTTTACTTGTATGACTAGTTTACACAACTTTTCAAGACTAATTATTACTGTTCGCAAAACAAAAGGTTACATTACACAAATAAAGTTAAATTGAGATCAATTTTTCGGCTTATGAAAGTTTTTGGTGAGATTAACAAACTTTTTCATGAAGTACATGTAATAAGTGAGCAAGAAGTGAGTTACGCATTCAAATTTTGACGTGCCACAAATTTCTGCTTTGCAAGAGTGTCAAACTTGTAGGGCTACATGCCTCAATAAGGGATTGAGGTGGAGTACGTTCATTAAAATGTGGAAAATGGATAGGTGAAAATGAAATAATTAAGTTGAATTTTGCCTTTAGTGATTTACAAACAATACTGTATCATCTCTTTTGAGCGGCTATATATATAACATAAAGTCCCCTCGAAGAAAAACATCCCAGAGCTGTGCTGTAGAGTTGCCCCTTCCCCTCCCTATGCTCTAGAGGTGTGCCCCCTTAGGGCAACTTTTTCACATAAGCTTAAGTGCTGGGCACCCAGGATATCATGGTTAGGAACCTTTGGGCTCCTTGTAATTTTTTTTCAGACCACAGCCTTAATGCCAATACTGATTAAATAGCTCTATATACTCACCGTTTCTTGAAGTGTTACTTTGTAATGGGCACATTCTGCCACTAAAGTATCTTTCTGTGCTTGAACATCCTCAAACTTTTTGGTAAGATCTTCCAACTGAAATGAAGAAATGATAAGCAGACTGAGCAACGTACATTCTACAAACTAACACATCTGTTGAACAGGTTAGAAATGGTTTTTTGCAAGTGTGTAAAGTCACTTTGTCAACAAAGAGAAGATCCTTAAGGACAGGGATTCACTTACTTAATCTGAACTTGATCTTAAAGGAAAAATTTATTTTGTAACAAAGGGTTCTGAAAACTCTTCAATTACTTGATTGATTGATTGATCAATCAATCAATCAATTGATCACAGTATTACTGTGTCTAGACTTGCAGTCTGCTGCTAATATTGGGGAAGGTTAAAATTCATAATATACACTAATATTATTGACAATGAAAAGGTAATCAAAAATCTGATACATTTTTTTTTATTCCAGCACTTACTGCACAGATGTGGCACTAGCTCTGAAAGACATCCCACACGGCTAAAAACATGGAAAAAACACATAATCATTTCTCCAGTTACTCACCTCTTGACTGTCACAGGTAGACTGTGATGCTTGTTTCTCAAACTCACCAAGCCACTTTCTGTAAGGCTGCATAAATAAACAAAAAACAAACAACATTGTGAGTAATGTTAGAAATAAACTGCTTCACTGACTTCTCTTTGTCATTGATAACTAAGAAAAAGAAAACATTTGCAATGTGTCTTTTGAGTCATATTTCCAGAGGAAGTTTGGGAGAATGAGAAATGCTGAGGGAATATGAGTCACAAGCAAGTGTCTGCGCAGCTCTTTTAAGTTATCCCAAACTTTCACACCTGTTTCTATAACTCAAAAAATAGAAAATGTTCTTGACTTCAATGAGAAAACAATGGGAGAAAAAGAAAGTTAAATTACTCAATTTATTTTACATTATAAAAATGCCAAGTCTCTTTGTTCACACCATCATTGCGTCAACATCTCATCTAAGTCCTGTCTTTCTAGGCACTTACTAGTTAGAGGTATGGCTTTTAGCAGGTACTATTTTACTAAGTCTTTTCTAAAACTGTATTAATCTTATCAAGAACTCAGGTGAAAGATAAACCACAACAACCTTTGCCATTAGTTATTGTCAGCATTCAACTCACCAGAGTGGTGTCTATCATGACATTTGGATGAACTCTACAAAGAATGGTCTGTGAACAAAATGCTGACAACATCAGTAAGAAGCAGACACATACAAAAATGATGATACCACAACTCAAGAAGGAAAAAAGGTTCTAGCAACTGTTTTATTAATTACCTTTGTCTCATTTTGTTCTTCATTCAGCAGTGTCTTGTTTTCATCCTGTCAAGAAAATAATGAAAGAACTAGCTTATTTAACATTTAATCACATAACATTGACAAATTATGTTTGAAATGAAAGTGTTAACAGTTAAGTGCCATGGATGGGTGGTTACTTATATTTTAATTTTTCGTCTGTGCGAAAGATGATCATTCTAAGACTGCCTGCAGCCTGCAATGTTTAAGGCCCTTTCACACTTGTGATTGTTTTTGCCCATATTTGACACAATTGGTATCTGCTATCTGTCAGTTGGTCAATCAGTCAATCTGTCTGTGTGCCTCTTTGTCTGTCTGTCTGTCAGTCTGTCAGCCTGTCTGTCTGTCTGTCTGTCAGTCTGTCTGTCTGACAGTCTGTCTGTCTGTCAGTCTGTCTGTCTGTCAGCCTGTATGTCTGTCTGTCAGTCTGTCAGTCAGTCAGTCAGTCAGTCAGTCTGTCTGACAGTCTGTCAGCCTGTCTGTCTGTCTGTTAGTCTGTCAGCCTGTATGTCTGTCTGTCAGTCTGTCTGTCAGCCTGTCTGTCTGTCAAACTAAAAGGATCTCAGTGGAGCTGGAATTTCAAACCTCCTCAGAATTTGTCAAATTTGCGATAAATATACCTTGACGCTTTGCACAGCAGTCTTGATTTTGTTGTTCAAATTTTTTTCCATTCCTGACAATGCATCCATTGCCTTCCAGTTCTTCTCGCGCAATTCCTAAAATAACAAACACAAGTGAAACAAAAATTTAGAAATCTATTGACTTATTCAAACTAATATAAAATAATTATTGCAGTTCTTCTTTGGTGGCTTACTCCTCTAATCTATGGTATTTTGAGAAGCCATAATTAATGATTAAGAGCCTACTGCTCACAAAATACCTTAGCTTGTTCATTACCTTATATATTAGGATACAAGTAACAAGCACTAATATTTACATTGTTCTTTTCCTTTTGTTGTTGTAGAACTTTTTCTAGTTTATTAAATTCTTCTTTTTTATCCTTGAGTTCTTCTTGGAGTTTTTCTATCGTGTCTTCTCTCTCCTTCAACCTGAAATGAAATAATAACCAGACCTACTTTCAGTTTTAATGTAATTTAATCCTATCAATAATACCACAGATCTAGTCAACTACTTACACATCATTCTGTCCATTAGCAACACTCTCACTTGCCACCTGAGGAGCAAATTCACCAGAATATTTCAGTTACTGGTCAAAAATTAAACTTCCCTTAATAATGATTTACACATGTTAGGTTTTGTTAATAGTGTTTGCATTTTAAACACTTCACTTTTCTAGCAATCTACCTAACGTGGGAAAAATCCTGAGTATCTATGATGGCAGTAGGTTGTAAAGACATGAACAGGCAATGACTTCACGACACATCAGGATAAGAAGAAGGAAACCTCAAGCATGCACACAAAATGCTGAACTGCATAACGTAACTGTATGCAATTTTTGCATGAATTAATCAAGAACAAGAGAACACGAACTCCATAACCTGATTTCAAAACAAGTTAACAGGAAGTGGTTACTTTCACCAAATAAGGTGGTAAAGTTAATTTCAGTCCTTGGGATCAGAGAGGTCAGGAGACTTGTTGGAACCAGTGCTTAAGTACTAATAGCATGAAGTATCTAAAAGTATCAACACTTCTCCCAGGATGGGATGCTAGTCCATAGCAAGGTTACATATACCTGTTCTAGCATTATATTTTTAGGTTGCCCCCAGCAATCCACTGGTACCTATTTATACTTCTGGGTAAATAAGGGCACTGTCGGAGTAAAGTGTTTTGCCAAGGTAAAGTGAACTCAAGGTCTCAATGGGTTATAGATGGACAGAAAAACCACTATCTTGGTCCAAGATCTTGGACACAACTTTGCTACCTCCGGTATAACCATGAATGCCTAAAAGCACATTGTATGTATTAACTTTGTAAATTAATATTGTTAACAAGTTTTTGAGAGTGAAATCTATTAGTGACTGGATGACATTATGAATGAAAGAATTTAAGAGATGTTAATATTGTTAAGTGAGTGGCAGAAGGTCGGCAATACCTTGGCTGCCTCAACAGCCTTATTTATTTGTGCCTGAGTATTTTTCTCGGCGTCATTTAAGGCTTCCATAGCTTTCCAGTTCTTCTTACGGAGGTCCTAAGTTACAAAAGAACAAGTGCTGTATTGTATTAAGCCTTCAATACAATTCAGAGATCATACCAAAGGTCTGTTCCATTTAACCCCCTCAGACCCAAGATCACAACAGCAATTCTCCATAGCAAAGGCTGTGCCTTTCTTTCCAGACTGCACTGTTCTCTGTTCTCTTCACCTATTTGCTTCACTATGTAATGATAATTGTACGGAGAAATTGCAGGTTGATGAGTCTTGGGAATTTAAGGGTAAAGCATGGGAAACCAAAATTAAATCAGAGGAAGGAGATAGAAACAGAAAGACCGAAAAAAAGTAATTTGTGAAAGGAACAAGTGTTCATTACAACAACATACATGGTGATTTGAGTTAAGGGAACCAGACAGGTCAGTGAAAACTTACATTTGGTTGATTATGAACTATAAAAAATCCCATTACTGATAGAGTAGAGTATAAGAAGGGATTTCAAACACAGGTAGTTTTAGGTATATGAAATACCACCAACACTTTATTAGAAAAGGGGAGTTCAGGATTGTCACAAAGTTTTGAAAGAGGAAGTTTACTGTTGGAGTGGATGGTTGACTTTGCTATCTGTTTCTGGAGGATCAAACAAATATCATGAAGTAGATGGTGATGATGACTTTCCCTGGCAGCCAGCTACCCTGGAGTTGTGGAATTTTTATGGTACACATGCTTTGCTCAAATCCAAATGAGTTTTCAAAATAGCATTGCCTATTGGAGGTAAGAAAATAGAACTTCTTACATTATTCTTGTTCTTTTGCTCATCTAACAGGCTTCTAAGACTGGCAATTTCCTCATCTTTCTTGAGCACATTGCCGTGCAACTCCGCAATGACATCTTCTTTAACCTTTAACCTACAATTCATGAAAATGAAGTGAATTGCATGTTCACATAATCTTACATCTATATAAGCAAGTAAACTACTTTGAACTACTAGTGATGACTATCAGTAGCTGAGTTCATCTAGAAACTCTATGGATTATGATCAGGTATACACCAGAACTGATGATCAGGGATGACAAAACGTTTTGAAAATAAGTGGCATTATTCCAAAAGCACATGTTTTACAAAAGAACAGTAGATCCTTTTCTGAAGAATCAGGCAAACTACCAGAGTAACTGGCCAAGTTCATGAAGTGGATGTTGATTATTTCCAGCAGCTGCCCACTTTCGACACCCTTGGATTAAAGAAATTTACTAATTACAACTACTTACGCATCTTGATGGATCTTGGAAGACACATCAGGTTCTTTGCCATTCTATAACACAAACGTCCATCAGAAACAGGTCACCATGATCAAAACAACAAAAAAAGCAAATAATTGAAGGTAGCTAGCTTAATTAAGACACCAGTTAATAACGGGATGGTTTAGCGGCTACGAGCATTGTTACTTCCTTGGCATTTTGTCAGCTGCTAACATCTAGCACAACCCGGTCATATTCCATCCATCTTTGGGTTAAATGTTGTAAACAAGACTCAAGGGCCCTGCCTAGAGCTAAGCATGATCATCTGAATTCACAGTCCAGTGTATTAACCACTGCTTCTCTTCTTCCGACTACTGTGCTTCTCGCAGACTTCTTGAACTCTTAGCAAGCCTTACCTCAGCTGGGGCAGCACTGCTAACATGATTGCTGACAGAGGTTTGCACACTTTCCTTTGCCAATCTAAGTTCTTCTTGAAGAACCTGCATTGCAGTGAAGAAAGGTCATTTGAAAACATTCACTCATCTTAATGGATCGAGTATAATCACACACAAACTAAGAAACAAGCAACTAGAGTAATTTGTTCGAGTCACTTTGAGGGCAGTTAATTCACTCAGAAAGTAGGTCAATTTTGGTAGCTGAAGCAAATAACACCTTCTGGAGAGGTACACCATCAGAAATGGGGGGTGACCAAGGTTTGTCAGAACCAGGGCTGACATTTAAGTTTTGAGTCAGCTGTAGCCTTGATCTTCACACCCATAACAAACTTGTTACTTTGTGGTTGAATTGTACCAAAAACAGACCCACAACATCAAGGGCCTGTCAAGCATACCCAGCCATGACAAATGTTCAGGGTTACATTTCTTAATGACAGCCCTGAGAACAAAGTCATTACAAGCTGCAGTATTCACTGATTCATACAAAACAACAAACACAAGCTACATTCCTGCAGCTATGAGCAGTGTTAAAAAATCATGGCCAGGATATACCTGTATCTCCTTATCTTTCTGCATCTGGATCACTTGCGAGTCCTTCAACTGATTTTCAACATCAGTGAACATCTTTTGCAGTTCAGAAATCCTTGCCGTTGCCTCTTGAAGTTTAGCAGTCAAAGAATTCATAGCATCAGCTTGATTTGTGTCGGCAGCAGCTAATTCGTTCAGACGATTGTTCAACTCTGCTGTTTTAGCCTCTTCTGTCCTAAGTACCTGTGCAGTGGTGTTGAGATCTTTTTGTAACGCGCTATTTCTAGCCTGAGACTTGTGAAGCTCTTCATTTACTTCAGCCAGACGCTTTGACAACGCATTATCTGCTTCTTTCTGTCCAATAAAACAACAACAAAAAGTGCACACCAAGTTACATTTGACGCAAAAAACATTCCAATAGGCAACATGAGGTATTGTAAAGGGTTGCTCCTAATATAGCCTAAATGGAAATAGCGGAAAGGTGCTGAACAGATTTCTTATTCTTTCATTTACATTGCATTAAAAAAATTACATTAATTATATATATGCAACAAACTTGTTAAAAATTACTACAAATCAAAGCAAAAAATATTAAAAGTAATGCTATTCCTCGTTTCGATGTACACAACATCATAAAGAATGAAATATTGCTGTTGATAATAATAGATCTTAACATCTTGTTCAATGCTTCAGCAAACATATCAGCTTGACTGACCATCCAAATAAAAACACCCCTCAAAATAATACACCACCACTAATATTTAACTAAATGGAAATATGTTAAAACAGAGTAGAATATAGACAACACAAGTTTCTTCAGATACTCATTCAGTTATGTCTTCCTTCAGCAAGGGTAAATATTCTCGTGTTATAATTGAACTTGTCCAGATTTATTACTGATAAAAGTGTTGAACAAAGACACTGTTGTCTAGAGTAGGATATATGTAAAATATATGTTCTCTTGTGTCATACCACACTGTTCTGATGAATGGTCATCTGTCGAACTCTTTCCTCGCTCTGAGTCAACTGCTCTATTTTGGTGCTCAGCTCTCCCTTTACAAGCCGATATGACTGTTGCAGTTTGGTCAGTTCAGATGTCAGTGATTCTTTGTCTGCAGTTCTGAGGAAAAAACAACAACAAAATATGCCTGCTGCTCACTTAACGCTCAAAATATATGTGCTGAATGATTTTAATTGTTTGCCTAAAAAAATGCTGAGCCTCAATAGTATGACTGTCCCTGTTACCTTTGACATGGCTGAGCTGACATACCACAAGGATTCAATTTAATGCACGGGTCACTCGTGGTACATTTCAAAGCTTAAGGGAGGGTACCTCCTAGAGACAAAGCTCTTATCAGGGTCGGGTGCTTATTTGTCTTTTGGCCTGACACCCATTCACGACAGCTGTTTGTTAATAGGTATATGAAGTAAGCTGTTCAGAAGGAAGGTGAACTATGGACAGAGGATTTTTTCTTTCAAGGACAGATGATCTCAAATGTACTCCCAGGACTGATGGAGTTGTTATTGAAAAATGATTGGGTAGGCTTACATACATGTAACAGGGCCAAACTATTAGTAGATGAAAACCGGGGGTGTTGAGGGGGGGTGGCTGGAATGGGGGCACTTATTTATATACCATGGTGGTATCTTTTAGGAAAGCAGTCACTGATATAGCTACAGTCAGAACAACTTGAACTTACAAAGTGATTGTTCTCTCCCTGTGCAAACAATCACTGATCAGTGATGCTTGACTTATGTTAGACACACATGAATCATTATAAAAAGATAAAAAATACTAAACTTACAGTTGTGCTGCTCTCATGGATGCATTCTTCAGCTGAGCATTTTCCTAAGTACAGTTATAATAAAGAGAAAAAGGTCAGCAAAGGAAACAACACATTTCCTCATGAATGAGGTTATGGCTTTACAGCTACCTGTACTTCACATCACTTGCTATACCTACAAAAGTAAGAAAGATAGCAAGGTAGGAGGTCAGGAAGGGGATAGGGGGGGAGGGAGAGTGGGTACAGTAGAGACTGGAAGGGAAGAAAAAACAGTAAAGATCAAGAGATGATAGAGAGTGAGGGAGAGAGATAAGAAAGGGGGGGTTACAAGTACTTACAATGTTACTGTATGCCTATCCAAAACTGGTGAACAAGCTGAATCAGAACATTTATATGAGAGGCAAATACTTCTTCGGGACACAATATAAGGCATGTTTTTGGTATTCAGTTTATTTATCAATTTTTGTACCTCCTGAAGACGCTGTATATTGCCCACATTTGATGATGCCACCACATCCTGCAACTGATGCATCTGAGCTTGCAAAGTTTGAACCTCTAAAGCATGGCTTTCATGAGAAGCCTGCATTCGTGCTTGAAGAGCTTGGATCTCTTTAGCCTACCAGGAAAGACATTTTTTACACCCAGTTACATACACTGAGAGAAGATTTCACATTGTAACATTTACACAGATAATGAAAGGATATAGAAAGGTGAAGTAGCCTTAAGGTAACTTGATAAGACTGTCTGCAAATTGTGTGGTCATGGGTATGGGTCAACAGAGAATTTAAAGCAACACTAGGAGCCAAAAGATATAATATTATTTACAACAAAGGAAACCTAATGATTGTCTTACTTACTAGTGCACAGAAGCTGTTAAAGTGATGTTACCAAGTATTACCACTTGCACAAGGGTTACTCTCAAATTGAAAAAGTTGGGCAAACACTTTCAAAAATTTTGCCCTTGTGTCTTACAGTTTCCTTTCTGAAAGTGAAGAATGATCATCGCAGTATATTTTCCAATTTAAGCAATTGGAAAGAAGAAGCCTGAAAAAATCAGGGCTTCAACGGGATTCGAACCCATGACCTCCGCGATACCGGTGCGATGCTCTACCAACTGAGCTATGAAGCCACACATTGAGAGCAAGGTCAATTTATTGAGTTCATATCTTCCCGTGAGGAGTGAAATGATGTTAAGTTTATATGAATTCATATATGAACTGCGGTTGTAGATGAAAGTGGAGAATGATCATCGCAGTAAATTCTTTCCAATTGCTTAAATTGGAAAATTTACTGCGATGATCATTCTCCACTTTCATCTACAACCGCAGTTCATATATGAATTATTTCATATAAACTTAACATCAGTTTCCTTTCCCTTCTGCAATTTAATATCTTCACCTCGGTGCCCTAAGTGTATTTTGCATATAAGGGAAGGTACTTGATCATAATTTTAGTATGTTGACTACAAATACAAGAGAATTCTGTGAAGATTCCCCTTCAAAACATCAGAGCATATTATTACCTGAGCAGTGATTTTGTTGTTGGCATTAGTTTGCTGACTTTTAAGTTTCTGTCTCTCTTGCTGAAGATCATCCCTTCAAAACAAAATAAGCATTTTCATACGTCGCCATTCTTCTCCCTGTATGGTTCAAATTGAAGGTGAAACAGCACTGATACTACTCCTGTATGGAATGTTCATGCACTACATGTTCAACGCCCACAGCATTTTATGAAGTGGTCATGACAATTTTTCAGAACACGGTTGATTACACTTGGACAAGGAGAGCTACAGTGTATGCTACCTTTGACAGTTAAGTGTTGTGGACCTGTAAATTAAGAGTCCTGTGGACTAGCTATTATATTTGATTTCATTTTTGTAACTTTTCAGTAAGGTTTTCTGTTTATATTGTTTGTCCTTCAGTTTTGAGCTTGAGTAATCTCAAACTACACAAAACATAAGCAGTGGAAAAAAATTTATAGAAGAAAAATCGTTACCCCAGTAAACTTTTAATCCTGGGTTAGTGTTAACTGGCTTTTGAACAAACAGGCCCAGTAAACTAACCCTTTAGCCATCCAAAGCAACTCCCAGCAAACCTCACCACTTAATAAGGTTTAAATGACACTTGTTGTATTATTATTGAGTGGTTAAAATGCATGTCACTGTTCTTATCACAGGGAGCATATGAAGAAGCTAGTCATAAAAGGGGATAAGTGACGATTTTGGTTGCTTTTCTCTTTTCTTACTCCAAATTAGCTGAATTTTTGCATGTGGTCTTCAATGTAATAGAAAAACGTGTTCCTGTATTTTTGCCGCTGGTTTTTGCTTCACTTTATAACGATGCCGCTAGGAAAACTGAGTGGTTTTTTGCATACGCAATATCCTGAAAATGAAGCAAAGTTTAGCGGAAAAACTACGGGACATTGCTAAACACACCTAAACAAAACTCTATGCGAAATTTGGAGCGTTTTCGACAAAGTTCACTTTTGATTAAAATACCTAATGCCCTTTTCCCGCCGAGGCTGCAAATAAATGAAGCCGGGCCTTTGTTATGATAAACAGAGCCGATCCTTTGTTATAATAACCAAGCCAAGCCTTTGTTATAAGTCGAAGTCTCGCCTCGGTTTATCATAACAAAGGATCGGCCTGCCGCGACCGCAGGGACTTTGATCTCACTTAGAAAGCAGCAAAATGTCAATTTCACGCAACGTATAAGCTCAAAAATGTTAATTTTAGGTCAAAAAAGGTTTAAATGTTGATTTCACGTTAACGCGTGATGGCAAGGAGGTTGATTTCACTTAGAAACCAGCAAAATGTCAATTTCATGCAACGCATAAGCTTAATGATGTTGATTTCAGGTCTAAATAGGTTAAAATGTTGATTTGAAGTTAACGCGTGACGGCAAGGAGGTTGATTTCTCTTAGAAAGCAGCAAAATGTCAATTCCACGCAACGTATAAGCTCAAAAATGTTGATTTTAGGTCAAAAAAGGTTTAAATGTTGATTTCACGTTAACGCGTGACGGCAAGGATGTTGGTTTCACTTAGAAACCAGCAAAATGTCAATTTTACGCAGCGCATAAGCTCAATGATGTTGATTTCAGGTCTAAATAGGTTAAAATGTTGATTTGAAGTTAACGCGTGACGGCAAGGAGGTTGATTTCTCTTAGAAAGCAGCAAAATGTCAATTCCACGCAACGTATAAGCTCAAAAATGTTGATTTTAGGTCAAAAAAGGTTTAAATGTTGATTTCACGTTAACACGTGACGGCAAGGATGTTGGTTTCACTTAGAAACCAGCAAAATGTCAATTTTACGCAGTGCATAAGCTCAATGATGTTGATTTCAGGTCTAAATAGGTTAAAATGCTGATTTGACGTTAACACGTGACGGCAAGGATGTTGGTTTCACTTAGAAACCAGCAAAATGTCAATTTCACGCAGCGCATAAGCTCAATTATGTTGATTTCAAGTCTAAATGGGTTAAAATGTTAATTTCACGTTAACGCGTGACAGCAAGGATGTTAATTTCACTTAGAAAACAGCAAAATGGTAATTTCACGCAGTGCATAAGCTCGATGATGTTGATTTCAAGTTTAAATAGGTTAAAATGTTGATTTGACGTTAACACGTGACGGCAAGGATGTTGGTTTCACTTAGAAAACGGCAAAATGGTAGGAGCCCATGATGGGCTCCTGAAAATGGTAATTTCACGCAACGTATAAGCTCAAAAATGTTGATTTCAGGTCAAAAAAAGGTGTAAATAAAAATAAAATGAAACAAATAAACATTTCAATAAGCACTTTTCCAAAAGGCAACGTCTTAAATGGCTAAAAAATCACGAGATAAAACATAGTTTTCGACAAACGCAATCGTAGCTTTATGTCACGCACCGCCATAACTTCCAAGCTCAAAATGCGCTGGTACCTCTTATGCCTGATGAGGATAACAACTTTGGTGGCTGTTTAGTTTTGGATTTAAGAATTCAATGACTCCACGTGAAAACGCTCTATAAATAGGGCTGACAGATTAACAGATTAACCCTTCTGCGCAACGTACAGGTCTCCATACATCTGCATGTCCCCTGATCCCAGAAGCTCAAAACACTACAAATCACGCCGATTTGAAATAAAATCAACGCAAACTGGATCCCAGATCAGTTACAATCGATCGCCACTTGCTGGCCATTATTATGTTTAAATCTAGTTACCAGTTCAAGAAACGTCCACAGAACGTAATTGCAATGCATGCCGGGAAGGGTCTTTACACCTCGTGCGCGGGAAAACATGGCGGTCGACACAAGACAAATTTTATAAGTCTAAAACCAGTTCTCGCTTTCCAAACTTTGACGCTAGCAACGCTTGGCAAATGGGCCACAACTCACCAGAGGGTATTTTTCTTGGGCAAGAACTGCTCTTGGACTTTGCTACCTGGCTCGATCTGACTTCGAACGCCGATAACACGATTACGGTATATCAGCTGCCTTCGAAGTTTCAGAACACGTTTTGATTCTTTAAAACGTGCTGATGACTTACGGGTTTATCGAGGCTTTATGATGCCTCTCAACCACCAGGCAGGCATACAAGGTACTTTAAAACAATGCTTAAGATATTAGTTGACAGAGCTCTAATGCGGCACATCTCTTTTTTGTTTGATGGCATTTCGTTCAACACTCGATCGATTCACGTGTTGTGTTCACGTCACAATAACTGGTGTGAACAATCCGTTCCCAGATTTCTGCTCTATATGCTGTGGGATTTGGTTTTGACTTCATACACTATAAACAGTCTGCCTGTTTGCTGTTCAACAAATGAACTCCTAAAGACATGGCTAGGAAAAGCCAAGTTTTTTGCCTACGTTTTAACTCGAAAACAAAGCAAAAACCAGCGACAAAAATACAGAACCACGTTTTTCTATTACATTGAAGACCACATGCAAAAATTCAGCTAATTTGAAGCAAGAAAAAAGAAAAGCAACCAAAATCGTCACTTATCCCCTTTTATGACTAGCTTCTTCATATAATCTAGTTGAGTAGGATAGGAGTAAAAAAAAAAAAAAAAGAATAAAAAGATTGAATAGTTTACCTTTGTCTCCTGTTATCATCTTGTACATGAATTTTTTTTGCAAGATGCAAAGGCCTACATACAAGTTAGTGCAAGTGTTCTGTTTGGCATATGGGTGGCAGCTTCCTGGTAAGTTTGCGTAAGAGATGACAACAGGAGAAAGGTATTAAAACTGCTCATTTTTATCATTTCATTATTTAAGTTCTCCTACGCAGTTACACTGTATGCTCCTTGTCTTCCTACCTCAGCTCCCTTAACTTAGTAGCAGCATTTTGAGATTGCTGACGTTCTGAAAAGACAAAAAAACAATTTTAAAATTTTCCAAGACTGATAAAATTTGTAACTATGTAAGGTTTCAAACTATATTTGGAATTTAGGATTGCCTTCTAACATTGCCACTTGATGGTGTTTACTCTCTTTGTTGCAGTTTTTCTATCATTTAGCCCTCAGGATTTTTTCAAACAAATCCTTTCAAACTGACACCGTGTTTTAATACTCATACATTGATAAACTGATGTCTAAACAGGCCTGATCTCTCAGATTAATGTTCCAAGACCAACTTCTTATTTCATTATCAACTTCACTTTCTGTAAGAAAAAATGTCTGAATCATCAGAAGTGGAAGGTTCATTGAAGCTTTCTCCTTGTAACTTCCGCAACTGACTTTCAGGCCAGTGCTTTATCCCATGCGTATAACCACAGAACTATATTTACACAGCATCTGTAGCTAAGATCATGGGAATTGCAATAAAGTTTCAAATGACATTTCAAATGCCACAAAGCCCTGTTTACTGATGGCCCAGCTACTGTGCTTATGGTAGCAGTACTCTAACTCCACATACCTTCTAATATCTGACTCTCTTTTTCCTGGAGCTGTTTTTTCAATACCTCTACAGTGTCACCTTTTGAGGAAGACTGTTGTAAAAACAGCAAAAGCAACAAATCAACAAAGTCCTGTAACCCCAAACTGCTAACGCAGTTTAACATGCATTATCAAACATACTCTAATTCTCCTATTAATTTTAGAGGTTGTCCAAATTGATCAGTCAGTTTGGTTCTACAAAACTTGCCATTCCATCTTGACAAATCCCTTCATTGCCATACTTCTCATCAGCAGATTTCACTTGTGTTGGTGATTGGGGAAAGGAAATGAAAATGGTAAGGGCCATTCTTCTTGGTTAACCCCCCTTGATTGGAAAATGTCAGTAGCATAGCAGCTCTCGTAAGCTTGAAATTCTATTTGTCATCATTGCAGCAGCTGATATTGTTAGGGGGCATTGTTTTTGTTGTTTGTTCTATTGTCCTCTCAAAGGGTTTCAAGCCATTCATGTGAGACCTTGCAAGAGCACTAACATGACCTGAAAATGTCATTGTTGTTCAATTTTCCTTGGTTAGTCTGACATAATAGAAAGCACCCAAGATCTAAATGCACAACTGAACCTTAGCATTCCACATTGGCCACTGGGGCAGAATTAACTAAATGATGAATAGGGGTGGGCAAACACGAAACTAGATGATGTCCTGGCCATTGTAAAGAGGTGATAATTACTAGAGATTTCACTGTGACGTCTATTAGCAAAACTTGCTGCAGTTAGAAGAAAGAAAGAAAACTAGTTATGGATGATAAGAATAAGTGAAGTTTAAACTGAATATTTCTTTTGTTCTTTCCCTGTCCAGTCACTTTGTGGCATCATACCTTTTTCCACTGGCTATTATCTCCTTGTTTGTTCAACAAAACGTCAATCAAAGCTTGAATTTCCACTGAGTTGAGGTTAGAAGATGTCACCATCTCCATAAGACGTTTAGAACTCACATCACCTAGGTGAACAATCCAACACAATAAAGACATATTACTCAAGTCAAAGTTTTGACAGCAGTCTGATACAACCTTGTATGAGTTTTAGAATAAACACAACTGTGTAAGACTGACTGTCAGTACATGATTCGAGTGTTAGCGCTACACATTGTTTTCCATCAAAATAAACAACCTTCTGCAAGCATGAGGAATATTTCTGGTTTGCCAGAGAAATAAGTAATATAACCATGATATTATGTACATCATTGATTTTTAAGTACTAGAAAACTTAGATGGACTAAAATATTTTTGTACAATTCAGTGCTAAGAAAAAAATCTTCTGACAAAACATGTAACAAATTTCTTGAAACAATTGCTTCAATTCAGGAAAAAATGTATTTCATATTTCACCTCATTAATATCTTGGAGTTAACCATGTTAACCATCTTTTTGTTTTTTTGTTTTCAACAAAAAAAAAAAAAACTTCACAAAGAACAACTAAAAATTTAAACTATAAAACTCTAAACCGTTTGGAAAAGTTTTAAAACAATTATTTACAATGATGTTATTGATACACATTTTACAACCGCAGGAGACATACAATTATTTATTCATTGCACAACTTCAGCAATATGGAAAACAATGTACATTTTGAGTTGTTAAAATACGGTTTATTGCAACTAATGAATTTTCTATTGTACAGTCATTATGACTTTTCTTTTAAACGAAAAAACTTCATAAAGGACATCATTCGTTAGTTACACCGCAAAAAGGCTGGTTAAATGTTATTCAAGAGGTGGGTTCTTGTATATCCAAAAAGGGGATGGAAAATTAAACAATTACAAAAATACATGTACATGTATAGTTGTATATCGATAGTTCAACAATTTCAAAATTGGAAGACCTGGGAGTTAGAAAGTAATGTACCCTCATTTAACGTTTTTGCTCGTCTCAACAATTTCAAATCGTTTCAGAAAACAAGAGATATTGCACAGAGATGTTTATTTTCTGCCATTAAACGTTAACATCCGCGAAACAACCAACAATTTGACTGAATAATTTATTCATTCAAATAAAACGATATTTGAAGACACTATCCTTGAAATCTCGAGTTTTCGCGTGTAATCCAATAAATCTTACGTAATGATCGGATTGATCTTTGCCCATCATAATAAATATCTTTAATAAGTTCGCAATGATTAGTTCTCTTTTACCACAATCTTTCGCGATCTGCCACGTTGACTTTTCATCCGTTCAAGTGCACAACTTTGATTTAAATTCAGACTATCGACCATTTGAAAAGGAAATCTTCACTTCCGCTGTGAGACGAGCAATAAAAATTATCAACGCCGATAAAATGGATCGACTTCGTCGCTAGGCGAATTAGAAAAAGGTTTGGAAATAGGATAGAAATCTACGACGGGAAAATATTATACGACACCATAACAGTCAAATCTAAGCTCACCTTGTTGAATAGGTCCCTTGTCCTTGGTAATTTTGGCTTTAGCCTTCGTCTTCTTGCCTGAAGTTGCTGTTCCGTTGTTTTCGGGAAATTTCTGCCCCTCAATTTCGAAATCCACAGGTTTGTCTGGCTCGCTTTCCACTGAGGCGACAACATCAACTTCAGTAACAACTTCTTCCACGTCCTCACGTGGCCTTTCGAATGCAGGGCTTTCGGTCACGGAAACAACCTCCTCTTTTGGAACATTTTTCTTTGCCTTCTTTTTCCCTTGGCGCTCTTTTAAGACACCAGAGCTTGGCTTTTCTTCAGCGAGTGGTATATTCTCATCAGTGCGCATTCCAGGACGATCTTTGGAATATTCATCTGATGGAGGAAAGCCTTCATCGTCCGCATTCGAAGCGCTTGCCTCGATCGCCTCTTCGACTTGAGGCGATGAAATTTCCTCCAGTACTTCTCCCTCATCTGAATACTTTTTCTTGCCCTTTCCCACTTTCTTCCGTTGCTTTACAGGCTTTGCAGAAGCGGTGCGCGCCAGATAGGCCTCTTGTTCAGAGCGCTGCGCCGCCAGTACATCCTCGTATTTTTCCTCGCGAGTTGCAAACAGAAGTAAGAGAAGTGCAGAAAGTACGAGGGCTACGACCACGGCAATGATTGCCAGAGTTGTAGGATCGAGAGGCTGCATCTTGATGCCCAAAAGAGCCCTTTAGCGAAGGAAGAACACGCACAGTTTCAGCTCAAAGCTAACCCTTTCTCAAGAAGAACTACCGCCGACTTTCAGGAACAGAAAAGTCCAAGAAAAGTTCTTCTCAAACAGAGAGCATGCGTACAATATTGATTGACACGTGAAAAAGATCTCGACCAATGAACATTCAGCACGCCACCGGAAGTACGTAACGATCAGCTGTATAGACGAACGAAGTAACTGTATCCACGACAACTTAGCGTACAGAAAAACACAAATTTTGATTTTCAAATAAATCTGTATTTCTGTTTGAGTTATTTCTGCGGGATCTATCAAGGACATAAATGTGAATTTATAATTCTTGAAGGGTGTCAAGCCATAACCCCCATCTTTAACTGTATTTTACTGATAAGCCGGCCGCTTGTAATCTAATTTTCATTTTGTAAGAAAGCGGCCGGCTTATCAATATGCGAACGTACTCGTATAATTGAAATGGCATTTCATATAATTGAAACATCAGCGAGACGTGAGGTAAAGTCAACTCTGGAGCCCTCGATCTGGAGCGGGGGTACCAAACTAAAAAAAATCTGCAGTGAGGAGTGCCCCCTTATTTATTGCAGGCGGGAAATTATTAATTACCCTCGGAAATCCGGAATGCCTTAGTGGCTGCATTTTTTGAAAAGCACATGTATAAATGACTTTTTTGAACGATCTAAGCGGCTTCAGTTGCTACCGAGTTATTTTAGCCTAGCCCAGCCTCAAATACAGACTGTGACCTCAACATAATTTCGCCAAGGCGCCTAATTTTGTTTCTGCTTTCTGAAGAAAAAAATCTTGATAAAAATGGCAAAGGGATTTTCTGGAAGCTGAGCCGCCATGTCACTCCTACCTCGGCTCACAAAACCCGCGCAGTTCTCCTCTCAAAAACAAAAACAAAAAATAGTGAACAAGTGTCTGGGAAAGAAGTAAAAAGAAGCATTTCTGACGGTAGATGCTTTACTATCTTCCATGGCACAATTTTCCAAAGAATCTCTGAAATTTCCTGTTGTTTTGGCTAAATGGTAACTGACTCCTGGCATTAGCCGGATACTCTTTTGTTTTCTCCCAGGAGGGCATGACATCGTAGGTCATAGTTGTCATACTGCTCACTATAAAGGTCGTTCAAAAACGAAATGAGGAAAATGACCAAGACGTACGTTCAACAGTGGAAGAGTTGTCTTTTTTTCATGTTAATGTGACAGCAGTTACACACCAGCTCTCTCTTGTTCGAAGAAGCCTTCTCAGTAGTGTATCCGATTATACGCGGGCTTCGTGGCGAGCCGCAAATGCAAAGCGCGCGGTGCACGCGGACGACAGAGAAGGAAGAGGGCACTGGGGAGAGCTCTTTTCTATTGAAGCTCCAAATTCACATGCAGAGTTCCACACGAAGCAAGAAACAAAACGTACACTTTCTGTGGGATGCTGCCGCAGTGCCAGCCTTGCAGTTAGGTTTCGTCACCCTGTTCGCTGGAGGGGCAAGCAGGAGCTTTTCACCAATCACAATTTAAGATTGACCAGAAATATCAAGATTACCCGAATTTCCAATATTACCGTAAGGTTTGTTAACTTTAATTTCCGAAGATATTTGAGAGCTTGGCTCACATGCTAGCCGTTTTAGGAGCATTCTCGTCCTCAGAAGCCGCGCTCCTTTTGGTCTGAGCATGCGCAGAGTACTCGTTTTATAATGTCAGCCGATCAGATTTACCAGATTTGACGGGCACTCCGTGAATCACGGACTTCCGGTGTTGGACCGGCCCAGAGATCGCGATTCTTGGTGCTGACCAGGAGGTGCTGACCAAAAGGAGCGCGGCCTCTGGAGACGAGAATGTTTTGGAGGGGGTAACGCAAGGAACGCGGGCTCACAAAACGCCTGAAAATCGAGCCAACGTAACTAGCCAACCAAGCCAGCCCCCTCCCCAAATCCACCCCTGTATTGGGGTTAGCAATGTCATACCAAACGAGAGGGGTCGGTGGACAAGACAATCTCATTATTTTGTAACATTGTGGATTGAAAAGTTTATATCAGATAAATATAAAATTTTTCTTGTGAAAATTTAATGACTTAACTTAAATGTTTTGCTCATATAGAAAAAACAGTGCTTGGTACATTGCTCATTGTTATTCATGTCCCAGGGATATTGGTATTTGAACAGTTAATGTCGTAGTTTCAACAGAACTTTTGGTGTTTACAGAGGTTATCTTTTTTCTATTTTTCAATCAAATGTGAGAAGTGAAACAGTGAAAACAAGGTTCTAATAACAAAAAGAAAGAAAACCTCTGGGGTCAGTGTAGGAAACTAAAAACTTCAAATGTCAAGGGAGTGTTGCCCTGGGGGGGGGGGGGTACATTGAGGTTTCAAAGTGATCAGGACATACGCAAACCAATATACACTAAGTAAACCAGAAACGCTCGTGAAAAGAAACTATAACAATATCAGGTTATCACTAAATCCTTCAATTATATTAATTTAATTATTCTTTTCCTCTGGCTTAATTAAAATTATGTCGTGAATATTGTAGCTCTACAGTCATTGGAAAAAAGTTCTTCAACAATGTTTCTGAACATTAATAAGTTTCAAAAAACTAATATATTGTATTTGTTAAAATACCCTTTGATCTTTGACCAAAGATCTACCTCAGTGAGTACTCTACTACAATCAAAAATGGCATCGATAACAAACTTTACTAACATTACTGGTTACTTTTGGCTTCTATAACAGGTTGAAAACTTCTATGGCCAGGTCTACATGCAAGTTACATGAACTAATTACTTAAAAAGGTACACTAAACAAAACAGCTTACTCCAGTTATAAAATGAATGTATAAAGCATGCATTTTCATATACAGCAAAATTAGAAAAAACTGAGCATTGCTTTGTTGCAGGTGAACTCAGCTTGAAAGAAGTGCTGATAAACAAGGCACTTCCCTTCTTCACCCAATTCAACCAGCACTCTATCCAATTCCATCAGCACTCTATCCAATTCTCAGTGCTTTGTAAAACAGCAACACCTTTCTAATAAACATGCCCTTTCCCCACTTGCTTGAAGCTGTTGTAAAGTACTGAAGCTTTTCCTTAGGTTTTAGATAATAACAAGATTTTTTTCTGGAAATATATTTTTATCTTGCAATTTATTAATGAACTTTCAAAACATTTGCTTCTTGAGCAAAGTCTCCATGTTAATGCAAGACTAATGCAGCTTCTGTGGAATTCTGATTCTTCAAACCTATGAGCCTTTTAATAACTCGAACTAAAAGTTGTTTCCTCACCCATTGGTTGAACACTTTAGTTTTACATCTGATTTCTCGAACTGTGATTTTTTAAACCAATATTAATTGTTTTCCTTAGAGGTTTGAAAAAGTTGGGACTCTACTGTACATATAAAACATACTAAATGCAGCCCCCAGCCTTTGCCACCTTGAATTTTGTAAACTGGGTTTTCTGACAAGGGTATGCTCACTCCAAAACACTTGTGTCTTGTTGAGTTTTCATTATCTGCCTAGCCTGCATGAACAGAGGTTTCTTGTTCACAAACCCAGTTCTTCACCTGCGTATTTATATTTAGAAACAATTTCTGATAAATTATCAGTTCTGGTCAGCTGCACAGAAGCACCAAATTTGTTACCATTTTTTACTGCTTTACCACTTGAATGCTTTTTGTCATTTTGCAAACAATTTGCTTGGCTAGCCTTGACTGGATTAGCTCCAAAATTAGTGTTTTGTATGAAACAGAAGTATGTACCGGTACTAAAAATCGCAGAATCTCAAGTGTTAATCATTTTTTTCATGCAATATTACCCCTTGAGAAGATACCAATTTCTCCTTAATTCCTTCCATACATTTTATATCATTCTTCACTGGGAAAGATGAATAAAAGTGGTAAATATTTTTCCCTAAGTTCATCAACCCCTTAATACATACTAGTTATGCAACACTTTTGAAAGGTGTAATATGGAATAATCCTACAAACCACTTGTATTTTCTTGGTATACACACAAGCCTTTAGGCCAGTGTGTATACCAAGAAAATACAAGTGACAAGTGGGATATTTCATGGTATACCACGAGAGAGCATTGCATAACTATTTTATACCATGCCTTAGAAATACAGTGACCAACACAATCAATGCGACATACGCACAGCGTATGATGGGAAGGTAGGATGCAATACTGTCGAATGTACAATGGCTTTCCTGTACTCTGATTGGCTGTATTTTCTATGGCAAGGTATCAATTGTAATATGCCTGTCTTGATTTGTTAAAATATGATACCAATGTCAATAACATGACACACTTCAAAAAATTTCATCACCACCATCAGACTCAATGTAAAGATTGTCAGAATCATTCGGGGAATCCCATCCAAAGAAACTTGAGCTATCGCTGTCACTAGAGTAATACCAATCTCCTTCTTCACTATCAAAACCATCTCCAAAGAAAACCTCTGGGCAACCCTCTTTTGGCATTCTTTGCAAAATCAGTGCAGGAAGTTTCATAGTGCAGAGGGTAAATGAAACTACTTTGTCACTTGGACCAAGACTCTTGACCTTCTGCCACTTTTTTGACCGTATGCTGTATTTCAAAGCATCACAGGAATAATCTGTTGTACCAAGCTGAAGAGGAACAGTAACCTGGTTTCTGACAATGATGACATTGTTGACTCCACTATGAGGGTAAGGCAGTTGTGCAATGGCTTCCCATTCATCTGTGATTGGAGAATACACTTCACAGCTTGAAGTTTGGAAACCAGTGTTATCGATTCCTCCAATCACATAGATCTTGCCACTCCAGTAAACACATCCTGGCTCTGACCTTGCTTCACTTAAAGGGGAAACATATGACCAAGAATTTCCTACTGGGTTGAATTTTTCAACACTTGGCAGCATTGAATCTCTTTGTTGTTCAAGGGTTGTTCCTCCACCAATAATGAAAATGTGCTTCTCAGTTGCCACACAGCCTGACTTGCATCTAGCTTTGTTAAGTCCTGCACAGAAATTCCACTCATTCATTTCAGGATTGTAACATTCCACTGTGTTGGTACACCCACTTGGTAAATTCCACCCACCAATGTAATACAGTAGCCCATCAAGAGCCACAAGAGATGCCTTTGATCTGGCTTCTTCACAAGGTGCCTTTTCTTTCCACTCAGGCGCCATCTTTACACCTGCTGAAAACTTCAGTTTCTTTGCATCTTCAAAACATGCTGCATTCACCTTTTTTACACTTGCATTGGTCAATTTTTGTCCCCCAACTAAATATACTGTCCGTCCAACTACCGCCACTTGTGGGCCAAACTGAAATAATGATAAGTCTCCAAGAGCCATAACTTGCTTGTTTTTCAAATCATAACAAAATGTTTTACGGCAATCTCCAGTGCCAATTCCAATCATGATGTCGCGAATCTCTGTAGATGGTCTCAACTGCTGCCCCTTTGCAGATTTAACACTCTTTGCTTTTCTTGATCTTTTGGTCCCCTTAGTTTTCTTAACTTTCTTAGAGGGAGGAACAGCATGACTATCTGCCACCACCAGTTGTGGTTCTTTGGTCAGCTCTGATTCAAGGAATCCTTTTGGCAGTGAGCCTTGTCGTAGGTGTTTCAGTAGCTCAGGTAACACAGCCAAACGGCTTGCCTCATGTTTAACCCATTTCAACACACACTGGTAGACTTCCTCCTCCTGTTCTACTTGTATATCATCACTTGATATGAAGTGCACTAATTCCTCCTGTGAAATGGAGACAAATTCTTCACTGTTCACCACAATGGAAAAGTTAAGTTTAATGAAATCCTTTGCCCTTTTTGCAAGTATGTCAGCGCCAAACTGCTCGGCTATGTGCATAATACTAAAGCAATTATCACTGCCCAGCCTTCTGGATAGAACCTCTATACAAGCGTTCTTCACGGGCGTCACAAGTAAGAAGCTTGAATCATTGAGTAAGTCGTGCACGTTTTCGTCATTTATGACAATTTCTCGCGTATAGAAATAATCCAAGATAAGTGACATGGATTGAAATGAAACCAACTTCAGGTTCAAAAGTGTTTGATTCGATTCTTTCATTCCACTACTGAACATGGTGTAAAAGAATTGACTGTTTGCTGCCAAAACGCAGCGATGAGTTGCCAACTGTCGACCTTCCACCTCCAAGATCAGATCGCAAAAACCCGCTTCTCCTTCCAATCTGAATTTGTTTAACACCAAAAGAGCATTACTCTCTCTTCCCTTGTACCTAGTTCCACCTGAAACATAGAGGTCGCACTCTAGTCTCTCCTTGTCTTGTAATTCGAATAGATTCGCCAAACTTTCTTCTTTACTGCTGGCCGCCATAATGGATGGATCGCTTGCCCGCAATGAATGATGGGACACAAGGTAGCGTTTTCGCGCGTTTCTTGTGTTTTCCCGCCAAATTGACTTTTTAAGTCCCAGAAGACCTTGCAACCGTGTTGAAGACCAACGCATATTAAAATGACTCTCTTTACCAAGACCCTACGAACAGGGCACTTATTAGGGACAGGGCGCTTATTTCTCTTTTGAGAAACAACCGAATGTTCAAAACACAACTTTAATACGGTATTTTATTGTTGTTATTATTATTACTATTATTGTTGTTGTTGTTGTTGTTGTTGTTGTTGTTGTTGTTATTATTACAGTAGAAAGAGAAACGAAAAACAGTTCGAGCTGGTTAGCGGGGGGTTTGAGTTATCGGGGTCGATTGAATATTCAACTTGCCATGTTAATAATTGATAGTTTACTGATTTTTGGGCACTTCAGTATATATACAGTGACAGCTAAAGGCACTGCATGCGGTATGACTCATAAGATCGGGAAATGACTGTCAAATATGTGAACGGTCGGTTGCACTAATTAAAATCAAATTGCTGTGGTGTTAGTTTTGAGTGTTTTTACCGATTACACGACAAGAAAAGCTAATACGATGACATCCCTGGTGAGTTACGTGAACCAGAATTCCAATTATCGGGGTAAATTTTTATCAAGGGAAACGAAATTTAGTTCGAGTTAGCGGGGAATTCGAGTTATCCGAGTTCGAGTTAATCGAGTTAAAATGACTGAAAAGTGGGGTCAAATCCAAAGGAAATGGGACTTGGTCACTTCGCTGGCCTAGATTCTGTGCGCAAAATATGTAACGTATAAACCCGACGAAAGTGCTTACAAGGGAAAAGAGTTCAACTCGCCCAGGATTACTTTAGTACATCAACATGTCCTCCGTTTCATTGTTTCGGAAGTGGAAATGTTCAATAGCTGTTTCCTCAAAGTCAAGGCGATTCAAGTCGTGTTCGTAAACAGAATAATTGTCATAATTTTGGTAATAAAAGCACGTCAGAGGAAACCGAAAACCATTCAGCGAAAATAAGTCGCGTATTGCTTCAAAATTTAAACTTTGCTTTCGTGCTAGCCAGGTCTTATTAGCCTGCGAGCTGGCTTAACTTTGAGTCACACGCGCGATCGGCGAAGAGCAAAGCGATCCGGCGGGAAGGAGTCTGGTGAAGAGGCGTCTCGTCTCGAGGCTTCGCCGCTCGATTTCGCGCTCGCGGCTACGCCGTGCGCGCTTGTGCTCCTACGTAAGTCTGCTCGCAGGCTAACAAAGTCTGTGATTTAACAAATACTTTTTTTCTGACTGCAGTATTAAAGCTTTAGATCTCAAATTTTACAGACATCATCTCTGCATCATTGACTTCAAAACTGTTTAATTTATTTTGTTTTTGGATTGAGTTTTTTATAGCCGAGAAATTCGCAATTTCATGTACGTGCCCATGCATTCTCTTTAATAAAGTTCCCATATAAGCTCTGTAATTGAACAGATACATTTTTTCTACCTTGGGAATTAAAGCTATAGATCTGAAATTGAACAGAAATCATCTCTGTATCATTGACTTTAAAACTGTCTATTTTGTTTTTGGATTGATTCATTTAGAGGTGAATCATTATCAATTTTGTAAAGCGTCTCTGTGCATAATTGTTAAACAGTTACCAATCAGTGCCTCACGTTTTCGTGCCACGCTACGATAGCTCAGTTGGTGGGTCGCTGGAGTGCAGTATTGGTTTACCACCTTGGAGCCCTGGTCCAAATCCGGCACAAAGGACTTTTTTTCTTTTTTTTTTCCTTTTATTTTTGCTTAGGGTGAACAGTGGTTAGATATGTCGTTTTTCAAAACTCCGCCATAGTTTCCTTTCCATTTCCCTCAGTGCGAGGACGCCACGTCAAAAAATAATCATTGTCTCTTGATAACTGACCAAAGTACATTTCAGATTTAAAGTGGATTGATACTGACCACACCATCAAATGCTGCATTATTAAACCAGTGATTCCCTCTCGCTTAAGTTTGTGTTTGTCTAGCGCAGTATCCTAATTGCTGACAAGTTTAATCTTCTTATCAGGAAATCGAAGTATATATAGCCATTTTTAAATGTTGTGACAAGAAACTTATTCTATAAAGCCAGTCATTAGGGGAATCACTCCAGCCGCGCAGTTTTTGAATTTTTAACTTACCTACCATCCTCTAACCTCTTTCCATCTTAGAAGCTTGTATTTAAAATCGATATGAATTCAACACTGAATTCAATATTACTCGTTTTAGGGAGGGATATCTACGATAAGCCCGATGTTTGCCAAAATCAAATAGGCACTGTCAGTCAAGTTTTGGCAAATACACGTAAAGCTGTTTAGTTAAAATCTCAGTGGAAATTTGGTTTGTTAAATAAGTGCATAATCAAGAAAGGATGTTACGCCAAATAAAGAAATATAATCAACAACCACTTAACAATCAGGACTTATATATCTAGTGACGGAAGAAGAGAAAACAGATAAAAAGATCGTGATTCGATTTACACTTACTGATAAGAATTTTGCACTTATAAGCAAACCAAAGCAATTGCCTGATTTCAAGCCGAAAAGGCGTAGGTGCGAGTCTGTAAATTATGGGATTAGCAACTATTGATCCACATAGTCAGAAAGAGTTCAGTACTGGGGTCAAAAGATTCAACACTTTTAAGACTGACACTCATCATATTTTCTAACGTTATGGACAACTTTGAGGCTAATTTGTTGAGTAACGCCTAGTAAAGTAAACAAAGGTTTTTTTTCATTATATACCCTTCCCCTATCCCAGAGGAAAAAGAAATTGATAAAACAAAGCATAAAAAAATACTGCCACTAACTTGTTTGTACGGTTGTCCGGGTTGGATAAATAAATAACTAAATAAATAAATAAATGGCTTGAATTGCACAGCGTGGTTGAAACTCGCATGTTCAAAATCAATAGAACCAAACGCCGTCAATATACTGTCTTTCGAAGCCAAAATTGATCAACCCGCCTGTTGCAAATGTCTGAAACACCCTTCACAAGAATCTTACATTTATAGGAACGCAAAGAATGCGGGTTGCAGAGGAATTTATTGCACAGGAATTTATTGCACAGGAATGTATTGCACAGGAATGTATTGCACAGGAATGTATCCCAGGCAACTCGTGTCCACGTGACTTTGGTCACATCGAAACCAGGAAAAACCGACTTGGTGGGAACTTGGTGTCCCATCCTTCATTGCAGGCAAGTGATCAATCCAATATGGCGGCCAGCAGTAAAGGAGATAGGTTAGCGAATCTACCAGGGGCACCCAACGACCGTTTTCTCTCTAATGCTGTTAGATGCTGTTTTAGGCTTTCTGGAGTACTTTTAAAGCTCTGTAGGTTAATTTTAGGTTGCACTAAAAAAATTTGATCTGTTCGGATATTCTAGGGGAACTTGAGTATTCGCGAATTTATTAGGGCTTTTTTGTCCATTTCGCGAAAACCTTAGGTCTTATCGCCTTTCCGAAAATGATAGCTGACCTTTTTTCGGTACTCAAAACGACATTTTCAACAGTCCGAAAACAACAGACATTAAATTTCTCATGTCACGAAAGTTCGAGGTGCCAATTCCCTCAAGAAAATCAGAGGGGATTAAAAGCCTTCCGAACAGATAATTTACCGAAACGATCCGTTGGGTGCCCCTGATCTACTCGAATTACAAGATAAGGAGAGACTTATGTACTGTGGAATCTACGCTGCAGATGAAACTAAATACAAGGGAATAGAAAGTAATGCTCTTTTGGTGTTAAACAAATTCAGATTGGAAGGAGAAGCGGGTTTTTGCGATCTGATCTTGGAGGTGGAAGGTCGACAGTTGACAACTCATCGCTGCGTTTTGGCAGCAAACAGTCAATTCTTTTACACCATGTTCAGTAGTGGAATGAAAGAATCGAACCAAACGCTTTTGAGCTTGAAGTCGGTTTCCTTTCAATCCATGTAACTTATCTTGGATTATTTCTATACGCGAGAAATTGTCATAAATGACGAAAACGTGCACGACTTACTCAATGATTCAAGCTTCTTACTTGTGACGTCCGTGAAGAACGCTTGTATAGAGTTTCTATCCGGAAGGCTGGGCAGTGAAAATTGCTTTAGTATTATGCAGATAGCCGAGCAGTTTGGCGCTGGCGAGCTGGCAAAAAGGGTGAAGGATTTCATTAAAGATAACTTTTCCATTGTGGCGAACAATGAAGAATTTGTCTCCATTTCGCAGGAGAAATTAGTGCACTTCATATCCAGTGATGATATACAGGTAGAAAAGGGGGAGGAAGTCTACCAGTGTGTGTTGAAATGGGTTAAACATGAGGCAAGCCGTTTGGCTGTTTTACCTGAGCTACTGAAACACCTACAACAAGGCTCACTGCCAAAAGGATTCCTTGAATCAGAGCTGACCAAAGAACCACAACTGGTGGTGGCAGATAGTCATGTTGTTCTTCCCTCTAAGAAAGCTAAGAAAACTAAGGGGACCAAAAGATCCAAAAAGTCAAAGAGTGCACAATCAGTGGTGGAGCAGCAATTGAGACCATCCACAGAGATACATGACATCATAATTGGAATTGGCACAGTAACTTGCTGTAATGCAGTTTGCTATGACATGAGCAAGAATGAAATTCTGAATCTAGGAGACTTTTCAGAATGCAATTATGACCCACAAGTAGCTGTAATTGGATGGACAGTGTATTTAGTTGGAGGACGACAATGTAACAATGAAGGTGTAAAAAGGGTGAGTGCATTATGTTTTGATGATGCAAAGAAACTGACATCTTCAGCTGGTATAAAGATTGCACCTGAGTGGAAAGAAAAAGAACCTTGTGAAGAAGCGAGATTGCAGGCATCTCTTGTGGGTCTTCATGGGCTATTGTATTATATTGGTGGGTGGAATTTACCACGTGGGTGTACCAACACAGTGGAATGTTATGATCCTGAACTGGATGAGTGGAATTTCTGTGCAGGACTTAACAAAGCTAGATGCCATTCAGGCTGTGTCGCAACTGAAAAGCACATTTTCATCATTGGTGGAGGAACAACTTTCAGGCCACAAAGAGCTTCAGTGCTGTCAGTTGTAGCTTGAGTAAAAAGATGTCTGTCATTGCTTTTTATTTCTTTCTGTTTTTGAGTTAGCTTAAACTCTGATTTAATCCTTAAAACATTGCTTACTAATGATATAGCACTGCAGTGATGACATAGATCTACTAAGTCCAGTGATAGTGTTGTGGTTTGGTTTAATTTTTTTTTACCTGAGACACATTACGAACATTGTTAGAACTATAGCAACAGTTCTGAAGTTTTTAGATTGACTCTGAGTCAATTAAGCAGGGAAGAATTGAACATGTGTGGAGAGTCACCTGTGTGTTTATTCAGGCAAGACAGATACTCAAAGCTGAATAAGACTAAATCATTTGAAGTACGCATAAGTTTGTTTCTGTTAGTGCAGTGGGTCATGTATTTGTAAAGGATAATAACAATTACTGGTTTTAGAGAAACCTCAGTACACCATTCTGCATGAGAGCAGCAAGTGTTTGAAGAGTTTATTTTCTTTTAAAATACGAGCAAATTAATGGAAAATGTGTCATACCTGCACCAGTTTTCAACCTTACTATGCTTTTATAAGAGGCTCAGTATAATGCAGGCTGTAGAGTGTTTGAACTTTCTATAATATAATTTGAATTAACAGCTTTTACTGTATTGTGCTATAAAGAACTTAGGGTGGTAATAGAGCAGAAGTGAAGGGGAAACTATGAAAACATGCAAGCCTGTGAGTTCAATTCAACTCTTTGCAAACTTTTCTCCCTCCACCTTCCACTCTAAGATCTGCCAAAAGAGCTTGCTTGCAAGCTAGATTGAACAAAGTGCATTAATATTTTGTCAAATGGCGATAATTTAAAATAGTGTTTCTGTTTTTATTGTATGACTAAGCCTCCAGTATAAGAAATAATGTTGCTTTTTCACCAAACCTTTATTGGTGAAGTAAGCTGTTTTGATTAGTGCAAAATGTAGACGGTGACATTGTCAGACAATATTTACAAAAATATCATGATATACATTTAGTTACAGTTTATTAAAACTAAATAAATATGCTGGAAATAGAATACCAAGGTTTCCTGGTAATCTCACATATATGGGACAAAGACAAAACGTGCCGTGTTTCTATTTAAACAATAGAGTGTTCTGACGAGGGGCTATCGGCTGATAGTTGACCCGCGGAAATTTGATGTTCTTGTTATTGTCCACCACTAAATTTTCTTTTGTGAGCCAGTTCAAAAATCATGTTGAATTATTTTCAACTTTTTTAAGATGAAAGGCGCGAAAGGCAAATGCAAACTTTCAAAACGAAAACAGACGAAAACCCGCTTAATACAATTTCAATTGTTTATTTTCTATAAGCGCGCTTGTTTACGGAAACATTTTCACGGACGAGTCCTATCCATCCGGGTATTTTCTCTCGGACGGGCACTATGGGCTGATTGTGAATCTCCGCGATGAACACTATCGCGTCACGCGATCAATTTAAACCAATAAGAATCGGAGAAAATGTAGTGGGGAACTTTTACGAGATTAAGTACAAATTTTCTTGCGTTCTATCACGAATGCCGCTCTATGATTGCCTACGCTACTCAGCAGTGTGTGGTTGTCAACAAAATGATGGCCGCTTCGCGTTTTCGAGGTTTCTTTGCAGAGGATTTAGATAAAGTTTTGAAAGACTAGTAGATTTATCCTAAGACAATTACCGTAGATTATTCGCTCTCGATTTCTATGAATGATAGTTGACTCGGGCTGCACCTTCATCAACTGTCACGCGATGGAAATCTCGAGCTCATAATCTAATTGTTAAACGGATACATGAATGGACGTTTGGGAGAATGAAAACTGCTGTGGAACTCCCAAACTATCACGAGTGTTTCTACAAACGTCTTGAAGGTATTGTGTTTTGATCCACAATGTATAGAAAGAACGCTCTTGTCTCTTGATGGCTTCTGCAGCCCGTCATCATGATGTCAAGAAAACGTGATCCACAATGTATAGAGCGAATGCAAAGTCAAATTCCAGCGGTCAAACCCAACAATCCAACAGCTCATCCGGTTTTCTTTGGCTTGAAGTTTGTGAGAGTTTGAAGCAAAGACGAACAGGAAAGAGATCTAGTTAAAAAGTTTGGATTGGTTTATTAATCTTGCTAACATCTAGAACAATAAAGCAAACTCAAAAAGTTTTCTTTCAAACAATCAGTTATGCTTCCATTGATATTATTTTTTTTTTCGTCTATTGATATGCAAGTGTTTTTTAACCGGTAATTAAGCCCGCCCACCCACGCGTTAAAAGAACAAGTTGTTCCCTCATAGGTCCGTTGAACTGACGATCTGCTATTGTGTTTCTCAATGAACTACCTTAAAACTGCAATAGTGTTTCTTGGTCGTACCTATTCCGTTCTTGTATAAAACATTTCAAAAGTTTTATACAAGAATGGACAATTGCAATCACATAAAAGAAAACCGGACGCACTGTTGGAGTTTTGGGTTTGACTGCTATGACAACCTCGTTCTCAGGGTCTCTCATCTTCGATGTCACGCAATCTCATTAAAAATTATCGTATTTCGACATATAGACGAAAGCACAAGGGAAAAAATGGCGACTGGCACATTCAAACATGATTTTAGTACACGAAAACCGTAACAACGCTCCTAAAAAAATACAGAAAAGTTTTAAAATCTTCAAATCTAGTATGCACAATGACGTTAGCACAGGGAGAAATATTGCAAAAATATGGCTTCCGTTGTGCCGTATGGGCCGTGTTAAGTTCGCAAGGTATTGTGCTAAAATGTACAGCCGCCATCTTTTTTTCCTAGAAAGGATTGAGCATGCGGCCTTCGCAACAGGAAGCGGTAAAAGACATTCTCGTCCCAAAGCCTCTGTTTCGGCTTTTGGTCACTTGGTCAGTGAAACGGAAGACGTGTAGTGCTTTGTAATTTGCATTTCTGTTGCGCATTCATTTTTCGTCAACCTATGAAAAAGTTCAATTTTTTCGAGGGAGTCCAGAACCACTCGACTCGACCACTGGGGAGAACAATGGGTAAAAGAAGGAAGAGAAATATTTCGCCGTTTGCCATTTTCTCACTCGCATCCGTAGGGGTTAACCCTAGCCCTAAGAATAAGAGGAGAACATTGAAAATCGATCAGTTTCACATCCTATTCAAAAAGAGCTAAAAGCACAGGTGTTCAAAGATGTGCTCAGAGCAGTATGCATGGCCCTACAACTTTACCCTAGCTCTTTACTACTCGCTTAAAATTAGGTCGAAAAAGATTTTGTGTTATTTAAGGACCTGACATAAAAAAGGCCTCACCTACCATGAATCCCTTGCTATTAGGAAAAAAATGAGAGAAACCATGCAGATGTAATTTTCTCAGTGCACGAGACTTAACTGGCGGTCTGTCTACTTGTGGCAAGGAACCTGCAAACTAGTTCCACCCTCTGTGGACTACTTGGAATAAAAAGACAGAGAATATAATTTAACCAGGCTACAGTTTATTCGTGTCTTACAGATCGTGAAACAAGACTTCTGACAAGCACAGAGGGTAAAAATTTCTTGTCTTGATCGTTATGCAGAAAGATAGAACAGAAGAAAATAACTAGGTCTGATTAATGACATGCGAAAACATTTTGTAAGGTCAATTCCAGCCTTTAAACTGTAGCAAAGAGTGTTCTTAACAAGTCCTTTCGACAAAGTTGAACCGATAAGTCAGGAATGTTTCGACGTCTTTAGACGTTTATACCCTGTCTTTATGAATCAATTCCTTTACCAGCTCTGAGTGCTGGAACTCTGTGGGGTCTGTACATTGGAACTCGGTAGTTAGGCCGGTGAAGCATTTCTTCAGGGCATCTTTTGAGCTCGCGTAGATCATCTTCTCGCCGACACTTACTTCATCGCTGCACCTGTCAATGAGCCAAAGACTGTCAGTCGATTGCTGTTCTGCGCAAAAAAGTTCGCAGGGGACAAATAACTCATTGGCTCTGGCGCCTACTCCGCATTCCGTACATTAGTATGGAAAAATTAGGAGTACTTGTAATCCCCCTGGATCTAAATTGAGTATATCATAGGTTTTCCCCAGGATGTTTTGTTAGCTTTCCCCAAGCCATTTATAGTCTTGGGTAGAAATAGATGCGTTTTAAACAATGAGTAGAAGAGTAGAAGTCTCCCTGCACATAGAGCAACCCAAACAACTGTAAACAAGAAAGCTCTTGAAAAGATATATAATACTTCACTTTATACAGTCATGAAAGGTATTCCTTACCAAGAAATAAACACCAATTTCTGTGCTACGGACTGGTTTGGTCTGGTATAACAGAAGTCGAACAGGATGTAACGCGGCTCGTTGCCGAACTTCCTCTTCATGTCGTTAAAAATGTCTTCATTCCTAGACTGTGTACAGTTCTGAGGAAGTTTATCACCCAAGCGATCCACGACTATCTTCTTTTTGTCTCTTATCTTCATCACCACGTATGCATGCCTTTTTTTTAACTTGGCGTCGTTAAAAGCATCGATGACATTTTGATCAACACCAACTCCTGAAGACTGGAAAATAAATAAAAGGGTTGTGCCAATATGATTTTATACCATGAGTCAAATTATTCTCGCTTTTTGATTGGTTCTTACTTGTGATCAATTGGAAGACAGTTCAAACAATTAGATTCATGTTGTCGCGCGGTCTGTTACGTAACAGATCACCGAAGGCGTCAAAAGGTAGTATCTCCTTACCAGACATACATGGTTGCCACAGACATTACTGTACAAAATTCTTTTTCTATTCCATGACTTTTCCCTGATAAAAATATAATTCCCTAGCTGCCAAATAAATACGGAATACCACATGTAGTAGCTGCTTCTAGCCTCCCCTGACAGCTGTCCTTTCCATCCATTAATTTTACACTGATTATTTTTCAGCAGTTTTCAATTTTAATTTAGATCAGTTTGAGTGATCCAAAATTTTTCTTCCAGCCTTTATAGACTTTTACAATGTGTATTTTTCCTGCACCAAAATGAAATTTCATGATCATTCCCGGACCTTGAAGATTTTTTCCCTGGCCATATCCTGACCTGTGCAATCCTTACGTGAGAATACAATTTTGGGCAAGTTATTTCACAAGGGCATCCATGAAATCACTGATAATCACTTCGTTTTAATTTGCGGCGCCATGCTTGCAAATGTGCCTACTGAATCCCTACTGAAGTTGTTCAAGACCACACAGGTAACGTGGTACAAATTGAAGGAATTCTCCCATTGAACAACCTATGACAAATCTTTGGCAAGGTCTGCTTCAAGCCAAATGTCTACATCGCTAGAACTTATTCCGGATTCTGTAGCCCTGATCGACCCAAAAGGGTATTTATGCTCTCTCCCGCCCGCCCCCCACCCCCCCCCCCCCCCTGAATAGGATGTCAGTCCATCGCAGGGTTATTTCCAGCATTAAATTCAGTTCGCCGGTATTCATTTAGACACCTCGGTAAAGAAAAGCACTGTGAGAGAGCGTTTCTTGCTAGCATTAAATTACAAGCGACGAAACGAATTTTTCCTCTGATTTAGCTTCACTCTTTCTCGTGCATCCCCTTCAGTGCTTTTTTATAAGAGCTAAATATCAGTTTGAATAAATCCAGAGGAAAATTAAATGTACTCACCATCTTCTTTGCGGATCAAAATCGCTCTGAAAGAAAAGCAACCAATGCTTAAATTTAAGTCAGAATATTTCCAGATTCCATTCGCCATTGCTAAGCCTTATCTTAAGTGTGGAACGTCTTCAAAGTTTGGTAAGGTGAATTGAAATAGTGATTCCTTTCGTGTTGTGTTGTTTTGACTCTTTTTCTTGTGTACAGTTAAATAGATTAAAATTATCGACGAGTTCACGTATTAAAGCTTAGTTCAGCTCGCGCCCAAGTTCACTCTCGATTTGATTTTCTTGTTCTATCATCCTCGATTAGTCCTACTTCGGGCTCTTCAATTTTCCGTTTATGTTTAGCCGGAAGATGAGATAGTTTTAACTTAAGCCATATTCTAAACCTAAGGTACTCACTTGAAGAACTCGTTTTTCTTCAAATCACGAGAAAGAAAACTGACCTACCTTGGTTAGAATCCGGCGGGGTAGTTAAGAACGACAGAGTATCTGTGACGTGTATTTATCAGCTTATCAAGCGAAGATTTAATTAATTAGTGATGTCAGAAAGAGAAGCTGCATATCTAATTGCTCAATATAAATGCTGTTATAAAACACAAAGAAAACTTCACTTCACTTGCCAAGTTCACAAGTTTCCCGCCATTTCGCCGCGCGCGTCTGACTAACCCCGTGATTTGACAGCGTGCAATGATTGGTTAAAGTTTCGAGTGGTATTGGAGTCAGTTCAGTTTAACGTTTTTCCTCCTGCACGATGCACTCACACTTAAGTCAAAGAAAGCACGACGTTTGAACAGGGTCTTGCAGTATTTCATACTGGCCGAAGTTTTTTGTTCCGTAAAGTTGCTTTTGTGACTTCGACATATTCATGGACAATAAGTCTCATTTCTATCAAATTTCATACAATCTCAACCATCATATAAAAAGGTTGAGTGTTTTCTAACCATGTATGGGGGTGGGGTGGGGTGGGGTTGGGGGTTACATAGATGTCTGCATGACTTCTTCTCGGGTCGGTAAAAGCGTACTGTAGCTATGTAAAAGGGGTAACATTTTCTATAGAAGGTAAATTAAAGGGTTACCTTTTCTGTCAAAAATGGTAAATAAAAGGCCGAGCGTTTAGACCAAGGGACGGAGCCTCCCCATAGTCCTCCCCATAGTACCTCTCGGAGGAAACGTTGGTTGGCTGTGACCAGCGGTATTCCAAGAAAATTCAACATGGCTTCCTTCTGTGAAAATGGCGGGTAACACAAATATTCTATTTTGTTTCAGTTATTACCTGCAACTGTGGTAATGTACACTCTTGTAAATCGAGATGAAGGTAGTTCAGTGTATAATTTTGTCAAAGAATTGTTGTTAACTGCATCATCGGCGAACAAACAGTGGAGCCAAGCCCATCAAGATTACGAGCGATTCAACTTGATGCTCGGTGAGAGAAAACCAAAGGGTTTCGACTACACAAGAATAGGTAAGCTTGATTAGCTCAATTAATCCTTCTCACATTTTTCAAGGAGTGCTTTCTTGTAAAAAGATTTTTCTAGCAGTCTGTGATCGTCTGTAGGTCGATCGGAAGGATTGTCCACATGTATGTGCTAAAAAAACAAAACAAAAAAAACAAAAACAAAAATATGTCAGATTGTTCATTATTATGTACCGATCAAATATATAACACCCCTGCGGGCATGACCCTGGCACGGAATTTGACAAGTCGATGTGTCCTGGGAGGCGGGAATTCGAGATCAGCAGTTGATATGGAGATGGGGAATTTGACTCTAAATGAGTTAGGGGGATTCGAACAAGTTGCCTTAAGATCATGGTGAGGATTTCCAGAAGGCATCAAGAGAGAATGTAGTTCTTTGTATATGTTGTTGATCAAAAACAATACCTTCAAAAGGTTGGTGCAGTGTTAAATGATATTAGAAACTAAATATAATTTGTGAAAATTTAGTCTCTTCAATATAAGTTTAATAATACATGAAATAATTATTTCTTGGCACAGTGGAAGCCAACAGCAGTTGTTCGAGTGCAATTTTTTTTCTTTTCCATTACTTAATTTTCTAAGGCGTGACCTGGGGGTTGGGGAATTTATCCATGGGAGGGAGACTTCTATATTAAAAAGGTTGGAGATGTTTGTCAGAAAATTTGAATCAAACCCCTAAAGGAGAACAATCTGGGGGTGGCCTTAGTTTTACTCAACCTCTAAAAGATACCACTTAAAATGAAATAAGCTTAATAACAAGTAGACTTTCTAAAAGTCCTTTCCAATGATATTTCCATTGTTAGTTTTGCCGCTGGAAAGGACTTTTCCCACTTGCAGCGCGCCAAATTTTACCGGTGGATTTTTCCATTGGTGACCTAAATACACATTAACCAATGAACAAACAAGTACTGACCATATGTCATGATGTCGCACACGACCAACAACACCTCGCAGAGCAAATCTCTGCTGAGTTCAAGTACTACAAAAATCTTTTTCATTTAGCGATTGTTCTTGGATTTACTTAAGGATATGAATTTTATGGTAGCAATTGAATATGGTTTATCCAACTTAATTTCAAGTCTTTGAAAGACAGACAGGGAAAAGCAGTGGAAGGCTATTTATCCAACCAATAAGTGTTTGTTTACTTACAGATGCAATCTGAGCTCTTGCCTGATCTGGATCGTTTCAGAGAATTAAGTTTGGACCTTTCAAAGAAGAACAGTTTGTGTAATTGTTGCACTTTTAGATGATTTATTGAATGACCAAGTAACTTCTCTACAAAGAAAGGGCATTGCAGCAAATTTGCATTGGCTGTTTTACCAACTTTACTTTAAGCAGTCATCGATCGATGAAGGACTTTTGGGAACAGCGATTTTATTCTCTGCCGTTTGTTGCAACTTCGATTCTCAACGTTATTTAATCAAGAGAGCTTTAATTCACCTTCACATTTCATTACCGAGCTTAAAATTTACCATCTTTATTAACTTATCACTACTCACGATGAATTCAATAGCATTGATCCTAGCAGTATGCAGGACACCTATCATATATGAACTCAGTTAAATGACCTTGCTCTCCATGCGTTTTCGTAGCTCAGTGGATAGAGTGCCCACCCGGTGTTCGGGAGGTCATGGGTTCAATTCCTGTCGGGGATTCAGAATTTTTCTTTGTCCCACGCTCGTGTCATGTTGATTAATTCACCTTCCTAATTCCTTCTCCTTTAGTTAGTTCGGATTCTTATCAGTACAACCTAGATCTACATAAGTTTATAGCATTTGTCAGGCAGTTCTCTGGTCGATCACTGGTTAATCTCTAATCTAGACGACCAATCTAGACTAAAACAAATGAGCTCAATTCCCGATCGCTTTAAACATGGTTGTGACTTTTCAGGAGGCTTTACTCAATGGAACAGCTTTTGCTGTTTGTCAATATAGCTGACTACATACTGCACTGTACACAAATAAATTCATTTGAGTTAGGGAACAGCACTCGTAAATGTTTTGATGAAAATCATTTTCTGCTTTTGCGACGATCGTGCATGGAGCACACGAAAAGTGAAAAATATCAATCATGTTTTTCGCACCAAAAATTTACGTTCTGATTCACATTCCTGCAAGTGAAACAAGTCAACATCTCACAACTTACGTTGCTCGCTCTCGCCCTCGCAATTTCGCCGCTCGAAGATTACGCTTGTTGCTTGAGATAAGTAAGTCAAGGTTTCAGAAAAGGTCAACTTGTGGCAAGTCCAAATAACAAGCTGCTGTTCAGGAAAGAAGCCACCACTAATAAATTGGACTTGAGAGAGTGGTAGAAACCAGGCCTGAAAATGGAAATGAGAGTGTATTCTAAAAGTGCACCCTAAAAGATACTTTGATTGTTAAAATAGTGGCATTTTGTCCTGAACACCCTAACTGAGACTAAAATCCTTGGTTTACACCTCTAAGAGAGAAGACAAGCATCCCCGACCTTTTCATGTGGGAGTAGCCCCCTAGGGTATTTATCATGTCGTGTGACCCCAAGGTGGGGCATTTTAACACCACTGACATAAGGGGCTGTTATCCTTACCATCTGTTATGGCTGAGCATGCTTGATGGGTCCTTGATTTTATGGGTGAAATTGCCTGTTGCTGATAGAATTCATCCACAAAGTAACATGTACAGGTTTGAAGGACAAGGCTTTAGGAGACTCAAAACATAATGACAGCTCTGTATGACATGAATTGGGTCCAGTTTCAAGTGAATGACTTTATTGTGAAAGCTGAAAGAAACCTTTAAGGTTACTCCAAATCTTCATGGGGCTACTTTTTCCAAATTTTCTTCTTTCCAACCAAATTAAAGTTCATTATTCAAGGTAACATTTTCCATAAAATGAAAATAAAACATTAAAATGCACACAAGTTATTGGGAAAAAGAAATTTTTTAATAAAAGTTAATAAACCGTCAAGGTGTCATAATCCCCAAAAGGCATGGACTCCTCAGCGACCTTTTCACGGCAAACGGCTTAATCCAGAGATCCTATATCAAATACTTTCAATTTGAGATTTCATGTCCGTCAAGAGTGCCTTTTTGTAATCACGCTTCAGCAGTTGCTCCTCAGTTTCTTACTGTTTTGTTGCAAATTGCTTTTTTCCGTTTTGCCCTTTATTGTTGACCACCGGCCTAAAATGTATGCGCCTAAAACGTGACTGTAACACTATCACCTTACCGCGAAGCTCAACTTTCCTTACTGTGAACGCTAGGGGTTCTGTTATTTCATTGGCTGGCGGCATTTTGAGTTGACATATCCCTCTCAGAAGGCGTGACATGTTTTTTTCAAGAGAATCCTTCGTCTTTAAATTAATTAATAGGGTATGTAGAATCGATGGTTTTCCTTGAAATTTGCTAAGAACATTCACTGATAGATATGGAACAAACACGTGTTGGTGAATTCTTTTATGTCAAATACTTTTCTCATGGCGGGCTCTAACGCAACATGTTACACAAATTTTTCGATAGTGGAACTTGACAGATCGATAAAAAGATAACCAACAGAAATGAAAGAAAATGGTGACACGCTTTGAGAGATTCATGCTTTGTGATTAACACTGCACAGTTATTTTGCATCAACAATCGCATTTGATACCCAATTAATTCGCCAGAATTTCAGTCAGTTGTTTTGTCGTTAACGGCTTCTGCTGTCTTAGGGAAGTAGCTGGCAAAAAAGAATATAATTTTATTGAATTCTACATTTTATAACCTTTCTATTGATATATAGTTTGTGGAGGTTCCCTTCAAAACAGCGCACGTACAAATTTTTTTCTGGAGGACACCCACAAAGGTTTAAAGGCTCAATTTAGATTATTAAACAATTCCTGCTTCAAACTTGTTTGATGCAGGAGTCATTAGCCAAATTCAGACTGACTTAAAATTTGTCTCTAAGTAATGTGGACAACCCCATAAATTAGATAGATTCACATTCAAGGGTTATTATTAGTTAGTAGCTTAATAACACAAAGTACAGGCAGTTAAATGGTGGTCTGTCAGGTTTTCTTTGGCCAATCTCAAAGGAACTGTTAAGGAAACACAAATTGTTATCTATGTTTAGTGGAAAGTTTATGTTGTGTTTCTTCTTAGGTCATATTTCAGGGTTGTGTCAAGCAGTCAATTACTATCGAGGCTCTGAAAAACTTCTCTGTAAAAAGGTACCTCTAGTGAAGTAAGTGAACATTTGGTGATATGAAAACCAAGAATTACATATAAATTTGCTTGAAGAAGAGAGTATATATAACAGTACTATTATCATCATGTGAAACAAAGCTTAAAGCATTTTTAATACCATGAGAACTAGAAACCTTCCCAGAGGTGCAACTGAAAGTGAGTGTCTTCTTAATACAGGTTTGTTGACAATGCACAGTATTTGATGTGTATACCCAAGCGGGGGGGTGGATTTTCGATCATGTTAATCATCTAAAATTAAAATTTATAAGATAAAATTTCAACGCAGTAACTGTAAAATTACAATAATAACAATTATAATTGTAACATTCAGCGGTAAATCTCAATAACACACTTCCAGATTGGTGTTATTTATATATGTATCAAATTGAAAAAGAAGAAAAATCCTAACGTCAGTTGTAATATAATCAGAAAGATTAGAAGATCAAACCTAACTGAGTTATATTACCGGTATATTTTAATTCTTATATCATCTCCAGGTTCATTCGGTCATTAGCTGAGAGTGAGGCTGAAACATATCAATGGCTGCCTGTTTCATTTATCATTTTGCCGAAACAAGTGCAATCAAAATCTGAGTCAAGAAGGAAATTCAGTAGCAAATATTCTGATGAAAGAGAGGAGCTTGTGGCTTTTGCAGGCAGCTGTGAAGGGAAAGTTTGGATAGCTAAGTCATCATCTGGAGCAAAAGGTGAATTGCCAGAATTACAACGTTACAACAACAAAGGCTAGTGTGGCCGAGCAAAAAACTGAAACAAATAATTCAAACTGAACATAACATTATTAAGAATCCCAACTGGCTGGAGGCAAACCAGTTGGCTATTTACAAGTGTGACCAAGGATTTAAACTCGGGGCTACCGTGAAACAAATCCAGGTAGTGGTCAGAGCAGTACTTGAACACAGCACTGCTGGATTATGAGTCCCATGTACTGACGACTCGGCCATGCTGCCTCCAAATATCAGGCATATTTAGTGTGTACTACTCAAGTGAATAGTGTTTTCTGCATGTGCTCATTGGCTAACTCAAAAGTTATTATCAAGTAGTATTCACCTCCTCCACTGGCAGAGCATTGTTGGCACCCTTTGCTCCACTAGGAGCCTAATGGATCAAGTCATTCACTTCCAAGCAGCAGAACAGAAGAAAAATTGCTTCCTGTTTTGCTGTGGTTACCAAAAAGGCTTTTTTTTGGTCTGCTTGTTATTCAGCTTGTGTGGTATGTACATGTACTAAAACAATTTTTCACCTCAGTATCAGTGAAAGTTGTGTATTTTTACCATGCCCTTTCACTGCTCAGTAAATATCCACCACTATTCCCTTTTCAGTGGCTTTTGTTTCTAGGTGTGCATTATCTCTTGTTAAGTATTATACACCTAACAGTGTTGCAAAGTTTTCATAGTCTTAAATATTTCTCCTGATTCCTTCCATCTTCAGGAATCTAGCAAGTTCCTCTCCTGTTTTGCCCTCCTCCCCTCTCAACAGCTAGCTAGTATCATAACCAGTGAAATAATGGGAGAAGAGAAATCCCTATAACCCATGTCAACTATGAAATGCAAACACTTTGTTGTCACTGAGTAGCCAGCACGAAGTACATGGTTAATTTAAAACAGATTGAAGTAATAAGTCTTTTTTTTCCTTTTGTTTCAAACAGGGAAAGACATTTTCATTTCTGATGATATCAAAGAAATCCTGGCCTTTGTTGATGAGCAAACACAAGGCTTTGTTGTACAGAAGTACATTGAGAACCCTCTACTTCTTGATAAAAATAGAAAATTTGACATAAGGCACGTAAAGTTTCAACAAACTTTAACTTTTAACTAAAATGGGAAATGTTTTACCCTGTAAATCTGGAATTAGATTTTTTTATCAGCAAAGTACTGCTGAACTGGTCACCATTTTCAAGTTTCTGGTGTAACCATTAACTGGAGCTTTGTACAGAGACACCATAATGGTGTACCTCAGTAAAGCACAATTCTTTCCCTAATTTTTCAGTCCAGGGATTGGTGATTGAACCTAACACAATAAGAGAATGAATATTTCAAGGTAGATCAGTAGTTCCTTTATGTGCTCTAGTTTTTAACTTCTAAGGCCAGTGTACAGGCTTTTTCAGGTAGGAACGACTCAGATAGCAACAAATCTTCGTTGGTACCCCGCACTGATGTACAACTCAGTAATTTTCTGTAACAGCTAACACCCTTGAATTCTACATGTTTGTCTTTGCTGCACTGTACAGCACCGCTGTGTATTGCAAGGTATGGTGTGTTACGACCTAGCAAGGTGTGGTATGGCACAGCATGTCATGGGATGAGATAACACAGCACACCATGCCATGGCATGGCACAGCATGGCACATAGTACTAGTCCGTAAGTACTAAATGGATCATTACCAGTTCTTTTTTTTTATTATTGTTTGTTAGGTGTTGGGTGCTGCTGGATCATAAATACACCATTCATGTTTTCTCGGAGGGAGTGCTGCGAACATCATCTGAACCATATGATGCAAACAACCTGAGGAATATCACTAGTCATCTCACAAACCACTGTATACAGGTAAATAATGATCTTATAAACTTGTATATTTAAGCTCCTTTTCTCTTTAATTCTCTCCATGATGTTTGGTTTAATGTGATCAGTAATACTGTTGAAGGTGTGATGGTTTGGTGTGAAAGAGTACAACTTAATTGTTACTGGTGGGTTAATTTCACCCAACATTTTGCATCATGCTTTGTAAAGTGAAAGCTTGATTGCAGTCTGTAACACTTACTTTTATCATTTACGTAGTGCTTCTATTGTGGGAAATGCACCTATACAGTCGAACCTCTGGTTGCGACCACCTATCGTAAGTGACCACCTCTCCTCAGCAACCATTTTCCCAAAATTCCAAAAGTTTCCAAATCAGATTGCTATATTTGGAACCTCTTGTAAGCAGCCACCTCTCATTAGCGACTGCAGCCACTTTTAGAGCTATAAGTTTAAAATTTTCTTTTGTTTTTAACCTCCCATAAGCGACCATTTGACAGATAATAGAGAGGAAATTGGATAATAAGGTGTTGTAACATTATCCATATTCTTGGGTAGTGCAAAAGATGGAAATATTTCAATGGGAAAGCAGATTTTGTCTCGAAATTGACTTTTTACATGAATAAATTGTTTAAAACATCAGGTAAGTGTCTGCAGTTACGATATGCTGATGTGGCAAAATTTTGATCCACCATGGTCCAAGCTCTTGTAAGCGACCACCTCCCGTTAGTGACCGCCTCGACTTGACATTTTAGGTAGCCGCTTACAGAAGGTTTGACTGTATTTGCATATTTTGAAAAGGTAAACGATGGTTTGGTAAAAGTATGAAAAATACAAAAATTGCGTTAAAACCCTGAATAAGGTGTAGTTTGATCTGAGAGTGGTAAGGGTGTTGCACAGGTTAGTGATCCACTTAAAGAGACATGCAATAAACCAATTTTGATATATTAAAATTCAGCCTAAAACAACAGACCTCAGTACAAGGCTCTGGGAAATAATTATTACCGAATTTGTGGGGTTTATTCCCCGGAGCCTCATGCTGAAGTCTATTGTTTTAGGATGAATTTTAATATGTCGAAATTGGTTTATTACCAGAACACACGACCCCTATGGATACCAGTCTTTGAGCTGGCCACCCTGTAAAAATCAAGATTTACTTGACCTTACTTTACTTTGTATGCTACAGATACATTCAACTGCCGGCCTTGCTCTCAGTCCTTTTAATATGTGATTTTTTTATTTTATCCACAGGAGGAATATTCTGGACATTTTGGACAGTATGAGGAAGGAAATGAAATGTTCTTCACTGAGTTCTCTAGGTTAGCCTATATGTGAATATTATTGTTATCCAACAGAGATGTTCATTCATTAGCACAGAATAAATTATGTGTATCAAACATGCTTAATGAAAGCTTTGTGAGTCAGTTTTAGTGTAATTTATTAAAATTAAAATTTAATTTAATTGAAAAGTGATCTATTTATTCTTCTTACATATGGGTTGATTACGATGTTTTTTATTTCTAGGTACCTTGAAGGGACATACCATGTGTCCCTGGCAACAGACATTTTACCTCAGATTAACACTATTGTCAAGAAATGCCTGCTTGGACTCAAAGAGGTGAGATTCCTGCAGATAAATGTTGTAATACCTAAAAAGTTATGAACACTTTAAGTCAGTGTGAATAGGGTGAAGTTGTCCTTTTCATGAACCATAATGCAAATAGTTTGGCTCGTGCAGCCATATTTAGCAATAAAAACCTAACAGGGTCAGTAAAATTGCTACTGACTGCTGTAGTGGAGAGTTAATTATATAATTTCTAACGTAGGAATTGACGACAGAAGGTCTTGGATATTACAGTTTTCAGCTGTTTGGATTTGATTTCATGATCGATGCTCAGTTCCATGTGTGGCTGCTGGAAGTTAATGGTGCCCCGGCTTGTGCAAAGTAAGATGTTTTTATCATTTAGCTCTACTAACTTAGATCTTTTTTCAGTTTTTAAACTTTTCAGCCAACTTCCTCCCCTCTCAGACTCTGATATCAATGATGTATTGCAAAATTTTCTCACATTTTTTCATATCACCATTTTTACTTAAATGCTTCTTTATAATTGATTTGTTTTTCAGTGGAGCGCCTTGTTACTTATTTTGTGTACTAGAAACCCTGCCAAAACTAACTTTTACTGCTGCTGGGTTAATTAGCAATGTCAATGAATCTGTGAACAGTTGACGCTGGAGGTTAGAATAACACCAGAGCAAAAAACTTTAAACATTTTGTTAAGAGTCGTGGTCAGATTAGTAAACTGACCTCTTTTTCTTTTCTTTTAGAGCACTGCTACCAGACCTGGCTCAAGATCTTGTGCAGAAAGCCATTGAGCCAATCTTTCCTACAACTGACAGCATGGAGCCTTGTGACAGCTGTGAATCAGGCGACAAAAAGCAAGACACTTGTAAAGGATTTTTTAAGATCATTTAATTGAAATCATTTGAATGATAACATTGAAATAACAACAATGACAAATGGCATCTCGCCTGTAAAAATTATTTTATATTGTTTTGAAGTATTTATCTCTGCGTTTATTCATGACTTTCACTTGTGAAAATAGAACACATGATTAGCTGAGAGTAATTATAGTGATCAACCTTTTCGGTCAGTACTTATGATTTACAATCAGTGTAATACAATGTGCAAAAAAAGGACAAGTAAAGGAATGATGTGTGTAAATACCAAGCAGGAATCTATTGTTTTAATGTGTACAACTTATGTTTAAATCTAAATCTAAATCTAAATCTAAATATTATTACGTCGGCAACATCCAGAGGACATCACGCCAACTCTGAAACATTCAGTCGCGAGGGGCCCGAGGTCGGCCTGAGGTCGGCCTGAGGTCCTGTCAGTATGGACCGACTGCAACAAGGTCCGTACAAAAATTATCAAGGGCCGATATTCTCTCTGTTAATAAGAGATTTATTGCATAACTGAAGGACAACGTACACTTCAAGCGCCCTATTTTAATGGGGAGCCGAAAGTGTCCTTTTAGAAAAGTAAGTCGTGAAGCTACAAGAAAACGTACGCACTGCAGTTATCGTATCATGTTGTACAAGTTATGTTTCTTACAGTTTCTTACTTCCTTAATGTCGAGATTTTAATTTCTTTAAAAGTATTCTACCGCACTTTACACTCAGATTATTCCATTTCAAAAAACCTTACTCTATCAGAAGAAGCATTCCACATTACTGCGCCTTTCAATAACATGCGGACTCTAAAATTCAAAGCTCAACTGACAAATGCGTTTTTCGCTACCGTCAATCAAATGTCCGGCGGCTCCTCCCAGCTTCCCACTACTGCCGAGCACTGTTTCGTTGTCAGAACTCTGCTCAACGATTTGATTACCGAGCGCTCGGCAGTCTTCTTATTAAAAGAGTATAGCTGTCTGGATTCGACTCCGCGCCCTCCCCTCCCTCCTTCGACAAAAAAAAAACCAATCGAAACGTCAAAATCAAAAAAATATAAACACATGTAAGCAAACTAAACGGGTGTTGTTGTTTTTAGCTATTTGTCTCGCAGTTTTCAATATATTTCCTTTCTGTAAGTCATCTCTCCTTACCCCATTTCAAAATACATTTGCTGTTTTCAAGCTGTGTGGCTGATTTCCCTTTCAGGGGATTTTTGACTTTGCTCAGTTAAGGGCCCATTAACCGAATTCATGCGCGCGCTCGCGCGCGTTGCTAAGGAGGTGAAATTTCACTTCCGGTTACTTACGTCAGCCTGAGTGCGGAAAATAAAAACAACTCATTAACTTGCAAATTCGCTTACATTTTAGATGTTTTTCTTTGTGTTTCACAAAATGTAAGATAAAAAAAGTACAAGCAAAGACAAAATAAGAGAAAGACAGAAAAACAAGAACAATAGAAAGAGAAAACTAACTCCGTGTGGCTTTGTCTGATCTTACCGAAGTGCTGCTGGTAGTGTAAATTGCGCACGCGCTGATAGGGTAACTTCCAATATATATCGGGCGCACTTCCGGTTTCTTTAAATACTAAAGGGAACGCGGTTTTTCATTAAATCCAGTCTTTTTCGACGAATTTCGATTAAAGTCAACGTTGGAAACATAGCTATGCATTCCATTTTCGAAATCATGCTTTTTTCGAGAAAATTGCGAAGTTTTCAATGTTTTGAAATTCTCTCAAAATCTGACCTTTTAGAAATGAAACAAAATCTATGCATAGCGTAATGAGGATTTAAATTAAAATGTTAAATCAATGAAAAAAATCCCGATAAAGTAATTTGCCTAGGAGCCTTTGCATTTTTTCTGTATTAGCCACATGACCATGGGCGTGGCCTGATGACGTCATCATTAGTGCTACTGACCATGAAAAGGTTAAAACATATGAAATAACTCTGAACTAAGTAAAAATGATGAGGTTATATGAGAATAAATTTTTCTTAGCAACGGCTCGAAAAGATCAGTTAATGGGCCCTTAAAAGAGGCAATCAAACTTATTGCTAATCAATATAAACCAATATACAAATATTACGCCTCAACTGTAACTCAGGTACAACACGTAACTCAGACACAAAGCTTTTTGTCGTCGGGTTTTCACAGAACGAACGAGCGATGGTTTCAGCAAGACTACTCGGGTCAGCTAGACGCTACTTTACATGGAATTACCTCGGTCGTTTGATATCAGCAGCAACTCTTGTGATGGCATTGTTCACCGTTTGTACAACATTTTTGCGAAGAAACGAATATCTTATGACAAGATCTGATTTTCTGCGTAATCAGCTGGAAACCCTTTCGAATGAAAGACTGAAGAGGTATACACGCGATCAGAGAGGTAAAGAACCCAGTGTTTTGAGATTTTAATTTGTAACTTTCATAGAGTACTGTAGTTTTTGAACTCTTTGTGTCTAATTTCTGGTGTAAGCCTTCAATAGTACAGCTCAAGTTTAAATTTATTTAGTCCCTCAAAATATTCGCGCGTTGCTCGATAGCTTTTATTTGAACGGTCACACACTGGACTTAAATCAGCACTTATCAGCACGAACTCTTTTTAATTCTTCGACCTCAATTTCCTTTTAATTTTGTTTCATCCCCTGCGTCTTTGCGGGTAAGAGTTCCATATTTCGTAAAACGTCCATAACAAATCGAATTGGACTCTGGACTTGATTGTTAGAGCCACTGGAATCTCAATAATATTGGCCCGCTGAGATTTGTTTTTCTTAAAGTAAGGCCATCCCCTTTTTTTCTCTGTTTAGCGTCGTCCCACCGACCCAGATTTTCGCGTTTTCAAAAAAAAAAAAAAAAAAAAAAAGTTACACAGAAGGCAATGAACGCAATGACACATTATTTCAAACAATTGTCACTTTAATCTGAAACATAAGCAAGTTTTTGCCTTACAGATTTTTAGTTTTTCCCTGTTCTCGTTTGATTTTGACAACGACGTCGACTTTTTCCTTCCTCCATTGCCGCGATGTTGACTTTGTAACCACACCTTGTTGTTTCCAGGCTCCACGGATATTATGCTGAGGTACCGGGCCTCCTAGCTCCAGACTGCTTTCCCAATTTTATTTTTGTTTTTTTTTTTCTTTTTCCGACCGACCGACCCAAAATCAGAAAACGCATTCGACAATAAACTAAAAAAAAAAGGGGATGGCCTAACCAACAAATATGATATTCCGGAGAACAAAGTTTGTTTATCCTGTGACTCGTAATTTTATGAGGATCAGTATTTCGAGCGGTACTGTACTATTGGAAGATAGTTCCGTAGTAGATTTACAAGTACTGTACGTTCGCTAGTAAAACTAACTCTATATGATGTTGAATTTTGCGTTTAGATATCGCAGGCAACCGCTATAAATTGTTTTCAAAAGTGTTTTAGACCTTGATTTTGTCTAAATTAGCTGTAACAAAAGTCTAACAAGCTTAACTAATTTTCTCGCGGCTTTTTGATGACCTGTAAACCAATCCTGCATTTAAAAGTCATTTCGTCAAATGATAGTACTTTTCAAAATTTGAATTGACAAAATACGAGATCGAGAAAATTCAAGCTCTTGTGAATTTGTCACAGCAAATGGACGACAAACAGGACAGCTATTTGAGTCGGTTTTACTTTTATTGAAAACATTCAAAAAAAATTTGTGAATTAGTAGAGTCCAGTGCAAGACAGCTTCCTCTCAGTACAATGAAAACTTTGTTCACTTAATGAAACCACTCTACCTTTGTGAGGAGATAATTTCGTAGACAAAAGCCAACAGTAAGAGCTTGTGAAAGCCCAATAATACCGTGGCAGGTCATGGTAACCACCTGTCGATCTGTATTATCATGCAACACCTTGAGGTGAGAGCTAGCTACCTGAGGCTGTAAGTAATTAACATTTACGAGCATAACTGACTTACCTAAAATGGAATAACCCTGCACAACGAATTCATTGGCATCAATAAAGATTGTTTAGGATTAGTTAACACAGGTTCTCCCAGGTTTACAAGGTCGCCAAAAACTTGTTATCACACTTTACACAGTTTTTACAAATATTTCAAATTATCAGGGTCCACAATAGGGTTCCCACCTTCCCATCCATTTATCCCGCCCTTTTTTACCTGGAAATCAAAGGGTAGCACGATAAGTAACCACAAGTGATTGTAACGTTTCTTTCAGTAAACGTTTATTCTGTTTTGCTTTCTTTTGCTCACGTGCTAGTATCAGTGAAAGAAAAAGATCGTTCATATTGCCCGTCCTGCTTTCTTGTGGAGGTGTGTGCAAGTGATGTGTGCTAGTCAGCGCGTTACGTTTATCATTAATCGCTTCAGCTGGCGAGACCACTTCAGATTGATCACAGCAGCCGCCGCATAGAGCTTTTCATAATCAGCTTTACATGTTGAATTCCTCGTTCGGTATATCACGACTATCATCGGCGACCAGTGTGGCCATGCTGACCAGACTATCCCCAACAAACCAGGCGAGCTGGAAAAGGTCGAAAGACAAGAAAGACAAGAAAGCATTGGCAGGTCAAGAATGCGCAAGCGTAGAAGCCGAGAAATTTATTTATTTATCTATCTTTTTATTCATTAATTTATGGGCGTTACCGTTACCACCTAAAACACAAACAATGCAAATGGCTTTGAAGTTCTACTGGTTATTTTAAGTCAGTATAGATTGTTTCGAAAAGATACAGTTAAAATTAAATTTATGCATCTTTCATTTATATTTCTAGAACATTTGAAGAAGAGGTATTCCTTATGTCCAGAGAAGGAAGTAATGAGCAGCTCCGAAGTGACCAAGCTGGGCAGATACCCAACAACAAAACGTGAGCAAACGACGAAATTAATTGAGAGATTATAGCCGGCAGTGCAGGTTTGACTAGTCAATTCTGTGAGCCCGAAGATAGCTTCTCCGCTCTCGGAACATCCTCAACAAAAGGCTAGCTTGTTCGTGTATTTCAACCATATACTGTGTAGTTAATCCTGAGGATACCGCACCACTGGGGCTGAGAATATTGCTACCGTATATCCACTCTAGGAGTTGAGTGTACATTATTCTTTTATTGATGCACGATTGGAAATTTTAGAGCAACTTTGTGTCGGATGTTAGTTTTGCCGGCTCAATGAACGCCCTTTCTTGGATGTAAACATTTTCGCCTTTTTCAAGCTATATTCTAAACCACTCGTGGAGGGGGACATGGGGATTTGCGGTGTTGCGGTGTTGATGTTTTTTCAATGCGGTGATGCGGTGAATAAAATCTCAACTTGCGGTGTTGCGGTGATCTCAAACCCTACGGTGTGCGATGTTTGTGTTTTTCAGGCTGCGGTGTTCGGTGAAATGAAATTGTTTGTGGTGCTAGGTTTTTTCATCTACCTTTCTCAAACCTAAATTTGACCTAAATTTAGCGTGTAAACTTCGTTAATCGATACTAATTTATGACAAACACGTACCATCGAGATAAATAATTTGTAAAAAACTACAGACCATCACCTTCCAGTCAATCTTCAATATGCTTCGGCTGCCAATCCGAAGCTGTTTTCATTTATACGTAACTTGACAAGTAACTCGACCTCTGCCACCCGGAACTCTATGTTCGGTAGACACGTGGAGGAGCGAGGACAGAAACAATGTGTTTATTTTGTGGAAAATTGTTGAGGTATAAAAGTATTATTGAAGGTGTAGGTGAACGAATCACGGCGCTAAAAATACGTGTTGCGGTGACGGTGTTTCGTTGACTTTTCTTGCGGTGATGCGGTGTTCGTTGTTGTTGTTGTTGTTGTTGTTTTTGCGTTGTTGCGGTGTTTAGAACCCCCTGATATCCCCCTCCTCGTGCGTCCATTTGCAGTTTTGCTAGACCTCAATGAGACACAATTGTCCATTTAGTAAATATACTAAGCACTGAGCATGAACAAAAAAGCAAGCACTTGCATGGGAGGGCTACTGGGCTGTGATAAAGGACAAGACTTGTAACAAGTCTTTCTCCATCTAGGTTTGAATTGCGAAATGCACGTAAGGGTACTTTTAATACCACAAAATGTAGGGCGGGACAATCTACCATAGACAGTCATCCTATCCTGTGATGGCGGCATTATCCATAATAGCTTCATGTTACAGAAACCAGTTAAACTTCTGGCGGTGAGAACTAGCTATAGTTTGGCCCGAGTGCTCAGTTGACTTTATAATGAATGAGAACTTGCAAGGAAGAGAACATCAATTCTTGCCTGTGAGTGAATAGATCATTGTACACAGCCCCTGAACACTGAATATTTTTAACTGTGTTTACATCCAATTCAATTTGGGCGTCAATACTGCTTCTCCGTTTTCTAGGCTCACACTCATGATGGGAAGGGGGGTGGGGGGTAGCGTAGGGGTGGCTTGGAGGTCGACCCGTCCCGTGATAGAAACACGGCAATAAGCAACTGCTAATGCAATTGCAGCAAAGAATTGTCAACACCCGCGTGATCGATCGCGAATAACGTTTTTATTTATGGAATTCTTTTTATATTTATAAGGTCTTCTTACAATTGGAATAGCGTCAGTTGTCAGGCCTAATGGGGCAAACTATCTGCTACAAACCACTCAAAGTTTGATCAATCACACCAGCGACCTGGAAAAGAAAGACGTCTATGTTGTGATACTTCTTGCTGATCTCCAGGAGCCAACAAAATCCACCATGAGGAGGGAACTGTTCAAAACTTTTGACAAATATATTGAACAAGGGTTTCTGACGGTGATTGAAGCATATCCAGAATATTATCCAGATCTTAATAATATCAAAGAGAAATATGGCGATTCTGTTCAAAGAAGAGCTTGGCGTTCCAAGGAAAACCTTGACAACTCTTTCTTGATGTGTTACTGTAAGAACTTCAGCCATTATTACATTCATCTCGAAGATGACGTGAAATCTTCCCCCAGCTTCGTTTCCAAGCTGAGGGATTTTATAACATCACAAACTGACACTGACTGGCCGAGCCTCAATGTTGCCGTTAGAGGAAGCGTGGCGAAGGTTTATTATTCACACGACCTCGAAAATATCGCTTCATATTTTTACCTCATGTATGACGAAATGCCCATTGATTGGCTGATGAACCAGTGGACAAAAATCAAGTTTCCAAATGTAGTGTATCGCTATAATAAAGAACCCTTTTTGGCGTCGTTGTTCGAACACATTGGTGTTCAGTCTTCGCTCGCAGAAAAAGGGTTGCATAATTCAAATGATTTGGAACCATTTTTTGATCAGTACGATCAGAAGTACAAAGGCCTGAACCCACCTGCCACTGTAACCTCATCACTGGCTTCTTATCAAGGTGCCCCGCAGGATGCTTATGACAAGGGCAGTGGTTATTTTTGGAGCAGGTATTCCCAGAAAAATGATTACGTCTTGATAAAATTTAACGCGGCGACGGCTGTTCAGAAAGTGTTCGTGGATACAGGATCTTACAGGGCCCCTCAACATTTGTTACATTTTGGTGTTTTGCAAGCTAGCTTCCGGTCAGCTGAAGACAATGAAACACAGACGAGTGGCAAAGATTCCTGCGGAAAGTTCGAGATTATTGGATTTTTCAACCGGGGACAAGCGAAAGCATCTCTAGATAAGTCCAGGAAGGTCACTTGTTTAAAAATCTTAGTAGAACGGGATCAACGTCAATGGATTTTTCTGCGCGAGATTGATATTTGGTAGCCAACTGACCAATTAAAACTCTGCTCCAGTCCCTCGATTGGTCTTCTCGGCTGCTTTTTGACCTGGAGACTGGATTACCATCACATGTTCATCATCATAGCGGAGCTCCGGCGGCCCGAAGGGCCGCCAAGCGGAGCCCCATACTCATATAGGAGAGAAAAGGAAACCCATGAATTGATTTTCTCATGGTCATCATGGCTAACGGTATTGCTCGTGGGCGCGTACGCACGACGGCGACGACGACGGAGTCGCGCAACATGACCGCCATACTCCAAATAATAGGTTGACAGAGACATGCAGTCTTGGTTTACCGTGTACTTCTTTGATATTGGACATCCATGTTATGATCAATTGACACCTGTCAAAACAAGGTATCCGCTGACCAGTATCACGTGACCATATCGCGGGCTCAAGTTTACAGCTTATCGAGGTCGCGTGTTTTTTTGAAGTTGACCGCTGACCAAGTGCTGGCTTTCGATTGGATTGCGGGCTCATCTCAGGTTAACTTGTTGAAAACAGGGCAGGATTGTTCGGAAGCCGGTTAACGCTAACCAAGGATTAAAAGTTAACCGAATTATAACTTTTTTTTCTATACAAATGTTTTTTGGCTGCTTTGTTTTGTGTATACAGTGATTATTAAAGCTCAAAACAGAAGGCCAAACAATATACAGAGAACCGCGCCGCAAAGCTACAAAACTGAAATCAGAATTCTACCTTTCTCCTGGGTTATTTGACTCTGAACAACGCGGCCCAGGAGCTACGCTTTTAGGCTGGCCTAAATCTATATATTACTATCTAAGAAAAGAAACAAAGAATGGTCAAGGAGAATGACTTTTTGTTGATATATTTACAGGGTTTCCATTTTCCGATGGTACTTTCGTTTCATTCTCTTATCAGGGAGCTTACGCAACGACGCCTAATCAAAAAAGATTTATATTTTACCGACGAAATTCGCAACAAGTGTCTAGATCTGTTCAGTACGCCAATGGCTGCAAAACCGTGCTCAGGCTACATGTGCAATGACAGTGTTTAATCCAAATGGTAATACGAAAACTTAACCGGCGCCGCTCGCGTTTCCTCGGACTACGGAGAACTAAGTCATCTCACGTTGTTGTTTTGCAGAGGACTGCTAAGAAATGTACGTAGATTTATATTGTTCTACTCATTAAACCTTTTATTTGGCGACGTTCTCGCTGGCGTCGCCGTCGTGGTATTAGGGACCTTAATCACCGACGACGAATGGGACGACGACGACGAGTAAAACTGTTGTAGGACTGGGTCGAGGACGTCGTTCACGGCGTGAAAACCAAATGCGAGTACATGATAACAGAGCTGAGTTCTTGTAAATATCGACCTAAAACTATCGAAAAATTTTGTCATGTCTTTCTTTCAAGACCTGTTTCTCTTGAGCTACGAAAAGGGTACTATCGATGAAAACAAATTTTCAGTCCTACATGAGGAATTGATGTCGAGAAATCCCGATTTCTCATACGAAGAACATAACAGGTTTTCACTCGAAGAGATGAGTGATGCCGAATTTTCGGCCCGATATAATCTAAAACGTCCTTCACGGTATAAATTCTATCCTAAAAACATAAGCGAAAGCCTACATGTAGATAGGAACCAGAAGAAAATGAAATACAGAGTCATTTTTCAACTTAATTCTGAATTCATTTAATTTTCTCCTTTTGCTGACAACCAAATTCAACAACGGACAAATCGACAAACCCAAAATAATGTTATTACCAACGATTTCTACACCAAACTCGCCGTAAAATCTAGTTGATACAAAGCTGAGGTTAAATAAATAACCAACTTTAATTTCAATAGTTTGATATACATTTTCTGCCTCAGTGAAACACTGCGTAAATAGATTAATACTTACTCACGTTCGCTCAGGACGGCAAACCTGACGTTTTGACGTCCTAAACTTCACGTAGACGACGAGTGTAGCATGCGCGGTAGCGCGGTAAGGAGAAATTTTACTTCCGGTCGTCGTCGGTGCTTAAGGTCCCTATTGTGTTAGGTTCGAGCCCTAATCCATGGACCAAAAACTCAAACGGAGAGCAGACTCAAAAGAACAGCGGAGGTCGAGCGTAGTTTTAAGGGTTCCTGCAGTATCTTGCTTTGCACTGACAGGGACAGTGACTGTAAGGTGTACATTTGTAAAAATCGAGTTACATCGCTTTATTGAGCATCTCGCAAATTGTGGAGTTTTGTTAAATTTTCGTAGCATCACTGAAACAAAGATAAAACATACAAAACGCCTCAGTTCAGTTGATTGTTTAATCTTTGTTTATTGCCGGCGAACGTTCTGACATTCTCGCCCGCAAAGCCTGCTATCCTTTTGGTCAGCACCATGAATCACAACCTCAGGCCAGACAACTGACCGCACTCGCTTTTTGAGCATCCGCAAAGTGCTCTGTCCTCTATCATATCACAGATTCTTTGACTTAATCTAATCATGGTCACCATTTTCATTTTTGATGGCATGACAGTGAAAACAGGAAGACTTTTTAAAATTTATTTTCAGTTTATCTACTTCGTTATAAGAGTTTTTAGATTAAAAGCACATTTGGAAATACTACTGAAATCGGTGCTTTTGGGAAGTCAACATCGTAGAATTGAACCAGTTCGTCGTTTTACCAAATAGTAGGAGTATTGTCTGGGGAAAATTGTGCTCTGTATCGACACTGGAAATAATTTCCTCAAAACGATTGCATGTAATCTATATAAAAAAACTCGACAATACGCTTTAAGCTATGTACATGTTCGGCATGTTGCTGGACACCTTGACACTTTGGGAAACTAAGCCAGCCAGTGTTTTTCTAAAAAATGCATCGATCATTTCATTTTCCGGCCGAGCGAGCCAAATCCAGAAACCGCTGACAACAGCAACATTCTTTTTCCTCCGTCCTCGTCATCTGAAAGCGGCTGGTTCAGGCAGTCCATGCTGCACAAGGCTAAAGAACTTGAATTTCTCTCCCATCTCTGCCGCGCTTGTCAACATCTTGTAGCCGCTTTGTAGCTGTTCTGCTTGAGAAGAATCAGCGTTTTTCAGAAGTACCTAACAAGGAAAAAGAAAGAGTGAAAGGTAATCATTAGGTCAACAAATCAACGATTATGATTAGAAAAATTAGGTATATGAAAAGTCATTGTAGTGCAAAGTGTTTCGTTAACATTGTGTAAAACGTTTCACGGCTATCACAGGAAGATCAGATTAAATGTAATGAACTGTGGCTCCGTGCATTTTAAATGACGATGATGATGAAACAACGACTTAGTTTTCACCCATGAACAACGAGCATCATAGGCTTGCCTCAAACATAATCCAAACACGGCGAGAAAGGCAGGAAAGTGGCTTTACGGTTCGTCCGAAACCAAAAACAGGGGAGTCTTTCTGTCACTAAGACCAGCTCGCAGGGTCGCTTATTTTCTGAAGCGCAAACATGACGCAAAGAATTGGGCTACGAAGAAACTCTGAAATACTTAGTCCGTGAACTTAAGACAGTTCGAACAACACATTGCTTATCAAATTTGTACCATGACAATTTGCTGACAAGATGCGCGCAGTGCACCTTCATTTCCACAGTCGTGTGTTTGTTGCTTTTCCGCGGATTTTAACAAGCTCCTGCCATCCCGCCTCGTCCCTCGCTCAAGGGGAGACGGAGTATTTGACAACAAGACAGCACGCCGTTTCCCACATCTCATATCATTATTTCAATGCGAATTTTTCGCGAAGGCCCGAGCGGGACCTGAGAACCTTCAATCAGTCAATCAATCAACTTTATTTAGAGAGGGTGACACCTTGCTTACCTTCATTCTCGTGTCGATCCCCATTTGCTGAAGAAATGAGCTCTGTGTAACTGGTCCAAACGTTTGAACTGTCAAAATAATTAAACAAAAATAGAAACTATCAAACGATCCGTTACAAGGCAGCAGATTTAAGGCTCGGCGCGGAAGACGCTAAACAATACTAGATGTTGATATTTATATCTGCAAACAGACCCTGATTTAAAATAGCCAGCGGGTAAGTTCTAAAGAAATTCTAAGAAGAAATTATCGGCAGTTATCCTCATATATCTCTCATTATACCTCATCTACATTCTGGTTCTAACACGTAACCGATTTTGTGTAATGCTTTTGTATAGATAAAAGATTTCAATTTGCTGAGATAGACTTAAGTTCGACGATCATAGCAATCATATGGAAACCAGCCTTAAGGACGCTTACTGACATATCAGATAACTGCGCGCGCTTGGAGAATACAAAGTGATTATTACGTCAAGTGCGCGCAAGTCTTCATTCACAACATTATTCTTGCGAGCGGAGCCTTTCGGAGTGCTGCGAGAAAGAGTTTGCGACGAATTTTCAGTTTTCTGATGTACATTCTGATGTACAAAAAGCTAGTTTGTTTTGTACTCGTGTTGCTGCCGAACTCTGCGGCAACATCGCAAGACTATAAGGAGAAAAGTGGGTACAGGGTTTCCTTGAAAACGCTTTGGTCGTATTTCAAAAGCGAAATCTTTTAACAGTAAAAGTGCTTAGGTGGGAGGGATTACCAAACCAAATCTAAAAGGTGAAGATATTATCGTATCTCCACGCGTCTAAACCTTGAAGTATTCATTCGGTTTTCGTACGGAATGGTTTTAAGCTTTCAGCAATTTGACCTAACAATTCCCTGACAATTGAAGTTTGAGTGCACGCAAAATTCGACGTGAGCGCGAGAACGCCATTGTTTTAAAGGGGAATAGATAATCAAAAAGATGCCACGATAATTTTGCAGTGCTTAGGTAACCAAACGGACTATTTTAAACAGCTCCGTTCAGTTTTTTTTAGGTATCACATCACCTGTGTCCGTCCGAGTGTTTCGTATGTGTGTGTGGTCTTTGTTTTCTGTTTTTTTTTTTGTGCCTTTCATCAATTACTGGGTCGCATACTAACTCTCTGGGAGTAAAAGAATGTACAGTGACTCAGGATTTCACTAACCTTTTCCACGGGTAGCCTTCCTGAGGTACGAAAAATCAACATTAGCTGTAACATCTGCATTTCCAGGATCCACTAATACATCATGTAATTTATGTTTCTTGAATGCCTAAAGACAACAAGAGGAAAACTTCGAGATCAATCAGCCATGAAATGTGGCAGGCGATTATAAATATGCACTCTAGGTTCTCAGTCTGCTAATTTTTTTATCTGGGGCACTATGAGGTATGAGGCTCACACGGCTCCCTCCACAAATTCATTCCCAAGGGGTTTTGGGTAGGCTTATCAACTGGGGGTGGTTTTTGTTGGGTAGTGGGGTGCGGGTGATTATACGCATTGTAAAAAGCCGTTTGAAAATGAACAGACAAGAAATGACTTAAAAGCAATTATGGTAGATACATTGTCAGTCTCAGTAGCAAATTTGTTTTAATGTGCTCTCCACTTGCAAGTGTGTTCGATGGCTATTGAAATTGGAATCACAACGCTCTGCTGGTGAGGGTCACTTTAGACAAGTTAGTTAAGTTTTTTTGTTAACTGACGGATGGGTCTTTAAACAGCGGGCCTTTCAAGCGAAGATGGGGCGGGGGGGGGGGGTTTAACTGCCATTTTATGGTATATTGGTATACTTCTCTGGCAAAATGTTCAGCATGTAATCCAAAAACAGGGAAGGAGTGCCTGGGTTTCTTGAGAGGGGGGACCTGCACCTGCAATGGAGTGGCATCTCATCCAGGGAGGAAAGCAATACGACTAGTTGCTTCAGGTTATGGAAAAGAGAGTTCACTGGCTTAATCTCCCATTGAACTGACCCTCAGAGTGTGCCTTTTGCTGTCATCTTCTCCATAATCCACAATCAATGCACATCCTCCTTGCTCTGCTAAGGCCTCACTCATGTGCTGCACAATAGCACCACCCTGTGGGCACACCTCTATCTGATCCCATGAAATCCCTTGAGGTACCAGGGTCTGTGAGGCTAATGTAGGACCAGGGGCTAGGACAAACCTCAGTTGTGAGGACCTATAAAAAAACCCGCATAGAACATTACATGAAAATAAGAAAATAATATGCCAAAAGTACTTGTGAGGTATAAGAGATGATGTGAGTCAAGGTTATCATCCAAGAGCAAAAAATATATTATTCACTATCTTGAATAACACAAGCTGGTAAAAGGGCATAAAAGCACTCTTCAGAAATCTAGTCTGTGTTAAAATTTGATTCAAGCTTAAAACCAAAGCTCTCTACAGTGTACACACCCCTTCTCTGGTGAAACATCAACAAAAATTTCTCTCCAGCCATGAGCTGTTTTCTACAGAAGAAGAATAGCATTTATTAAAAACAAGTGTGCATCAGGCTTTCTCCCAAGGATAGAGCTTATTAACTGATTTCATGAAAAGTCCTACCCCCTTGTCCTGACCTTAAAAAATCCTTAAGCATGCCAATACACATCTAGAGCATCTCTGCAACCACAAGACTATAGACTTGGTCAATATGTTAAAATATTAAAGCATGAAACCACTCTGAAATTCAATCAAATCTTAAAGATTGCTTTTCTAATATTTGAATGTACCATGTTATATTTCTAGTTCTTCTCCTTGACAGAAGTGTATTTTTCTGATGCACAGCTTTGTTTGTCAGAGTGTGGCCGACTGAGAGTGTTACTTCAAACAATATGTACTAATGATGATTCATGTTTGTCACAAGGTGGCAAAAATCACACTATCGTGGCAAAGTGTTTAAGGCTTTCGCTAACTACCTCTAAGATTCCATGGCCCAGACTCAAGATACATGTACAAATAAACTGACTTTGCCAAGCATTACTAAACAGGGAACACTAGCCTACCCAGTCAGACAAACAGGGTGTAGGTTACATTAGACAATCTTACCAACATCAAAAGATCAGGACCAGTACCTGGAACTGGTGAACTGGGAGAGCATCAAAGAATTCATGAGCCACAAAAAAACAATTGCCACCCTGTAGCGGGACATCTTGGACAGCTCTGTACCATGACACAGGGACACCAGTCTGGCTGACACACCTTTTGTAACACAATGATAACACATCCTGACAGTTTAAAAAAAGAAAAAAATTAAGAAGCTTCACTTAAAACTACAACAACCAGGAAATAAAGAATAAGCAAAACAGGTAGGATTTAGGTATTTTACTGTCAAAATCAGGCCAGTGACTTGACATCACAGGCAGTAGATACACTGCAAAGTTTCTAATTGGCTGATTCTGAATTTAGGTATAATAAGAAGAGACAATTTATAAACCTAGTGCAAGTGAGGGAAATCCCTTTGTGTTCCATGTCGAAATCAAAGTGAAATAACAGTCTTGATGACTGAGTTGACATACACTCAAATCTTGAAACCCAACATGCTACAGTTCCAAACTATCATTTCTTCTTATTTGTATGTTGTACCTCACTGCTCTGTGATTTTTTATCTGTTACCTCCTCCTGCCTTTCTTTGTGCTTTTGATGATTGTTGAGCAATGTGCCAGTGAGTGTCTTTTCTTGCATTTCACTTAATGTTGGACTCACTTCAACCAAGTTCAAAGAGACTTTACTGTGCAGTTCAGGAAACTTGTGAAATACCTTGTTCATAAATTATATAGTTTACGTCAGTACCCTAAGTTCAACATGATGCCCATTTTGTCTAATTAGCTTATTCTCAAAGGCTGAATGAGTACAAAATCAATCAAACCAGTTTACACCAACTAGTGGATCTGTCCCAGGGTATTTCCCTGATATCATCCTGAATCTTGTATTATTTTGAGCTGGATTAAGGGGGCTAAGTCACAGTATTTTATATAATTCTATTTATTTTTGACAACTATGAGTTCTAAAATGATTTCAAATTAACTGAGCAGCAGTCATCCATTGTTAAATAACCCTTTGAGCAATAATACTTAAATTATGCAAATGCACATAAACTTGAAAAGAGTCAGGCTTTTTTGAACCAGTTACCATTTCCTAACAACCGGTATGTGGTTCGAAAAATCAAAATTCCACAGGACTGTATTTGCATTTTGGTGTGATCAAACTTCAAGGCAGAAAAAGAGCAATTAAATCATGGTTATTCTCATACAACGATTATCTAAAATATTTATTAATGAACATAATAATCATATTCATTACTATATTTTATTGTAATAATCTTCTTGTGAATAATTTGACCTATATAATAAGCAACAATTCTGACTCTGGTAGCATTAAATCAAATTCAAGCTCTCTATTGTGATTACAATAATAATAATAAATTATTATTATTATTATTTATTATTATTATTATTATTATTATTATTATTATTTCTAGAATTCATTAACAGAAGTGAATTGAAGACTCACTCTCAATAAATCTGAAGCTAACGTTCCTCTCCCAGGTCCAAGCTCAACAAGTTGTAAGTTTTTCTTTCCTGATGATATCCATTGGTTTACAAACCACACGCCTACAAGCTTCAAATAAAGTTTAAAAGATAAAAACTTACCAAGAAACATCAAACAGCAAAGGAAAAAAACCCAAATAATGTATTTTTGTACAGTGCTGGAAGAAGCAAGTCTAGGAAGAGAAAAAATTCATGTCATTGAAAGTGACTTTTAGGATCGTTCTTATCATTTGATCTCATATCTGATTTCCATGTTACCACAGAAAGTTGTAACATGCAGATGGAGTAGCCCTAAGTGTTCACTTATATAGCTTGACAGTAATGTGTGGTTCCAGAAAAGAACATACCCATCCCATGGAAGGTCACTGGGAATTCTTCGAGGGTGGAGGAAAGCTATAATTTTATTTTAAACCAAAGTATGAGGCTTAACTAGAATTTTCATATGGGTAGGGTTCAAAACAAAAAACCTGCTGTATGTATGTTGTGTGTCTGCATGAAGGGGCAAGGAAGGGAATGTAATTTTCTGGGAAAGCATAATACCTCTCCAAAGACTTGACTGATTTCAGGTGAAGTGATGAAGTCTCCAGCTTGACCAAACACATCATTACTCATGTAATATCCCTGAAATAGGAATAATTTTATTGAATTATAGATTGAGATACAGAATTTATTATTTATCATGATCATAGTCACAGGGATTATTAAAATTTTTCTCAATTTATTACCCCGTTGGCAGAGCCACCTCGATCTTTCTTTGATCTTTTCCGACTTACCTAGAACAAATTGAGGTGGCTCTGCTGTCAGGGTATCAATTTATTAAAACAACAAATGTTTGAGACCCACCACTCTTGACCGCCTCCAGGATTGATTTAATAGGTTTATCCCTTTACCCCCCAAGGCAAACAGCAGTTTTTTCTCAAATCAGCAAATAAGGACATTCCTTTGTGTACAATATGCCATTTGAAAGCCACTGATCAGCTTATTTAAGAATTGACATCAGCAACTATGAAGGAGGTAGACATTTTGAGAGAAATTGCTTTAAAATGCAAAAATGGACAACTTCAAAAATGTACCAGCCTTCTACTAACAAGTCTTGCATTCCATTTGCAACTGAAAAAAGGAACTTAAAACTTGTGGAGGTGGTCAACTATGTCTTAGATAGGAGGGGGTCACAATTTTATGACTTCAATGGGCAGATCTCCACAAGACAATCTTCGCGACAAAAATCCATAGAAATCCATCAAATATTCACAAAGTTAAATGTTGGGTGCCAATTGGCACTCTTGGGGAGAAAAGGGTAAAAGTGCTGTTTTGTACATAAAATTTATCAGTCTATAGGATTTAATTGTTATCAATATTTGTTTCAGATATATTTATAGACTGAATTAGATGCACAGTGTTTCTCTTTCACTCTAACTGCAAAAGGATGCTGAGTTTATTCAGTACTATTTAAGAGCGATGGTTTGGTGTTAAAAGATGTTACATTCCAATATTATTATTATTATAAAAAACCAAGCTCAAAGTTAAACATAATAAAAATAAGCCTCAACTTACAGACAATGGATTTGTCAAGACTTCCTGCATAAAGGCTGCAACTGTCAGTGGTCCAGATGCCTGGTAGTACCAAATTAAATTATAACAATTATATTATTATAAACTGACTCACATATTTTAATAAATATGGATCAAAATACTACTTGCAATTTTCTACCTTGATCCTGCTAATGAGATGTTCTTTTAACGTAATATTCCCAGGACGTGTTGTCGAGGACGAATACTGACGCCATCTTAACCCATGAACTAGAAAAAAAAAAAAAACAAGAAAAGCTTCTTATAACGACGCCTCATTGAAGCAGATCTTGTGCTAAGCTACACACCAGCTGGCAACATCGGCTGCTGTACTGGAATCCAGGTTATTTTTGTTGTACACAGAACGCTAAATCCAATCATGCATAGAGCGAGACCCATAACAAAATAAGCATTGGGTTATGCGTTTATCCTGTCTCAAATACAAACCTGGAAAGTATTTGGAGAAGGCACTATAAAGCTTTGTTTTTTTCTGCAAAACCCATGCCAAGCGGGCGGCCATATTGGCCGCGAAAACCTTGGCAGACTGGAACCCAATTAGGAATTTTAAAATTTTTAATTCCCTTCCCTTACTCTTTATTCACGGTTTAGAAGGCTTTGAAGGTTTCAGAAAGCAATGAACATTATTTACTTTCTGAGACGATTTATTTCACATTATCGTAGCCAAAACTCAAACTTACAGCTGTATTGAGACCTAGGAGATGACAAATATTTGCAATATTCCTAACCAGCTGCAACCTCCTAATTTTGTTATTTCCTCATTTTTACCTTTCCTCATTCCAGAACGATAACAAGCTGACCTGTTTTATCAGTCGATGATGATAATATGTTGTCCCCGCCTAACCCGTTGTCAAGCGAGTTTTTCCACACTACCTGTGGCACTGATTTAGACAAAAATGACTGAAGTTTTCCGTCGGACCAGGGGCCCGTTTCTCGAAAGCCCCGGAAACTTTTCGGGCCCGTAAAGCCATTTTTAGACCATCGGTATCTAAAAACGGAGAAGTGTATACGCCTGAAACTTCTTGTATGAAGGGAAATTCTCTTCATATTAAGAATGTGTGAATAAAACAGCTCTGTGATCGTAAGGTTCGAGATTCTGTTATGGCTTTACTGGCCCGAAAAGTTTCCGGGGCTTTCGAGAAACGGGCCCCAGAACTGCGGCCAGCTAATAAAACCACGCCTCTCAAATCAGACTTGCTTGGCTTAGTATATTACCAAAATATCATTTCATAAGCAGTGAAAAAAATCTTACCCTCACTGACAGGTCTTCTGCAGTCTTGGGGGTTTTGGTAATACTGCTATTCTGGTCAATAAAGTCACAGGCCGTCAACGCATGCTCATGTCATGAGCCACGCCTGTTTGTAGCAGACTCGGGGAAATCCGTCCTGGTGCTGGTTTTTACGAAAAACTCCGTCCCCCGTTTCTATCTTATCCTCTGAGTTATTTTGCCCTCCCTAGTAAAATTTTGATTTCCTTTTCCTAGAATTAGAGGATTCCTTCAAATTCTCCGGAGTATTATTCCTCCCTAGTGGAAAATATGATTTTCCCGGACGGATGGGAAGAGCGGCTCCAAAAAAAAAAAAAAATGCCCAAACCGGTAAAATTGTAAAATGTCGCTTACATGTCTCGGTCTCCCAGACGCAAATGGAGTAAATACGAATCTTTATTTAAGTGTCATGTATACAAATTTTTGTGCATCGCCAGCACTTACTGGTGACACTGATGCAGATCTGCTGGGTGCAAAATATAACGCGGTACCGTCGCAGTTATTTTGGGGCAATTCGCAAAATTGATTGACTTTTTAAGCGGCTCACTGAAGCTACTGAAAAGGAACTCTGTTATTATTTTTGTTCATTCTTTTTTTGGTGCTGGAAAGTGAAAATAACATTGGGCGGGTGATGGTAGATTTTTTGTCCGCCCAGTTAAAGTTCTTATCGAATTCCTTTGCAGAATATTCATTATCCACAAACTGATAAACTGATCTGATTAGTATCTGTATATCTTTTTTATTCAAGAAATTTACGGAACCTTTACCGCTTGCTAAATGGACTCATCCAATGTCATTTTTTCTTGGATGTATAGACAGCCTCCACAACAGAACAACAAACAGTAACAGTAAGCAAAGTACAAATTTGCTCAAAGTTATCCTGCATCAAACATGCACCCAAAAACACAGTCCGGCACCTCAAAAGGCAATAAGGCCGTCAGTTCACTCCACTAGCTAGGCAATAAGGACTCCCACTTTAGAACATTACGATCTGTCACGAGACCCACACCGAGAGGACCCCAGGAGAGGTCCCACGTTAGCTTGAAATAACTAAAAATATCGTGATCTGAAATGCTTCCTACGTAGTGGTCGTCACGGTTCACCCATCGTGAAAACTGAACTGTTCCATCTTTTCTTTTAATTACTGGCCATGGCATTTTATTATTATCTTGTTGGTATTTTACCTTATTAAACTATTAACTTCAGGTCCCTTCAATATTTTCCTGCTGAATAAATTCTTCTTTCTAGAAGTCCGCGGCTGTAGGCCTTCTTATCACCTACAAAGCTCAATAAAATGAAGACTGCTTTAGTCTTCTTTATTATGCAGAGGCAAATAGACCCTGACAGTAATGATTATTTATTGTTTCCAAATTGTTACGTTGAGTATTTGTTTCAATCCAGGTGATCGCAGATTTTTATTCACACGGCCATTATCAAGATTAGGACCCTTCTTAATTAAGAAGTATTTTATGCCCCCATGGCTATGATGCCCCACAAGGGTTTTCAGCTCCCATAAGCCAGTCACCCTTCCATTTTTAGCAAAACGACTGCTTAGCCAGTGGGAGACATGTCTAGTCACCCACTTAGCGTTGGAGTAATTGATGTGCTTATAAGTGTTGGCGGTTCCTGATACATACTCTTGATTGGTGGTCACACGGAAACTTTGTTTCTTTTTTTGTTTCTTTTTGCTAAAAACTGATCCAACTATATGGAGGTATAGACAAGTATAATTACACTGATGTTTGCTCACAAAGGTGCCCGACAAGTAAATGAAAGTTATATTTGTACTGGAAGGACGTCAGTGACAGCTCCGGTAGTTTCTTTTTGAAATGATGGCCTAAAAATATCGCTTGCATTATCGAGGGCGATAGTCAATGTACTATTTACAACTCAGAAGCTATAATACAGACACATGCTTTTTTCTATCAGGATATTGCCAATTATTTTGTACTTTAGATATCATTTTACAAGTAAGTAGACCTTATTTGCCTTCACTAAAATAAGCGAGTGATCAATTTAGAATATTTGCATAGTTCATAATGTTCGGGGTTAAGAGATCGAAGCGATTAGCGATTAGCCTCGCCGCTAAATAAAGCATAACGTTATAATGACAACAAAGCGCTGTTCCTTGTAAAGTCAGTTTCAATTACCGTTTGAAAGAGTTAAAAACAGTTTATATGTGGTATTATTTCCTTGACAGTCTTAACACCAACGCTTATCGTCTAGCGCCGTACGATTTCACGTTTTATACATTGTTTTATTGGGAGGTATTGTCCAGCGGAAAACAACGTGACACAGTGGAGTAGAATGTATTATATTTAAGACAGGATGGGAGTTTTATTTTCCCGGAAGTGCGCGCGTTTTAACCTGCATGCATTGTACCGTAGTTTTGTCATTTCCGGTTGCCGAGGAATTGCGTTACGGAGCACAAACATTTCATGAGAACTTGAATGTTCTGGTCTGAGATCCGACTGCGTTCGCAGGCTGGGATTAATTGGCGTCTAGGAATCTCAGTCGGAAAGCTTACATTGTGTAACTGTTTGTGGCTTGGTGGGCTGAAAAGCATTTAACTGCAAGTCATCGTCAGCATGAAAAATGTGCCCACCAAACTCCGCACTATCCTTCACAGTTGCATAATATTCGATCTATAAAGCAGAATTAATTTACAAACAAACCGGACAGAGGAGAGGAAAAAACTTGACTCAAGCCTAACTCAACGTGGACTGCAAACTGAATGAGCTAGAAGTAAGTTCTGGTCTTTACACCGTGAACTTAACTAAACCTAAATAAAATGATTGATAATGAATCATTCTGTTCGATGATCAGTTTGCCTGTGCATGCAGCCATTAGGGAACTTGAGATTGGACTACGTGTACAAGATTGAGTATGGGTCAAACCAGTGACGTTTCTAGAGCCATCGCTCTTCATGTTGGTTTTATAGGTACAGAGGGTAGCTGATCGGATGAGATGGGTATGTGACGTGATAATGTATAGAAAAGCCTAGAAACTAGAATTGGAAAGTTGGCATCACTGTGAAAGACACATATTACAGTTTGCTTTTCAACTTCGGTTATTCTGTACAAGATGAAACGGTAGGAGTATTGTAATACCCCCTAGTCTATCAAACGCTATCCACCTCCCATCATTTTGCTACATGTAAGTTTGTAGTTCGCAGATCAGTATCTATTTGAAAGATGAGTGTCTTACGCAGTGATGCCAGCAGAGCTGGAACCTCGACCTCAGCTAGCACTCACTGGGTCACGGAGTGTAGACTCCAAAACGGTATGGTTTTCCCTCGTTTTTTCGGCGAAATTTTGGAGATCTTTGCACTATCAGCCACCGGTCGGGGTTACTACGGCCCAGTAAAGGCTGCATTATAATCTATCTTTATACCTGTTGTTTGCCTTTAATTAAATTAAGCCCGGTTTTTTTACGTACTCTGGTGACGGAAAGGGCCAAGATTGACGTCAGATAAAATTGGGCTTTTCTACCGCTGAAATTCTGCTTCCAGTGTCAGGGTACGATATGCCAGCAAGAAACCACAGGTTATAAAACTACCCAGTGATCAGATGTCAATCATCACGTGACTGGCTCATGAAATCTCACGAAAGTTGAGAATGTACACCTTATAAGTTTGGGACTGTGATCAATCCCTGATCCCAAGCGAATAGACATTGAGTTTATAAGATGTATCGATTGCCTCTCCTACATTAGATAATTAATTGACATTATGACCCACATACACCCAATCTGCTCGGATAGATAAGACGCGGAAAAACTGATTTGCAGAGAAAAAAAATGACTTTAATTAAGTGTCGAAGTGTTTAGCACTGCTGTGCTAGTTGTGGACACTGAAATAAGCAAACAAATATTGTAAATTAAACAGAAACTTGTTAAAAATCCCAACTGGCGGAAGGTTGATCACGTGGCTATTTACAAGCGTGGAGGAGTTGAATCTGGGACCACCAAACCATCAAATCCATCTAGTGGCAGAGAGGAGGATTTGAACTCGGGACCTCCGGATTAAAAATCTAGCGCCCCATCACTGGGCCACGCCGCTTCCACATAGAAGCGTTGTAGCGTTGAAACGTTAGAAGGGTTGTGAGAGTTTAGAAGACTCACATTGATCGTGTAGTTATAGTGCATTTTCAGTGTTAAACTTAACCAGATGATAGTGCTTTCATTGTTGCCTACTTTTACACTATTTTGATTGGCTCTTTGTGACACGATCGATAACAAGACATCAGTGACGTCACACTACCGTTCCGCGAGAATCCTACCTATTTTGTACCCGATATCTTTTAGCTGCTTTTAGCGAAACAAAGAATATTCGGTAGTTTCCACGCTTCGATGACTGGCTAGAAATACAGCTATATATGGTAATAAAATATCTCGGATCGGTCAAGATGTGTTACAAAATGACTGAAAATGGTAACAAACGCTGAACTTGAACTTTCCATGGTGCGTTTTACCACACTTCTGCCCACGGAAAAGACGAACAATGTAATGGTGGAAAAAAATAATCCTAGATGTAACAATTTTTGCTGTTCTATTTACTGTCTAACATATAAGTGTAGAACATCAGCTAATACTGGTATTTCTTCGGAGCATTCATCTTCATTTTATCTTGTAAACAGTTTGCCGAATTAAGTTACCAGTGATTTCAAACTAAAGTATTCAACTCGGCTTAGCTCACAGCAGACGGGAGAATGCCAGTTGTTGTCGTCAGCTATATTTCGCTGAGACGTTTTGTTTATAAGTAGCTAGAGTTCCGTATTTGTCATTTGATATATCTCTGAAAACTGCGTGACAGTAATAACTGCTAAGCTTGCTTTTTAAATTCTATTTTAAGGTGTTGTAGTAACTTGTACAAGTTGCATATTTCATCGTCACTCTTAGTACGTCGTAGACAGTACAGTAATAGCAGCGGATTTAAATGTAATATCGTATCAATGCCGGAAGCTACGTAAACACGGAAAAATTCTTTTACCAGTAAAGAAAACTACTAGCCATGATGATAGATGCGAGCGAAGCCATAACACTACTGGAAAAAAGACCTGAAAAATTTTCAGGCTTTGAACGGGACTTGAACCCACGACCTTTGCATTACCGGTGCAATGCTCTCCCAACTGAGCTATCAATTTTTTTCAGGTCTTTTTTCCAGTAGTGTTATGGCTGCATTCGCATCTATCATCATGAGTACATTTAATTGCTACTGTTGGACATCTATTACCATGGAAAACTACTAGCCTTTATCATTTTGAACGATTATAATAATAATAACAAACTTTATACAGGGGATCAATCCACTGAAAAGTGGTATTCAGTGAGGTCCTGTGAAAACAAAATAATGTTAATTCATAAATAACCGGTTAAAAACATAAAACAACTGTAAAATACACTAAATATATTGTCTCCTCGATGTATTTTTTATCAGTCCGTGGAAAAGTTTTTCTTTGAGATTAAAGCTTTCTTACGAGTCCTTGTTATTAGCTTCTAAAGAACATTTTTGGTTATGTAGACGAGCAAGTGAAACACATATTAGATGACACTGAGATAAATTAACCGCCATGGTGACTTTGTCTGAAATGACGATTCGAGCGTCAGCTCCTGGTCAGAACAAAGACCAATAACAAGATTCTCGTCACATAACAAGTTCAGTTTCCACGAAAACTTCTTTGTTCAAAAACTGACACACTAGATGGACTTTTCTGAGTACGACTTAACAAGTTGCATGTCAAAGAAATCGACCAAGAGATTTTCAAAGCCAGCTGTGCACACGAGGTGCATGGATAATTTTGGCAAGAAAATCGTGCAGTGTTCCCTGAGGTTTCAGTTTTTTCTCTAAAATGGTAAAATTCATTTCAGTGTACTTTTGATCAAATGCCAATATCTAAATACAGCCTTTTTGTGAAAAGATTGGGAAGAAAACTGAAGCGGAAGTATTCAAAACAGTACTGAAAAACAGCTTATAGTAGTGTATCTGAAGGAGAAGATTAATACGTGAGATTACGTAGCTTTGGCAAAAATATCTGCGAAAGGACTTCCTCAAATTAAACCACACCAATCAACAATTGTAATTAAGTGATAGTGTTCCAAAATTAAACATTACATGAAATACTTGAACCTTTATTTTAGTCGCCGGAGAAATAGCATAATAAGCGAACGAATTATTTTTGATGAAGTTTTTTTGTCGGTTTAAGGCTGCTACAGCGAAAGTTACTCAGTAGGTTTGTGTCAAATTTTAAAATACAGCGAAAGCGAAAACCAAAGACAAGCACTAATGGCCCGGACTTACTTGATTTACAAACTATAGCAATAACATACTTTCAATCCCATCTTAGTTCTACTTTATTTAAGCACAGTTCCAGGCCGATTTAAAATCTGCATTATGTTGGATTATCGCCATATATCGGCTTTTGGAGTGAGGGTCCATGTGCTTGCTTGATTTCCTTTTTAACTCAAAAACTTATCTCATGTAATCCTCTTGACAATTCGCTTAAGGTGGCTTTAAAAAATTCTGATTTACTTCACTTGATTCAGTTGAACTGATATTAATGAACGGGTGATAACTTTGGATAGTCTCTTGTTTGTTTGCGTGACTTCTCAACGAGAGTGAAAGGTCTCGTATGTGTCCTAAAATACTCCGATAGGGTGAAATAACTTGACTTATCACTCCTCCACCAAGGTTTTATTTGAACACAATAAAATTTTATACATACCGATGTTTTTTAACGATAATATGTTTCCGTTGACTATATTTGTAACTTTCTGCAAAACGACAGGGTTATGAAAATGACGCAAACAGAAGTCCATCTAAATAAATGAAATACAGGATTTTCCCGTTTTGTGGTAATGCGAGGGAGACTTGTTATTTTGGACTGTGAAATTCCACAGTTTTGTGGTTGGGATACAAAACGTTTTATCAACCACAATGAAAGGTGGTTTCAAACTAAAATTATATAGCGACATTTTTTACTATGCAGAACATGAATTCAAAAGGGTTTCTTGCAGCTCTGCAGTAAGTTCTGAAATTTGTCAGATAATTGGTGAATATAAATTATCAAGGCTAGCTTGTAAGGACGAAATTTCTTTATTTAGGAACGAATTAATGTTTTAGGTTTTTTCATGCTGAAATTGTGGGTGTCTCATAGGATTTTGGTATTTTTACTAAATTTAAGATTCATAAAGCTCGAAGATTCCTTTTCAATGGCTTCCACTTAGCGTGACAGCCCTTAAGTTCATCCTGTTTCGGTGTTCCTATCAGACGTCGTCACATGAGTATGACGCGAACAACAAAACAGAAAATCTTAATCAATATTTCAAAGAGTTTGAGGTTTCTCTTGTTCCATCACGCACTCTGAGTCAAACTTTTGTTTTCGTCAACTTTTCGTTAAAACTGGCCGGAAGTTACGGAGCTTCGCCCTGACTTATGGAGGGCAGAAGACGGATTATTGCTAGTCAGGTTCCCGTCACTTCCTCGCACCCACTTAAAGTTTGCTTACTCCGCAATGTTACATGAAGTTCCTTCATCAAGACGTAAACGTATGCATGACATCATTTCTATCCCCGCTGCGCTGATACACGAAAGAATGGCGGAAACGTTCAGAATTGAAAAATAGTAAAGCAATATGAGTCGTCATAACAAACAAAGCTACAGAAGAATCAAACTATGCTGAGAATGCAGAATCTGACACTTAAGGATTCGATTCGTCGACAACTTAAAAACGTCAACATCAGCCGTTTTGATTTCGATCTTCGCGTGCGAAGAGTCATTTCCGACGTAGATAAGCTAGGCAAGCCTGGACATTGCTGACAGGGCATGTAATGCGTTAACGTGACACGGGACTTTTCCGACTTTTAAGGCAACGGAAAATTGCTACTAGCGGCGCTGGGAGGAGCAGATCCGGTTTTTAGACGTCTGCGGTTTCGATGTTCGCTTATAATCGCGATTTTAGAGCATTGGTTGATCATTCAACCGAGGGCAACAGAGCACATCATAGCCTCTTGTAAGAAGCGACATCACCGACAACGACTGCCTCGTAATTGTATATTTTCTTGAACAACGTACATCCATTTAACAGGACAAAGAAACATGAAGTACAGTATAACAGTTACATTGTGGTCGGCATTAGCCGTACTAATTTTCACAAGGATAATACGGTGAGGATAATGCGAGTCCTTGTTTTGATTCGAGTTCCACGTGGCTAGTCATAGCGTACGAAGCATCGCTTTTTACGATCAGAATATATCGCGCGTAAATGCTTGTACTTCAAAGGGTTCATTAATTCAACAAGAGTTTTAACACTAGTAGATAACAGTTTTTCTGCTTTTTTCACAGGACTGTTGCATTTCCTTTGGATTCTACTGTACTGGTGAGTTAGTATTCAAGTATAAAAGCGGGACTTTTTTAGCCTTGCTAATTCAGTCCAAGCATTACGTCAGGCTAAACGTAGTTGGGCTGCACGCGTCACGCAGTAATGTGAACTGGTGTCTGTATAAATCCCCTAGGAACACATAGTTGTTGTTAAATCCAAATAGCCAATATTATAAACACGCGCAAATGTAGTCTAAATAGCTTATTTCCCGCGAGATAAATGGAATCCCATTCAGTTCCTCACCACTTCATTTCATCGTGGAGGTCAATTCTCAGTCGTTATTTTCATTGTCTAGACTATTCTTATGCAACAATAGCGAATAAACAGTCATTATGTAATAATCGAGGTTATTAACCCTAATATCTATCAATGTTTCTCGCTGTCTGTTTCAGAAATCCGTATCTATCGAAAGGTCTGTTTGGTTATTTTCAACGAATACAAATAAATTTGTACGAGTGGAAGGCTCCAATGTAGATGCCTTGGGTCGCAAGACAGACGCAAGTGGTGAGTTACTTAAATCTTTTTTTTCGTTTTAATATAGAAACATTATATCAAAAACCTGACCTCCTACCAAAAGACCACCCAAGCTGTTTTGATAAATCGCTTTTAAAACTTATCTTTTAGCAGTCCCCCAGAAGAAAGTGAGTAATCTCACCACGTCCAAGCACTTACACACTTCAATTACATTGTCTGTTCATAGGATTGTAAAGCTTCCTTTGTATCAAACAAAAATTTCACGGCTCTAGGATGAAAAAAGGCCGACCTGTCCTCGCGTCGGTTCAAGGCATACACATCGATTCAATCTTTTTCAAATTAGCCTAAAATGCCCTTATGTTCCCGTCAATTCAGCATTTCGGGAACTTTCTTTTCTGTCGGTAAAAATGTTCTAAACACACACTGAAACCTATGCTGTGTGCACATTAACTGGAACCGCTTAGAAAGCTTAGCGTTACAACCACAAATAGACAATTAAGAAAAGAATTAAGCCAAGTAATATTGGCATTGAATGTAGATTATGACTACGGTAAAAGGATTATGGCACAAAGTCGGTGAATGATCTTTCTTCGTTTAGCGGTTTCTGTGCGACGCCGCCAACATCAAAAGGTAATTTTTCCCGCCAAAAGCGGTGCGGTCTTTCTAAGAGAATTCTTCCGACAATGTGCAAATTTCAAGAATGAATGGCGGCAAATATTGGCGCTCTTTTTTTGGAAACCAAAGAAAACGTCTTTCATTTAGTACGTGCTCTGTACTGAAATGTCGCAGATGTATAATGTACTCTCGAGACACTGTTCCCTGTTTTGCGTATGCACGAAAGCGACCAGGATTGAAGTTTCCAGGCTATAGAAGTTATGTTAATTAGGCCCCCAGGGCTCATTCACGACTGAACATGGCCTACTATTATGCAAAAAAACTTTACTATTTACTGAAGAAAAGACAGTTCTCAAGTTTCAGATGTGTATTTTAAACGCTTTTCGCCGGTCTCGGTTCCTGTCAGTTCTGGTATATAAATGAGCTAGCAGCAATGAACTTTTATCAAGTACAAGATCTGTGGGTGTCATCAGCACCTGTGTGGTAGAACACGGTAGCCGTCTTGAATCAGCCATCTTCAATGAAACGAAAACTGTGTTCATTGTTGTTGTTTACAAGATACAGACGGCATCATTGGAATTTTATGAATTCGCACTTTCGCGTGGGCGAGGGAGAAAAACACCTTTTTATAAACACAATATTGACATCCTTTTACGGAGAAACATGTTTTGTAAGAATGAGTCTCGGGGTCGAAAGCTTCCCGGAATGTATGCCACATTCTTTAGTCAATAGGTTTGTTTTCCCATTGTTTTAATATCTGAGCTTGACTTTGTGCTTTGTTGTTATTCACAAACTTGACTTGTTCTTTCGGCTCAGGAAGTTTCGCTAATGACGGTTTACTTAAAAACAGATTTGAGTACACCCGCAAATTAAGACACTCCGCCCCAAAATAGAAACTCAGTTTTGCCGCAAGAAAGGGCTGTCTTGTGTCAAGATTCTTCCAGAATTCAATTAAGCCCTAGATAAAGCGCCCATAAGCCGTTGCCAAGAAAAAAAGGTGTTGTTCGAACATGCTAATTTAACTTAGAATGTTTTTTTATTAGATAAAAGCGTGATTTGCAATTAATCTTCTTGTTTTGTTGTTCGTTTCAGCTAAGTTGCAGTTGGAATCAACTTATGTAGAAGGTTTCGGCGTTGGAGTCAGAATAAGATCCGTAACAGAAAACAGCTACCTATGTGTCAACCCAAATGGCGACCTTACACTGGAGGTGAGCTTACTTTCAATTGCGAAATCAAGTGCAACCCGATTTACCTGACCATCAACGTCTACTTATCTATATGCAGATAATACTCAGCTCTACATCTGTTGTTGTTCAAAGGCCCACTCAAGTACTATACAGGTCGGCTCGGGGTGGGGTGGGTGGGGCCTTTTTTGCCGAGCTTACCTGCGTCGTCCTGGAAACATTTTCCTTTTTATTTGGGAGACTAAAAGTTGTTTTTCCTGATCTCTGTAGGTGCATGGAAACACTTTAGACCGCTGCGTGTTTTCAGAAGACTTCTCCGATGGGTACACAACATTTCAGTCAATGTACAACACAAGCTGGTATCTCGGTTTTAAACGAAATGGAAAGGTAAAACAGCCACACAATACGACGAACCTCCAGAAGGCCGCGCGATTTATGCCGTATAAATCTTAGAGTTTGTTAGTTCACGAATTAAAACTGTTTTAGGTGTACAGTGACCTTAAAAAGTATTATAACATATAAGTATATTTAATTACAGAAACCTATTTATTTGTGAAGAGCCTACTTAAAAGCCGTCAATATTGAATTTCGCTTAAAAGATATATTTATTACCAAAGAGAAAACTTATGGAAGATACGTTATGAAAATAATTGTTTAATCATATATGATATTTATTTACTTATTTAGTTATTTATTCAAAGCAGAAAATATTTTTCACACAACTTATTCGAAAGTACATATGTATATTTTCAGTATCTACTTTTTAAAACACCAAACGATACTGTGTATTGTTATTGTATTTCATATTGACTGTTTTACAGTTTGTCTTACTGAGGAAAGACGGTAATAAACTAAATTAAATGACAGAAACATCGGCACCCTGTGGTCGTCAAAACTCCATTAACTCCGTTTAGCGTTTCTAGATCCTCTAGAGTCTGGAGATAATGATAGCAATTTGGATGAAACCCTTTATGAGCAGCACTTTTCATATGGTTCAGTCTGTCATTTTTTTTCAAACTCAGTTTGATACTTCTTCACTCCTCGCAGAGAAAGAATTAATACTTAGCTTGACCAAGCCTATTATTTAGCTTATACATGACCTTTTTAATTGAGATGACACGCTGCCTCGTAAAACGAGGCGTGACAATTCTGATAAACACTGACTGTTTGAATTTTACTGAGTTGTAACGAAGGTCCTCCCTGAAATTCTGAGAATTCTCCCTGATGCTTTTAATTTTCTGTACTATGATTTTCGATTTTTGCAATGCTCAGTTTATTGTTTTGACTATACACCGGCCATTAAGTACTTTTAATTCTGCCAATCTGAGGCAGTGACTAATATTTGATGTCCTCTCCAAACGGCATTTCAGAATAGAATTGTCACACCCTAATTTTAATCCTGGCACATGATCCCGATTTAACTGCTTTGTATGTTATTCAAAGAAGCTTTATTATCATAATTTTATATTCTTAATTGAAAGACGACGACGTTAAAAAATGTTTCATTTTAACGACAAGTGAATTCAATTTAATATTAATATTTGGGTTAATAAATTATTTAATTTATTTCAAACATACCGCTGCACGAACGTGCAAATTATTTATATTATAATGTTGCAACATGCAAATAAAAGGTATTTATGTGTAAAAAATGTTAATAAAGATAAATTTAATTTTAATGCAGTGATTGCTCGTGTGCACGGTAAATTTAAGTCACTCCGGCATCAGAAACAGTCAAAACAGTATTCAATAAGGACAACTCAATAACGGAGATATTCAGCTAACGATGAGAGTAGAACCGGATTTAGTATTTTATCGCCTTCAGTTACTAATGAGTTCCCTAATACTGGCTTAACTGGCCAAGTGTTTTCTTAGACTACGAGTAGTCCCTCTTTCGCTTAGTCCATGGTGCGTGACACGAAAGAAAACCACGGGAAAATTGTGGAGGCCATTTTTTTTCTCGCGGTTTTCTTTCGCGTCGCGCACGACGGACTGAGCGAAAGAGAGACTACTCGTAGTCTAATGTTTCCTAGGCAAGAATTTTAAACTCTGTGTAATTAAAGCAAACTCAGTTTACAATATTCGCAATGGCCAATCACAGCAAGCGTAGACAACAACGAACCAATGAAAACTCAAAGCACGTATACACGTCACAGGTTCTAAGCGCTGGATATTATAACTTGATTGTTTTTTTGTTGTTGCTTTCCTTTTTTTTTTTTGCCAAACTCAAAACGTTGTAAAGCAAAATACAACCAATTCTGATTACTAGCTTTAGACACTCAATTGAAAAGTGCTGTACTTTTTTGGGAAACACACGCCAACCCTCGGCTGACAATAAGGTACAAGGTAACACTCTCTGCCGCGGTGACCATGCAGCGAAGAGAGAAAATCAGATTGTCTCTTTGATACCGTGTCAAAAGTAACTGATTATGTGTTTATTAGCCGTTGAGCAACACGTTCCAACGTGTCGAAACCAAAACGAAAATTTTTCCAAGATTCATTATGTGCAAAGGTGAGCTTTCCCACGCTCGGCACCAGGCTACTGGAGAGTAAATTCCCTTTTGATTGAAAGGGTATAAATTAACAACCCGCTTCACGCATGTGGAATTTTCTGCTACCAAATATCTAAGGCATACAGCCTGGTGCCAAAGCATAACAATATAACAAAAAAAAGAATGTTGGACCTTCTCTTTCATTGAATTAAAAACAGAAAAAAACAAAAACGACAAAACAGTTGTGAATCTATTAAGATCCGACGACATGGCACACGGTGACTTCAGCCGTCAAAAAAAACAAAACGTTTTTGTCTCGACGAACTGTCACCCTTAACAACTGCTAGTAAGCAATAATGATTGAAACATGTAACCTCAGGTCACAGTGGCTTGTTCAGTTCATCTCCATCAAATGCCTGAAATTACCAGAAAGAGTAAACAGCCAAGAAAGGTAATACACAAGAAAAAGGAATTATTTCACCAAACGGCAGGATCAGTTGAGCTGGACAAGGTGACTTGTATTTACCTTTGGATTTACAAAGGCGCTATTAACGTTTTACATTTTTATTATTTTTCATAAAGTTTACAGTTTACAGTTTACGTGTACAACGAAAACAGAAGTGTTACGAGCGCCTTTGGTACTAAAAATGATCTTCTTTTAGCCTGGATTATCGGAATATCTGATTGATTATAATGACAACTACATTAAGTAGAACCCAAATTACGAATTTAACTGGGGATTAAAGTTAGGAATAACGCCAACACCAACGGTCCAATCTAACGAAGACATAAAAAAAAATCGAAAAACAAAACAAAACAACTGCTGTACTAATCAAAGGAACCTTTCAATTTGATGCATTTAACCACGAACTCGCTGATTTTTTTCGACTGCAAGTTGGTGATGTCTGTGCATGTATACGCCGTAAGCGGCCAATCATTGATATTCATACATAAATACATATCAGGTCGCGTGCTTCGTTCGACCCAATGAAAACAGGCGGACCGGCCGATAACTGTGATACCTGGGATATAGTGTGAAATGTGCAGTGTAAAACGTGAAGTGTGTTATGTAGAGGGTGAGGTGTATAGAGTTTAGCGTTAATTGTGCAGGGTAAAGTGTGAAGTACAGCTATCACTGGTTAACGTAAATATTGTGCAAGTGCTACGGTTAATTTTAACTGAGTGGTACACTGACTGGGCGCGTGAGCGAAAATGAAGCTTGTACTATTATGCCTGTGATCTATGCCCTCGGTTAGGGTTCAGTGAAGAGCAATGGTCACGGTGAAAATAGTGACTGCTTTCAACTGCCTTTGGTTGAGAGACCGTTCGTCCATAGCCAACTGCCATCGAGTTATGCCTTAGAAAATGCACTGACGATAAAATCAATAAAAGATATGACTAAAAAGTTACGAATTACCAGAGAAAATGTAAGTAACTGTGTGGAACTCATTTCCTCTTGCAATTGGAATTGCTTTTTTTCAACTGAATTGAGTAAATTTTAATTTTCTGCAAGTTACTGTCAGGTCAGACCGTTCGCCCGGGCTAAAGCCTATAACCGCATGCCATCGAGTTATGCCTTATAAAAAAAAAATCACTGACGATAAAATCGATAAAAGATATGACTGCAACTTAAAAGATAAGAATTTCCAGAGAAAATAAGAGACAGAGTGGACCTGAGCATCTCTTGCGCTAGTGTTGGAGTTGCTGACTAAATTTAAATACTTCGTAAGTTGACATGAATTATTCTTAGTCAACCTGGCAAAAAAACAACCATAAAGAAAAGGAATCATAAGTTCGTTGGTCAAAAAAATAAAAAAAATAAAAATAAACGGAAGAAAGACTTCAAAAAAGCTGGAGGTGCGCGATTGGTTTCGAACCTTTGGAATTGCCGAATTCCCAGTATTTTTTATTATTATTTTTTCTTTTTATTTTGTGATCAACCTGGCAAAAACTAACCATACAAAAAGGAAATCGTAAGTTCTTTAGTGAAAAAATAAAGGAAAAGAAGAAAAGACACTAAAAAAAAAAATGTGGAGGTGCGGGGTTTCGAACCCCGGACCTCGCGCATGCAAAGCGCGCGCTCTACCACTGAGCTACACCCCCATCACACACTAATTGAGGGAAATTTTACAATATTTAAATAAGTAAATAATCTCTTCTCCATTGAAATAGAACTGACAATAGATTTTCTTTCAAACTTTACCTGTTCGCTGCTTACATTAAGAGAACTAAAATTTTGAAATAAAAAAGGGGGGGTCCCGGTATTCGTTTAGGAGCAGAGGGACCGTCAATGAACCCCATAATTCTTTAAATTGTCTGCTTTCAGAAACGTTTATATTTGAACCATTTGCTTTACTTTGTGCGAGCAGAAAAAAAAAGCGAGAAAGTTAAGTGAGAAAAACATCAATGGATGTCCTGCATCAATGTTAAGGAGCAATTTGATGTGCGTTTTATGATAAAGGCACCCATATTTAGCCGACAGGGATTCGATATGTTCCAGGCACGCAGTGTTCTTGAGAGCACATTAGTATCTTTCCGAACACTAGCTATGGTCTCATTTTCAGTTTTTTAACTCTACAGTAGAAATACAGTACAGTATTCAATGTATGGAAAGAAGGTGATCGCTGCATTCGAATTAAATAAAAAAATCATTGGGTCCCGGCACTCGTTTCCGAGAAAAACGATGATTTGTCTCTCACAAGCCAAGCCGTTCAGCGAAAGCCACCACTCTGTATATGTTGTGTATGTGCACGCGCTCGTGAGCGCGCGCTAATGACGCGAAAATCGTGCGCCGTACGCCCTGGTACACCCCCTGGCAGTAGGGATGCGCAATGAAATTCTGAGGAATAACCTTAATATAATATGAAAAGAAACAGGAATTCATTAGCTTACTCAGTTTGTGACCAGAGCATCGTAAACTGAATACTGTCAAAAGATATAGGAAGTAACCTATTCCAGGCTCTCGAACTACCGAAAGCCTGGAACAGGCTATATAGAAAGTAACGGGAAGGTGCGAAAGATGAAGTTTTAGGTATGCCGAACTGACAAAACTTTCGCAAAACTTGTGGAGGAGTAGTGTTCTTTTATAATATCGATAAAACTCCATTTGCGTTACCGCCTGCCGCGTGACACTCGTGACAAACGTCACAACTTTCGAACAGTCTCCAGTCCACCGCTTGATTTCTTACAGCTGTAAAATGGAAGGCCGTACTTGTTCTTTATCAATGGAGTTTAGTTCAGAATTGAGTGTTTTTCATCTGCGGGGCAAAACTGATCATGAAATTTGTGGAATAACATAAATGAGACTTTGTGGGCAGCCTGCACTGATGTAGGTAAGTTAATATCGAGTTTTATCAGCTGGAAACGCATTTCTATCGTCTTCATGTGTTTACCGCAAGAAGAAAAGACGGACGTTTCATCTAGTTAATTCATAAAAATGGAAGTGCAAAAGCGCAAGCATATCCACTAGTACATTGTACCTCGACATACAACCGTTAAGCATAAACATTAAGCTTATCACAATTATAACATTACAGCGGGAAACCACGTTGCAGACGGCGTTTGAATCGGTTCGGATGATTGACTGATTCTTGTGCTGTGTGCTTGTGCATCAAGCGCTAACTCCGACTATGTTTTGTTCTGTTGCTTCCATACCCTAACGGGTATTTCTTTTCCCTGTTGATGTTATAGTACGAGTGTGTAATAATGTCCTCATTCTTTTTTAATGCTTTTCCTTTCAATTTTTCTTGTTTTATGGTTGTGTTTCATCACATGGGTTTCGACAAAACATTGATTCTCTACTGATCCTCCTATTGATCCCCTATAAAAATCAACCGGAAACAAGATTAAATCCAGAACTATCAATGAGACCGATTCAAGTATTGAACAACAAGGGTCTTACCATAAATGAATTCCAGAGGTTGGGCTCTTTAATGACAAAATAACATTATATGAGTTGCTGTAGATAAAAGAGACACTGGGCCCAACATTATTAGAATGTTTTAATACTACTTTAATATATTCACACGACAGCCAAGTGCTCTAGACCTTTGTGAAAGATTGAGTTTCCTTGAGAAATGTAGTATTTTTGATGACTGCATGCATCAGGGAGAAAATTGTCCAACACCACTTTAAATTTGAAATATACTGCAAACCCTCCCACTCCTTTTCCTTAAGGACGTTCACACTAAACTTTTTCAATTGATAGATTTTTTCTAAATATTTACTGCAGTCAGATAATGAGTTACTTGTGTCAGAAATGCAAAAACAATTGGGGGTCACCGACTTTGTTTTAGACATAAAGCATGTGGAAAACTACCCTGATTTTGAAAAATTGGTGTTCGTAATTCAGCATGGTCTACAGGGGTTTATAGTTAAAAATATCGGAGGTGAGTCTACGGGGGCAAACAATCTTAGTCATATTTTGTAGAAGTGGGTCTGTTGCGTGAATGTTGCCGACGTTTTCACAAAACTTAACCCTTCAAGAGGCATTTGAAACTGCTGCACAGATAAATGAAGAGCTAAAATGAATGCAATTCGATGTTGCATTTGTAAAAATTTCAAACTTCTAATCGATAGACTTTCTTCATTTTTATGCTAAACGTAGAAAATTAAACCGGTAGAGAAAATGATCCATCAAGAGAAAAATAGGGGTCAACGAATGTCCAAGATAGTTACCGGTAAATCCAGGCAAAGCTATAGCAATGGCCATGAGTCCTATCATTGTTCATTTTATCACTTTGCCCGCGCTCAATGCATGACGTGGCATGTGAATTTGCGTGCGCAGTAAGGATACACAGAAACATTTGCGCGAATGTCCTTAATAAGGGACTTTTGGTGAAGTTGAGCAAAATACCAGTAGTGTTTCCCACTGACCCTGCCATAACATTACCACTTCCAGAAGAAAATTGACAATACCTGTTGAGAGACAGAGAGAGAGAGAGAGGTGTATGAGGCAGTGAGACACTTGAGTGTCATGTGGTAATTTTATTCCAGAAAATATCCTTATATGTACCTCCCCAACAGAAGGGACTTTTTTTCAAGGCCCCCCCCCCCCCCCCACCCTACAGGAAATTCCAATTAAGCTTTAAATTTTTTAGTCTTAGAGAAACACCCATCCCCTAGGAAATTCCAATCCCTTCTGTGGGGAGATCATGGATATTTTCTGAAACCACACATTACTGTCTGTAAACTGGCCAGTGGTTTTGATTGGCTGAAATTTGAAACATTTGCATAATTCCACTATGTTTGATTTTTAGTTACTTTATTCCAGGGCAGACTGTAAATGTAATTTAAAATTTACCAAATCACTTGCTTTAGCATACATGTACATGTAGAATTCAAATTCCAAAAGCTACATTATAAGCAGAAAAACGAATCATCTCGGCCTTTTTCATTTTACCGACAGATGCAGATTCAATATGGACAGCTGGTAGGTTAACAGCATGCATCGCTTTGACATGCAGTGATATTGGTGATAAAAATCTCTTGCTTTGACATCAAGCTCTATGTAACATAGCTCATGCAAATTTCGTGTCTATTTGCTAGGAAATATATATTGACTCGTAAACTGAATCATGCCTCAAAACAATATTTCCTACACTCGGCATGAATTAAGCTTGAGGAATCAGCTGAAATTCTGTACATTGAACTTGTAAGCCATAAAACCTATTAAGGTTGTCAACTAAGTGCTGCAACACAGTAAAGAATGCCTGTTGGCAATGTTTCAACTTGTAATGCTTGCAGAAAGTCATTCAAAACCCTGATATGATATGTTTTTAATTACATGTTAATGTAACTATTCACCGCATGTCATATTGACCTTTTCAGGTGTCAGGTTAGATGGCACAGGCAAGAGTTCCCCATCTGCGCTGGAAGCAGCTCTTGGCTGTTTCCAGAGGTTAGTGCTTTTCCTTTGTTGAATATAACATTCTATGATAAATGGACATTAAACACTGTAAGGTTATGTCCTTTAACACCCGGTGGCCATCCAGGTGAATGTGACACTCAATGATTCAATCCTTCCCTTAAGGATTACCTGAAGTATTAGGCTACTGTCTGTCATTTAAGTCAGTGGTTTGCACCTGCAGAGACACTCTGTCTGGGCTTGACTAGCACTCAGTATTTTGTGTGGCTCACATTTTAGTCTTTGCTGCTCTAATGGTACAATTTGCCCTATTCTCCCAGTGGAGAATAGGGCAACTAAGGATAAAAGAGGAACTAAAAGAATGGACAGAGGTGTATTAAACTCGTTGATTTTTCTGGTTCTCTCTCTTTCCCTTCTACTTCAGCTGGGTGGTGCTCATCTTCCCTGCACTGTCCACTCTTGCTAAGCTACTGTGGATAAATAAAGCGTCCTATCAATCTCCCACCCCTCCCTTGAAAAGTTGGTTTCCATGTCAGAGCTGTACATACATCTACATCTATCTACATGTATCTACATGTATTCTCAGCTGCTTTTAAGTCTTGTTTGAAGATGCCTTTAAAAATGGCATCTCTTTCTAGTCACCAGTTCACAATCCATACCATGTGCTGAGCATTATTTTGTCAGTCCTCAGTGCAGTGAGCATGCCCCAGACAGCACATTGGCTCAGCTTAGCTAACACACTTTGGAGTGTTACATGCTGAAGGTACATGTACATCTGTGGCAAATGCTGCATACCTGTGCATCTTTGGCTAACATACTGGGGATTCCTACATAACCCACTGAGGGACCTGCCGGGGTTCACTGCACTGAGGTAGTGGAGCTGGGTACTGTAGAAGCTGTGGAGTCACCTTTGTTGGTGGTGCTCCATAACTTGCTGTTTGTTTACACAGCACTGAGCAGGCATGCACTGTAGATGCTGACTTTTGTGTTAAGCACCAGTTTGGTGTTAATCTAGATGTGACCACAGCAGTTTTGGCTAGGGGAAAGGTTTCAGCAATGGTAACCCAAGAATAATAATAATAGTAATATACATACATACATACATACATACATACATACATACATACATACATACATACATACATACATACATACATACATACATACATACATACATACATACATACATACATACATACATACATACATACATACATACATACATACATACATACATACATACATACATACATACATACATACATACATACATACATACATACATACATACATACATACATACATACATACATACATACATACATACATACATACATACATACATACATACATACATACATACATACATACATACATACATACATACATACATACATACATACATACATACATACATACATACATACATACATACATACATACATACATACATACATACATACATACATACATACATACATACATACATACATACATACATACATACATACATACATACATACATACATACATATATATATATTTTTTTTTTTTTTTTGCATATTGTGATTATATTTTGAAAATGTAAGTCTATAAGAGATTGTATGGAATTTAGAACTGAGAATTTCTGCCGATAAATGATGTCAAAATCATGAGTTAAGGTCTACGAGACTGTCTTTGGTGTTGCTTTCTATCGCTACATTGAGTTTCTCGGTAATCTGAGCAACGTTTAGTCAATATATGTATCAGATACAAGCAAGGAAAGACAGCAAGTTGATACGAGGTTCCAGTGTCGGGAAATTGCTTCTCCTGCCAATCTCAGTCTTCGTCGTCCTCGCAGGGTAAGACTTCAACAACATTTCGTCCGAAATTTTATGCAAGTAATAACATGGGCTCGGTCAGCATTGGGTACTAGGTTAAAAAATGCCTAAAAGGGGAAGGGCGCGTTATTTATGTTACCACTTAATTTGTTACACCTACCACCCAGAGAGGACAAAAATATTCCTCCATTGTCTAACGTCCGCACGCGAACTAGTCAATGCTACACGCGAATTCTTGAACAGGTTATCGGTATCAACTTTCTCTCGTTATTCGACGGTGTAAATGACCAGTCAGTCATAATTTTTTTATAAAACATATTTTCTTTATGGTACTTTTAAGCAACTTGCTCTTTACGGTTCTGAATATTTACCCTTCGTCTTCCGATACACTTTCGTAATTTTAGTAAACGTTAGAATTAGCCTTTTAAAAGTTGATAAATGTTGTACAACACTACAATACAATACAGAGAGGATATTACACGGTGGCGAGAAGATATGAATTTTATGTTCGAGTGGCAAGAACAATATCTCACGAGTGAGCGAAGCGAACGAGTGAGATATTGCTCTTGCCACGAGAACATAAAATTCATATCTTTGAGCCAACGTGTAATGTTCTTTTTATTATATGGAGAAACCAATTCAACAAAAGCAAAAGGCGGGAATCGTGACTTCATTGAACGATACGACACTCACAAAGGTGACATACGGAAAATACGCCACTCGGGTCCCGGATGAAGTGGCGTATGGAATCTACGAGTGGTTTAGTTCCCAGTAAAACACTCTTCTCCATATAATAAAATACTTCATTTAACCACGTGACACCTAGGAGCGCAAGCGCTCGTTAAATCGTGTGCGTGAACTCAAAATTGTATAAAAGAAGAAAAAGAAGAAATAGGACTATACAATCTATGTAAATATGTAATATACAATAGATGCCTAAAAATAGTTATGTACAAATATAATAAGATTTGAGTTATTTAAACCTAAAATAATTACCTAGTAATCGTTTAAAAGTTAAAAGATCGTTAGCGTCCCTTACAGATGGAGGTATTGAGTTCCAAATCCTGGCGGCTATAAAGGAAAAGGACTTACGCCGCCATTCCAAATTGCATCTAGGCAACTCCAAAATTGTACCGGACCCCCGTAGGTTATATGAGCTTACTTTAAAATTAAAGAGATCTTGAATATAGCTTGGAGCTTTATTATGTAAGCATTTATACACAAGGACTAAGGTCTGAAATTTCTTGCGCTGTTCTAACGAGCTAATGCCTACAGTCTTCAAAAGGAATTCATAAGGGGTTTGCCTACCAAAGCCTAAAATCGATCTAAGAATATAATAGTTCGTGTCCTCTAGTTTATTAGCCTGAGTGTTACCCAAACAAGTAATAAGGGCCCACAATACTCTAGATGTGGTAAAATAAACGCTTATAGACGGCCCATAACATCTATCGGTACGACGTTATTGCGTTCGAGCGTTACGAGAACGCATTCTAATTTCGTCTTGGTCTCCCTGTGTGTAACCCGAACGACAACAATCGAGATTTTTTGTTAGGAACTGGTTCACATTTTGCCCCCCGCCCCTGACTATTTGTTCGTGGCGAATGACGTCTTCAACAACCGTGCTTTTCTTGTGACGCAAGGAGCGCTTGCGTTTCATATCAAACTAGGACACTTCCACGCTGGAGCTTAGAGTTCTAAAGAAGTTTCATGGCATCCACCTTTATATGAATCAGCAGCTTTTCTGGTCTATTTCTTTTTGTTCCTAGCTTATGGAAAAAGGTGAGTTTTTCAGGGTTGAAAACAAGACTTTCGCCGCGCTGTGAATGAATAAGATCTGCTCGCGCTATTTGTTCTGTTTGTTCACTTCTTCTGACTTATTTAAGTTTACTCTATACTCTGACATCGAGTTAATTTGTGAGTTTCTCAGAAGAATGCTTCATTAGAAAAATCTTTTTTTCAATAGTTTTTTTATGGTTTCTGTTTGTTTGACGAGTTTGCAGAAAGAAGTTCCGAAGAGAAAATCTGACGCGTACTGACAATGTAGCTTATTTGCGTGATGCAGCGCGCACACTCTCTGCTGAATTTCGGTGTTCTTAATTGTCGACAAATACAAAGATTTCTTTCGCTATCTTTTGTGCTGAGATGCTGCAACAATTGTCATCGCTAAAAAACTACTAACATCATGTGTTTCTTCAACATAGCGAAATTTTAGACTGCGGAAGTGAAAAAGACAAGGAGTTTCGAGAGCTCAAACAACAAGAGCGAAAACGTTATTCAGGTTGATTAAAGAAAGCGTCATCGTAACGTTACTGATTGTCGCTGCTGTCTTCACGTATTTCCAGTTAACCTTTTAATATGTTCCCAAACATCTATCATTCATAAACTAGAGATGTTGTACGAGTTCATGATCAATGTACTTTTTTTACACGAAAGTGCAGAAGTCCAATTGGTCGTGTATGTATAACTTCAAAACACGTATCGCCGAAGTGCAGTCTCATTCAACAACAATTTATTGGATTTTTACACAAACAACGCTGAGCAGTATTTACAGGCGTAAACCCAATGTGCCTTGATGAAATATCAAGTGTTGCTTGCAATTCAGGTGAAACTCAAACTCGCAAAAAGTTATATTTTTCGGTCGCGATGGACTCTATGGCGAAATCCCCGCAAGCGTGTGGCAACAGGAGGGAAACTCTGAAGTTGTTTAACGCTGTCATCGTCATCATCATCATCACCACCATCATAAACTTTACTTACCCTCGAATTTACACAGTAGCATTGCTGCTTATTTCTCCGACCTACCTATTGTTAGAAATTAGAATTAATGAAAGTTATATTCAAATATATCCAGCTATTCTTTCAGTTATGTTTAAAACAATAATTCATCTTGAACAAATGTAAAATTTAACCTGGAATGATTTGGAGCTTTCGCAAGGGAAACCCGGGAACACTATTGGGTCGCACTCAAAGTTACGTTTCGACGAAAATATTTAAGCAAAATTGCTACAGACATAAACGTATGAGTTGTGGACAAGAAGTGTCAAAACAACTTGAAAATAAAGAAAGAAAACTTGATTTCCGGTTCGCTGAAAGAGGATTTTTCTTAGCCAGTAATCGCACTGGAAGCGCGGAAGGAGTGCTCAAGTTGTGGGTTTGACGTGGAGGTCACTGCAGGTTAACTTGGTCGCGTTTGAAAACGAAATGCTCATGATTTGTGGTAAAAGAATGTATGACCCGTCGAGTTCTGTAGCTCAATCACAAGTCGATTAAAACTTTCATGCTTGACTGTGCATCATTGAGAGAGCGAATTGTGGAGGTTTCGAGCCCAATCGAGGTCGTTCCCTGTATACACGCTCGATTTCATGCTTAAAGAACGAGAAATAGTCAGTGTTTTCGACTTCTGGTTGGGGGCTAACCGGCTTGGGGCTAATCAACCACATGAACCGCCAAATCTGGCTGCAGTGAAAGACTCGCCACGAGGCGAAATAACAAAATAAGCAAAACCGAAAACCCACCTTTCCTATCACTAAGAACCGAAAACCGAAATGTTGAAAAAGGAAAAAAAGACGAAAACCGCAACAGATATCAAGGCCGGCAAACCGTAAATTTAAACGAAAAAAAAGGATCTAAAAACAAAACCCCCAATCCACCCTCACCCTCTTTCTTCTACTTTATGCGAGCGTGGTAAGTCAGGTAAGTGATACAAGATTACTACAAGTGTGACTTTAATTAATAGGATTGGAGTTTCTATCAGTCTAGAGTATATTAACATTCATTTGACTGACGTAATGTTAAGTGCGTAAAGAAACAAGGTATTGGGCAGAGGTTTGGACCTCTCGATTCTACAGATAACGTTGACTTGACCGCGCAATATTTCCTTTACCAAGTTTCTTTTGAAGCTGTCTGTTTGATCTTTTACTAATCACTTGTCTTTTTGAACTGGTCAGCACCTCAGTCAAGAATATGGAATAAAAGATTGTCAGAAACAGAAAATGGCTACATCGAGTATTTTCCGGCCGTTTGCTAAATACGAAGCGAAACAAACTGCTTTACAAGTCACGACGAATTCAAGACACATGCATGTAGTTGGAGAAGAAAGCAAACCAACAACATTTGAAGAAGATGAAATTGCTCCTCTCAGGCTGTTTAGAGGTATGCGCTAAGTCTTCAGACTGGCTATAAATAAATCCAAAGGAAGAATAGGACAAAAAAAATGGAAAAATGTATTCCTCAATATATGAATATAATCCTCATTTTGTGTGGTAACAAAAATAACGCGCCTTTCCCTTGGTATGCATTTGACCTGGTTTCCAATACTGGCCGTGCTCATGTGGTCTGTCTTGTGTTTCACGCATTCTTGACGGTAATTTTAAAATGGTATTTTGATATTTATGGAGCTGCTAATTCCGCACAGGAACAAGGCATGTGCAATTTCATTTCACAGGAATGTTGCAGAAATGTTGTTAAACTCTTTTCCTATGAGGACGTCGAAGTAGGATGGTAGCGAAAGCCGTTTAAAATTCGAGCAATTTTCTAACGCTGGAACCTCGTGTCGAGCCGCCGTCTTTCTTACCTTGCTCTCTATAATACCAAGAGAGGATGACGGGTAACACAGTTAATCCCCCATATAAGCTTTATTAGTAATGTAATACCAGACTGAGTGGAGTTCCATTCAGGGAGTAATCACGCGAGTAATTTCGAAATTATTATTATTATTATCATCATTATCATTATCAGTATCATTATCATTATCATTACAGTATTAAAAAGGCCAGTGAGGAAATGAAACGCGTAAAATTGTCGCTGACTGAGTTAGGGTTTTCATTTGATGCAGTTTAGGGATACTTTCAAATTTTCATGTGCTATCGCGTGAAAAACCAAACATAGACCAGTTGGAATGAGAGGGAGGTTTTAAGCTGAACTGGAAAAAGAATGAAATATTAAATAGGCCATATTCGTGTTCTCGGTATTGGACTGGCACTAGCTTGTAATGGAGACGCATGCGTCGAATATCATTAAAAAGAGATTAATGTCATTTGCATTTGCATTTAATGAATTCACCACTTCGTTATATTGCTTGGTCAGTTTTGACTGGTAATGTCACGTGTATATCTTACTTCTTAGTTTCAAGCTGAAAAGTCAGTTCTTTCCACCCTGATAATTTTGTCGTATGCGAAGACAGTTGTCACTGAGTTGATTTTCTAAAAGGGAGGTTTCATATCGCTGTTTCATTAATCACTGTGCTTCTGTTTGCTAGACTCAAGATTGTTCGTTCTGTTCGTTTACAATTTGGAAAAGCGCCTTTTTCCATCTTTGTGAATATACATCCAGTACATGTAGAATCTCTTTCCAATACAGTACAGTTGTTCTCGGAGTTGCACAGTTGTATAACTGTTAGTTAGATTCGCTTTTATGTAATCCTATTGTTTACTTTACTCGTGCTGTACTCAACTACATTGAGCCTTTTTAAGGCTTTCATGATTAAAGCCAGCTCTTGTGAAATTAATAATTAATAAAGCTTTCTTTTATTAGCACGTTACCAAATCAGCTACCTTGACCTTGAAAATAGCTGTTTTCTTGGACCTCGCTTTCTTTGGGCGTCGTTATAAACAAAAAAGTATCTTCCATCTTCAGTGGACAGTTTAGTTGATATTTCCACTTTAAGCCATTTGAAGGCTGTTGATAAGTAATTAGATTTTTTCTGATAAGAACTTTTGTGTTATTAAAGGTAATATATTTACTGTTCTTTACCTTAATTCGTTGTAGAACAAATGAACTAAAACAGATCTTAGATACTTTTGTTCTAATATATATTTTTTTTTTTGACTGGTGTTTATTTCTAACGTATCTACCGCAGATCCGTCAATAACGGTATTGTTTGCAGGTTATATTGGCCGAGGACTTAATTGCTGATGTCATCAGCGTGAGGGTGTCGCTAAAAATATCCTGTGTTTAGAACATTTTCATTTCAGCTCACAGCGCCACGCGTTTTTTTTTTTTGCGTATAATATTAGCAAAGTATCACGTGGTCCTCCGAGAAACCAGCGCTTTATTCCTCGTTACAATGCGGAGAAGTTTGAAAGATGATTCAGTATTCAGAACAATTGTCGCAGTACAACTTCGACTGATGAGAATTTATATCCGTCTGTCATTTTTCAAAGCACGTTAAAGGTACATCTCTCAAAGCATTTTGTATTTTTCGGTTGCGTAGGAGTCCGTGTTATTCCTGGTTCTAAAGTTAAAGCATGATTTTGCAGATTTTGTTTTTGTCAGGCCCCATTTTTATTCTAAGTTGTTTTTCTTTTATTGTTTTGCAAATTATCTCCGACCTTTGGAGTTAGTACAAGCAAGAACTTAAAACAGGTCGCTTTGAAAAGTTGTAAATTTTGCTGGATTGTATGCGTTTTTTCTCACGGCTTTAATTTCTCGAAAGTAGTTGGAAATTTTCGACCTCAGTGATATATGTGACAGTGAAAAGCATGTAATTTAGCCGACATATTGCAGAGAATGTTCTAGTTGAAAATTTAAATGTAGTTTTCTCCGTGGCTTTCGACGTTTGCCAATGAGCGAGAACCTCGTAACGAGGTTGGAGAACTTGTTCTTACATCAGAACAATGTCCCATAGTTGGCTATGTAATATTCTCATACACGGTTTCTTTAACGAAGTATGGTCAAGTGTAGGAGAAATAGGAAGTTGAACACTCTTAGCGCGGAATTGAAAATTCGAGTTTGCAGATATTTCTGCATCCGTTTTCAAGTGGGAACATTTTTTTTATTTTCATTTAGTTATTGTTTTTTTTTTTCCAGAAAACCTGTGGTTAACCTAGAGAATTAAACTGAAAACCGACAATAAATCTTCAATTTTCCGCTTTTGCTGTTAATTATCAAAGCTGTTAACTTAAAGTTTTTTTACCCCTTGTGAAATTGTTAAGTTATAGTTTTGACAAAGTGCGCTGTATGCGGGAACGACTTAAACAGGTGTAGGTTTTCGTGCCCCGTCTGTTTGGATGACCAACGCGAACGTGTTCAAGTTATGCAAGGAGCATTGTTGATAATTTGTTAATGATCCAAAGAGGCGTTAAAGCTTGGTTTCATGTCATGAGAGTTCCTATGGTACGTGTTGTGCATGCTAATGTACTAGTTGATAATGCATGAATTTAAATACCATGTGATTCGTTGAAGAGCATTTGTTTCCTGACACTTAAAAACTGTTATTGCGTAAATTGATTCGTCATTCGTACAATATCGGTTTTACATTTCCCGTACAATTTATGATGTTTTGACAATGAATTTTCCCCAGTTAATTATTAAGTATTTCATTGGCATAAGAGAAAAGAAAAATATAAAAAGAATAGTTTTTGCGTGAAACGTGCCTTTTGAAGCCTGTTTAGCAGATGGCTGAATCATAGGGATTACATATTGAAACAAGTGAGAGTAGGTGGAGTAGTAATAAAAAATAGCATGTTTTTGTATTAAAAATTTGTTCCAACCTGCTTTTAAGAGTTTTTGAAAAATCTTCACTACCCCTTCAATATGCGACTATTTGTGTACCAAATGTAGAAGTAATATTTTTTAGCTGTTTTGGGGTCAGCCTACATGTTTCATAACCTGACCTTATGAAGCAGGTTTGTAAACACGTTCAATCGCCTCTCATGTCAGACCCGATACCAGACCTCTATAACACGATTTGTATTTCTTCGAGGTGTTTAAGAAAACATTTTTTTTAGTTATCGCGTTGTCTTTACGAATTCTCCTTGTTTTAAGCTTTTTATGCACTATCGTGTGTTGTATTCCGGCATCACTTAACCAGTTCCCAGTGGCCTCGCATCTCAGTAGTAGCTACAGAGCGTTTGCAGCTTTGTAGCAAAGATGACTTCGATTTCCATTGACGTCTGAGAATTTTACTTCTTGCCCTTACAGCTGCTGAGCTCTTTTTATCCTCAGTTCTCTCACCTGCTGTTAAATGTTGGATTTAATTTCATATCATGACTTGAAAGCTAATTATAGCAATTTCGACTTAAATATTTACGGTATCTTAGTGTCCTACCCAGATTCTTTGAGTCACGAGTGGAAAACGGGCAGTTTTAAAACGATTTTAAATGACTGTAATGTGAGATTAGATGCAAAACAGCCAGCAGGAGCATTGTAGCGTTGACGAGAAGAATAAGACATGTCGTCTTTTATACACACTCGACACACTTCGAATAACTTCGAAATGAAACTGTTAAATCGCGGTTATTCGATGTATATTTCTTTCTTCGAGCCTCTTCAATCGTCTGCCATATTAAAAGTGTTTAATCTACAGTTTTTACATCGTTTCGAAGTTATTTAAGACCTTAAGTTCGTTGAGTGTGTAGGAAACTCTTCTGAGTATTTGATCATCTCGGTGTGTAAAAGTTCTCAGTAGTTTCAGACATAAGACATCTCTCTACAGTGCTATGGAATGCGGTAAGATGGCGGCCACTGACGTACTTCAAATTCAAGATGGCGGCTTTGTGTCTGAGCATCTAGTGTCACATTCTAATGGTATTTTTTTGGTGGATTGAGTCCTTGAAAAATTAGAATTATGTTCTGGAATGACCTCGAAAAGTACTTTAATTTTTTGTCCAAATTGAATTTTTACTATTTCATCGCAGTTACTATTCTTTCTTGTGCTTCATGGCTAGATTTTGGTTCCAAAGACTGCCAGGCTTTGCAACGATCAAGCATCAACCTTATCAGATTGTGAAAAGGTGGAAAGTTTCTTTTTTTGGATCTGGAAAAAGAAAATAATGGTTAAGAAAAAGTATGGAAATGGTCTTGCGAACAGAAGTGCCCGTGAACTGTTCGATTTTTTTATGATCCGACCTGTGTTGCAGTTCATCATAAGCTGGCGATGATTCGAGAGTGGAACTTGGAATGGAATGTTCGTAACGAAGTTATTAGCGAACGAACGTTTCGCAAGAAATAAGACTGCATCATAAGCCATCATCCCATTCACTTTAATTTCACATTTGAGGACGTTCTGTGCTTAAACATCGGTTGATAGAGTGGAAATAACGGATTATGTATTTATAAAGAGCGTTCTGTGATAAGCTGTCCCTTATCTCTAAAGGAAGGAAGCCGAAATGATTTAGATTTTTCCATTTTTGTGACGTTATACAGTTTGATGTCAATACCAGTCTCGTACCCAAGCCATTCACTGTTAGTCTGACGCTGCCGCACAAGAGAGGAATCGTGTATTTGTTTTGGGGTGTTGGCACGCGCGTGTTTTGATGCCCACATGTTGCAGCAACTACTCAGTGTATAGGTGTTTCGTTACTGTTGATTTGAAGTAATACTTACGATGTTCTGTGTTATAAAGCTCTTTCACTCTCCGTGATAATTTATCAAATTAGTTTTCTCAAACGTGCTTGATTGCAAGTTGACGCAAACACTGGTTTGTAACGTCTAGTTTTGTGGTTATGTGTAACTACATTAGCCCTTGGTTTACTGCTTATGGTAAACAATCAACATTTTACAGCAAAACGGATAAGTTTTGCTTGTTTTTGTAGCCTCAAAATTTGTGAGATGAAATTAAGTTTGCATTCAGTTTGTTTATTGCACAAACAACTGGGACTTTCTTAAGTGAATAATTTCTTTTTTCTTGGAAAATGTTTTTTTGCTGTATATCAATAATAAACTGTTTTAGTAAAACTTGTAAATGGTTTTGTAGCAAGCATTCAATACTTTTTAACAGCCAAATATTTAGAAGAAATTACGCTCAATTTAGAAATTGTTGTTGCTAATTTATTTGTGTGTGGTTCAGTAGATTCAAGGCTTACCTAATAGCCTTTTGTCATGTTTTATTCGGAAAAACGATCATAAAATCTGCGGTGAAAGGTTAATACTGTTAACAGCTCTGCGTCCAAGAACAGGAAAGTTTCACTTGTTATAGAAATTTAATTTTATAATTTTGTTGCTGGTGAAGACGAATTTTCTCCCTAACTTTTATTTCCAATCTACAGTCAAGTAGGGAAACAAGTTGTTTTGGACAAAGGTCAACGATCAATAACCACGTGATAACAATTAATTGAATACCGCAGATTGAATAGTAACATGGAGGAAGATGCTATCTCGGCCCAGTTTCTAATAAAGCTAAGCATAATTCATAAATTAGTTGTAAACGTCCAAAGTTGGTGCCATGAATATTTGTTTTGAATTTTTAAAATAGCGTCATCGATTTTACATTATCCTGGCGTTCCACTTTCGGTTTTTTTTTTTGTCCAAATTAGGCAAAGAAGGCTAAGATGTTTACTCGTGTGTAATATTTTCAGAGGAAACCATAAATGTAGACATATCAGGTTGCTACTTCCGTAATGAAATTGAACTTGGGCATTTTCGTTCAGGTGAAAACTTGTCATAAAGGTTTTTTTATTATTATTTCGTGACATTTTAATTACAAATGTAAAAAGTGTGAATTGATAATTGATGTTCCTTTCATTTCGGCCACGTTTTTTTTTAGGGTCATATGAAACTCGTGAAAACCATCATGACAGCGTTCTTTAATCATGAATTATTCGTTGTAAAATTTATAAGATTATACGATCCTACACCTTTGTTCTCGGCCTTCAAACTGAAACACGATATTTTCTTGGGTCTATCAACTTGTCGAACGCTTTCGAATCTACATTCGTCAATTTGACTTTAGCATCGACTTTTAGGAAAGTGAATCTTCAGAAGAAACGAGTTTACTTAGGTTTGGCGAGGTAATAGTAAACAGAAAGTCATTTTGAACATTCGTTGACTTTTCCACTCCGCCAAGCTTTGTTTGCTAGGAAATATTACACCAACTCTAATCAGAAGGAATATTGTACAAATATTGCTGGGGCTAAAGAACGTATGTGTACATTCGCATTGAAGGAGTTTGTGTGGTTTGTAATTTGCATTTTGATATTTTCTCACTCAGGTTGGCGCCTGTTATTTGATTTGACTGGTCTGTGACCAAGATATCGAATTAGCCGATATCTGATATTTTGTCATAAATCGTTTTATTAGGCTGCGCTCGGTGCCGAATTTATTAGACACTGACATGTCGCTTGCAAGAACCTTTCATTTGTTTCTGAGCTCCATTTGAGGCCTGGAAGGCGTACATTCGGAGCTGTTCTCTATATCTCTTGTTTGGTGAAATGCGTGAATGTTTTGACTGACAAGGGAAAACTATTTGAGTTTTTATTTTTGCATTGTTTGAATAAGACATAATTTTCTAATGGTATATAAAAAATACAGAAAATACTCAATAGAGAAAAGTATAAATTCTTTAAGGCCAAGTGCGCACTGATAAAAAGATATCAATTGAGTTCACATTTCAGCTGCTTATAAAAAAGAGAAACAATCACCAAAAACTATCGGTTTTGTTTGATAGTAATATGATAAAATAAACTTTCGCCGGATTTTAGGTGTGTACGTCTGGATTGCTATTTCAAGTTTTGAATAATATGTGCCTAATATTGCTTGGCGCCGGCTCCTTTTGAGCGGAAGTTGTTGTAAATTATTTATGCTGTTGATTCAAGGACTTTTCATGTACTTGTGTGCGTTTCCCAGTGTGCTAGGTTTTTTTTAATAAAAACGCTTTTGACGGTCAGAAAACTGAAAAACTGTCTTTTTGTCCTGCCAGTTAGCAAGAATCTTAAGTTAACGAGCGAAAATGACAATTCTGATTGTAAAATTGTCTTTCAGCACGCCACAGGTTGAGCAAATTCGTGGTCAATATGGTATTACCAATAAGGCTGTTCTTTGAGCCTCCATATTGTTGTTGAATTATCGCTTTTTTAATACCTTTTTGTCGCCGAAGTACACTGAGTATTAAACGTCTCATTTGGACATGACGCCTTTTCTTCTGTGTTATCTCGCTCGGTGTTGTCTTTCTCTTTTAGTTTCCATTATGATTTGTTGTTGTTTTTTGGTTGCTAATTTGTTGACGGGGTTTTCATTGCAATCTATGCAGGTATCTACTGAGTCATTCCTGATCAACCTGCGAGCTAAAGTTTCCTGCGTAGGCTCGTCTCTTGCTTAACAGCGTTTTTCTAGCAGGATAATTAAACTTTCAGGGATGTTACCCAGTTGATTAGAAACTCCAGCTGAGGCGAACAAGCCAAACTGGCGGGTTTTATTTTGTCATTTGACAAGAGTTATTGCTCTTTCAGTAAGCTACCATACAGGCATCTCACTGTGGTTTTAAGCTTTGTCTCAGGGCGTTTCTAACTCTTATTGTTTTCATAAATCAAGTATCCTGTCTTGAATGCATGTTTTTGAAGGGAAATTATTCACACAGTAACATTAACTTGTGCGCGCTTTTGTTCACAGTGACGTTTTCTTGCTGATCTCTACTATCCTTTTGTCCATGTGGCCCGCCTCTTGCTGATTGTGTCAATCAGTCAATCTATGAGTCAATCAATCATAAAACCAACCAATCTTTTTCATGGTCTTCGCTTGGCGGCTGTCTTTGAACGCTGAAATGGCTTCTTTAATTCGCGTGGGACAGAAATGATTCAAAGTAAACCATATTGATTTTTAAGCCGGTGATATATTGTAATATTATCACTGAGCTTTTCTTCAAACTTTCTTAGCTTTTGTTCAAGGAAAAGCCTTTTCATAGATTTAAATATTAAAGTGCTTTTAAAGCCAAGAACAGCTGACGTAAGAGAATATTCACTTGTCGTGTTTTGTGTTGTTGTGTAAATCTAAGATCGCTTATCACTTATATGAAAACTGAAAATAACATTTATGGTATTTCACCGGCGGTTCCTAACCCCTTGGCGATTCAGGCGAGATCGTTATCGTGATCACACATGCAGTTATTAAAAGCTAGTTTGACGTTTGCAGTAAATACTTTATCTAGATATAGCGTGATACGATGAGAGATGATTGTTTGAAGAAGTGACTATTAATAGGAATAAAAATGCTATGCCGCTTTATAGTGTTAGTGCTAATTAGAGAGTTAGCAGGTTGCGATGTGCGCGCAACCACACTGGTTTTAAACAGGATAAACAAAATTACTATATAGCGGACATTGTTTTGAAGGTGTTAAAATTATTAGCTTAAGAGAAAGTTCATCATACACGCGCGGATTTACAGTAATGTGCAATATTAGCATTGTACACTTTTTTACGTTAGAGAAAGGCTGCTTCTGATGAATAATCCGCTGTGCTCAAATCCTACAAAGCGGAGTTGATTGTAATCTTTCGTCACTATTTTGACCAACAAGCTTATTTACTTATTGGAGTGTTGCTGCGGTTTAAAGAATGAAGGAAGAAAGCAAACATCTGAAAGAGCGCTTCTGTTGCTGAAATCGTAAACCATGAAGAATTCTCCTCAGTTCTTTTTTCCTTTCGTAACAGATCCTGTTGACAAAAAGATCTTCCTCGCTTTATCCTTCTCTAGGACAATCTCTACTGTCAAACACTTTCAACTCCTTTCACTGACTTTTTTCTCAGCCATCTTGTTTGTTATGTCGTCCTGTTGGTTTTCCTCATTGCTGACACTTCCCCTGGCGTTTTGTCTATTGAACCAATTATCATGTTAAACAGAAAACTACTTTTTCTTCCTCTTTAGCAACACTGACCGGTCACGTCTGTTTTTTAAACTGAGCGTGTAAAGGCATTCCTGTAATTCACTGGCAAGTGTTTCTTTTTTCAAAGTTGTTAAACCGTGCTCAGCTTAGAGCGCGTGCTGAACTGACAACTAGAAGCAGATTGCTCCTGATTAAAACTCATTGTTTCGCGGCAAACGTAGAGGTCCTCCCGTAATTGGTAAGGGAGTTATCATTGGAGGGGAGAACAAAGAGAACAGCAGGTTTTTATGTAAAAATTTACCGTGGAAAAAAAATTACGTCCCTTCAATGCGATCGCAAGCATTAAGTATTAACATCGGGCTCTGTATTGATACCTATAGGATGCGAAATTCGACGGGATGACGGCCACCAATGTACCATGTCCGAAACAATTACGTTTCTGTCCTCTAGAGGAAAGGAAACTAGACGCGAAGAAGTTCCAGAGGGCTGCCCAAGAGCTGAGGTACGTGCAAGCGCGCAGATCTTACTAAGGATCGTAAATATCTTAAGTATCTCCGAACACCTAATCGCAAAATAAACCACCTCCTAAGTGTTCGAACTTTGCATGGCAACACTTAATCGCTGGGAATTATTCAACATCCAAAGAACCCCATTTCCGTTCGTAGAGGATTAATTTTAAGCAGAAGTCGGGGGTTGTTGTCGTTGCGCTTGTTATACTGTGCTGTTGAGTTTCGGCGATTCATTGTTGCCATTGACAATGCTTTGTATTTTCCTCTGTACATAGTTTAAGACTTTTCGGAAACGAGAAAATGTTTGAAAAACTGTAACATTTCTTTTAAAAGGAAAGTATCACACGGTCAAGTTTTGTTTTGGCCAGTTGCAATTAACTTGTGTCGTTGCTCGTGTGCCGGACTTCGCTAAGTCGATGAAACACTGTTCAACTTTAATTATTTCACACAAAGTTTAAAAGTCACCTAAGCGCTCCAAAAAAGAAAAACGTCGACAAAGTTAGTTTTTTAGGGTTTATTGTCGCGAGTAATAACCTTGGAGTCTGTGCTGATGTAAATTATGAAAATGAGGCGCAGAAAATTTGACTTTTTTGGGTAACGTTTTGCATATTCATGCTGTAATTTTGCACCTTTCGATAAGTGTACCGAGAGTCGCTGTTGCCACCTGTTTTTGTTAGCTGTAATTGATTTCGTCTGTTCACTGACCTTCAAACCCTGTATTCTCGCAGCCACTTTTAATCAGCAAAAGTAAACTGGCTGCTTTTTACAGACTGGCCAGGGTTTTTGCTTTGCTAGATTTATTAATATTTTTAAGTGAAATGTTTGGTAATGATGACGAGTAAGCGCTTGTTTTGAGTTCTCTTAGCGGTGGGTAGTTCGCTGTGTTGTATTGGTGTATTGGAGGCGAATAATTTGTTGAGTAATAAGATGAAAGCAGAAAGCAAGTCATGAATTAATATCACTATGAAGAATAACCAAAAGATGAAATTTAAGCCGTGGAATTTTTAAACAACGCTGTCTTCCGCTTTGTTAGAATAGACTAACAATCGTAAAGCTGATTTTCTAAAGTTTAAGATGATTGTGTAGTATCTGTAGGGCTGTGTTAGTGTGCATTGTTTCCATTGAAGTGATTAACAGTTACCACCGTGATGTCCAAAATAGTCCGAGCAGTCTCATTTTTTCCCTTTCTTTTTCCGATTTTTTTCTGTTTCAAGTAAGACACAGACACAAAAAATCAACTTCTCGACTTTTCATGGAACGACTTTAACACGTGAAAATGCCGTTTTAAATCAGCTATTAAAACCTCGGCAGATTTTGCAATCACTTTCCATGTCAACCCCGATCATCGAAGGTTTCGGTACAATTGAATATTTTCCTCACATTGCCTAACACATTGGCATTAGACTCAAACCAAGGACAAGCCGCAAGTATGTGGTGTTTGGCGAGGCAAAATTTACAGCAGCCACTTCGTGCGGGGAAAACCGGCGTTGTTATGATCCATCCAATCAAGTGCCTAATGTCTGAAGTGACGTGCAAGCCAGTGTATCCCAGCATGCTCAAGGCACGGGCAAGCGGCAGACCAGGTGGCGGATTATTTCTAATGAAGCCGTGTTTACCAGAACCATCGTCATGGCGAATTGTTGTTTTTCCACCAGTTTTTGGGTTTCCTGAAGGCGCTAAGCGAACAGAATGCGAGCAGACACTCGCTGCTAGTCTACTGATTGTTAACGTGTAACTTTGGCGACTTTTACCGACGGGTGCTCAGCGACTTTGTGCTGTCCTTGCGTCGTTTGTAAAGTGGAGTTCAAATGTTATGCCAGTGCCATAGAGCGGCAGGTGGACTGAGAACCAGAAATTCACTTGCAGTAGCATCTCGAGAAACATGATAGCTGCTTCGGCTGCCGTTAGGGCTCACCATACTCGAGAAGCCGAAAAGCACTCTCGAGAAGAAGCGCTTAGACGCTCGCAATTGATTCTTCAAGACGGAGATGGCGAAGCTTTACAAGCCGCCCAAGAACCCTATACACCACTCGCCGAACATTACTTACTAGTACCGTTTAAGGATTGCGACTACGAACCACAAGATGGGCAAGTAAGTAGCGATGAAACTCACTTGTCTTGGCAATCTAGACCTTGTGCCTCAAGCGCTTGATTATAAAATCAATCTGGCTCGCAAATATTGTAAACTTGTGCCGGGGCGGTTAGATTTTGAGCCATCTTGCTGCTAGCGTTCATAGTTATTCGCCACCACTAGGAGCTGTCGGCTAGCACGATCCCTGCCTTACTTTTGGGAGGTTTTCACGTTTATTCCGGACCAAGAATTGGGACGGATCTTACGCGAATTTTCAGTCGATGAGTCATGTTTTTATCTGTGAAAATCGGCAAGGAAACTTTATACATACACCTTAAGCATGTGTAAATATTTAAATATTATGCGAGCCGAGTTGCTGTGGAGTATGTATTTTCCTCACAATTCGCCGATCGATCCTCTTCTTGCCGAAAACAACAGTGGCGAATTAATTCCGGATCTTTTAGACTCGGCGGAAACGTGCAGATCGGCGACAAAAATCAATCTTCTTTACTGGAATTTGATAGTAAAAATATACGAATTAATTATGACTTCCTCGTCGCGATTCACCACCGAAAAACCGAAGGTCGCTTGCGAATAATGAAGACGTTTCTCTTATTAAGTTGTATCGAGACCGAGACAAATCTTCGCTTTTAAATTCGTGACGTTAAAAATCAGCCGCTACTTTTAGGTCGCTTTTTTATTCTTATTATAATTGAGTAACTGAATATCGTCGATTCAGGAATCGCTTTCGCTTAGACAACTAATGTTGAGTCCTTTTACAAAAATGAATTATGTCCGATAGCGATTAATTCGTTTTCCAATTTAAACACTGCTGTGAGAGTGAACGAGAGTGTCAAGTAAATTTCGACGGTAAATTTTATTTTGTGGTGATTATGTTCAAGCTAGAGCGTATTCTACGCTGAGAGAATCATGTCTGTTGTAAATAAATCTCTTCTGATTGTGTTCCGTTGCTTTTTTGCATGCAAACAACATCGAAAATTACAAGTTTTCTTTTCTTGAAATGTCATACAGCAATAGAAAAGTCAAACACGGCTTCTTTGTTGTCGAGTCTCGATAGCTGCTTCTTAGTTTTCATTTTGGGAGCTTTCCCTTGCGTCAAGTTAGGCATAATTCGCGCGTTGGAAGAATATTGTGAATTTACTATAAACAGTGTGTACAGTAATCGAAAATTGCCAGACGAAAAGATGATAGAAACTGTACTTTTGCCATTGACAAAATCCAAATCGCTTTGTCCTTCACTAGTGTTATTTTTTAATCAAAAGTCATTGGTGTTTTTGTTAGTCCAGGAAACGGCATCCTTGCGTTTTGACTTTAATTTTCAAAATTGCGAATAATAATTTTTTTGTTAAAATTTCGCACACTTGGGAAAATTATAGTTGAATATGCGTAGAATTTGTTGGCTACGCTGTAAATACTTTTAGGCGAGATTCTGAACCGCAGTTTCGATGAATATTAATAGTTTTTTTATCAAGAAAATGACAGTTCTTTTAATCTATCGCAAACTAAGCTTCTTGTCTTGATTTTAACGAGTAGTTGAACAAAAACACGACATTGTGTCTATTTAAACGAAAAACATTAACGCACTTTTTACTCCTAACTTGTGAGAAAATTGAAAGTGGCGATTTTAGCAGAGATTTTAACGTTCGTTTTCAACTTGATTTCGGCATGTTACATCCAGCAACCTGCTCAGCTATAAATAAAACAAGAATTTACGGAAGACCGCAAAATTGGGAGGGGTTGGAAAACGACTCGATAATGCATGTGACTAGGCACTGAAATTGTTTGTACAGGAGAACAGCCGAAAATTTGCAACATGTAAACTGTGACATCTCCTCACCCCGCTAAAGTGGCCTGACATACATTCCTTTAAACAGGGCTCAATTTTTTTGGTAAATAAACCTGTCACGGACTCGATAATTATACAGGTACCAGTTGACTTTAATCGATTTTGGATTTCTCAAGAAGAGGTTGCCTGTGTTGGCAAATCGCAAATATTTCTGTTGTAAAGATGCTCTATTTAAATTCGGGGCGGTGAGGAGATAGGTCCTCCACAGCTCTCGATGCCACAGTAAATGAAATATTAATAGTGTAAATTTTGCCCTTCAAAGAATTGATTTACATACTTTTAATAATTCATCAAAAGCTTTTGTTTGGGCCCTTTTCCCCATTTGTTAAGTTGATAAAATATTTAAATTTCGTTGCCTCGGCGAGTGACAGCCTAATGCTTTGTTTACCTAACTGAAAATTGAAGATGTCTTGAGGATTTTCAAACCTTCACTCGTTTAATGAGAACTATGGAAACATTAAACGCCAATTCGTTGGTTTTTCGTTGTTTTGTGAAATTTGATCGAGTATCGCTTTTTTATTGCACGGTTTTGGAGGCCTTGTCTGTCCAATTAGCACGAACTGATTGAACCACATCGGCCGAAAGCCTCGTCAGTTTAACGCTGAAGTGCGTGAACATTAAAACAGATCGCCGATAATTCAATTTCGCCGAAGCGATCGGGCAATAAGTTTTGCTTTGGTTTCGAGATTTAGTTTACAGGGACATTGTTCGCTTGTGTACAGTTCCTTTGACACTAACAGTGGGATTCTAGACGCGACTTCAAAACCTTGCGTTTGACTCACGTTGCCTTAACTTTTGTTGAAATCTTAAGTCGATTTGAAGCTTGTTATTTGTATCCACAGGAGTTTCAAAACATCATATTGCGACGGGGTAGACAGTTGTGACTTTCGCCCAAAAGTCATTTTTGAGGCTACACAATGTGGCTAGCATTGTTGGAAAAGAGAAGCGCGCCTTTGCCAGAGCCTCCCTTATTACAAGCTCGCATCAGGCGCGTTTCAATGTCGTTAACAGGAATATTCTTCAAACAGCGGGCATCTGCAACTGTTTGCGTTGGGTTGTTACCCGTACTAGAAAAAGCTTTGTCCGCGACTTTGACCAAAACAAAGATGTCTATGACAAAAGAGTCTCTTTCACTGTACGCGACCCCCTGTCGGTTGCAAATCTAGAGGCTGAATAAGAAATCGGGTAATATTTAGCGCCCCTGCTGCGTACAGAACGACAATACTGTGTAGGACAGATGTTCCTATACTCACGCTAGGCTCTTAATCTTCTCAAACTGAGGGAGATGTTATATGACTAACTCCATGTAGAATTCAATACAGCTAAGAATAGCCTTGTTATGTTACCTAGGGGAATAAACACGTTCTCGTCGTAAAGGGACTGCTAAGAAATCTTTTTCGAAACTCTTCCGTCTCACACAGGCATCTCCAGAACCTTTGCTCGCCGAAATGCGCGCGGTTTTTCCGCAATTTATTTTGACGAGACATAGACCTAATCAGTAAGATGAAATTAAATGAAGCATAGGTCCTCTGCGGGAAAGAAAAAATATTTTAAAGTGTTTGTGTGAAGTTGATCAACATAGTTTCGTTGACGATTTTGTCACTGCACGGCACGAGATGGTTGAGAAAATGTAATTTTTAATAATTCCCATTTTTCGACTGTTGGTGTGCAAAACATCGAAAACGACGAAAGATTGAAATTACCATATTGCTATAAGATATTCAAATTTAGTTACACTACGAAACTGTGGCTTAATCTCTTATTAGTTGTACAAAATTATTTAGCCTTTTGTTCAACTATTCTCGTATTTATTAGAAATTAAAAGTAGCGCTTGCGCTATTTGTCAAGAATTTATCAATTACCTTCTTGATTTTCGCCGAGGAGACACGAACCCGCCGCTTAATAAGTAAATTCACTTTTTAATTTAATAGAGAATATCTACGCTGTTGTCAGGATATTTCCCACATAATTCTGCGCCTAATTTGGAGATGAGATTCTTATCGACCAATCCCAGGTACTCTGAATGGCTTGAGTGGCGCTCTGCAATGAAATTACATTCCCCTTCGTAAACAGAATGTGATGCACTAGCCTTTATTTATTCCCGCTCGATCAGATCCGATTCTATTTCCGATTAATGGCAAGATAGCTTCCGAATTTGTCATGAACTTGCAAATTGACATCGAATGTTGTTGAATACGGAAGCACTTTCTCGCCAGCTTACAAGCATTTCAGGTTGATTAAATTTCCGTGCTTCTGTTTGTACACCATGACAGTATATTTGTGTTCATTACGGCAAAGAAAAGCGTACTTTTCGTTTAAGCAATTTACAGGCTTTTGAGAAGGATTAAAATAAAGACTTATCGTCTAACAAAGCAATAACCGTGATGTATTTATTCTTTTGTTGAATAAGTCCTTTCCGATATTCGCTTGTGCCCATGTTGCGCCCATGGCAGTGATATCAACTCATTTGGTTGTCTTCCACCAAATTTGTTCGTCTAGACTATTTTCATTCAGTGTAAAAATATCGCCTTGAAAACCTATCCTTAACAGGACTTGCGTGTTCCAAAATAAGATTGATTTTGCCGGATATATATTCAAACTTTTGACCGCATTGAAAACGGAAGGTAGATTTTATTACTTCCCTGAAGGCGTAAATTATTGTGTTTTCGGCGAGATAAATTGTCATTACCTCGTAAAACTGTTTCTGATTCGGTGAATATGTATTATTTTTATCGAGCTAAATATAAATATCGCTTGTGTAGGTAATTGATTTTATTTATGTGATGTTTTTTCTTGTTTCTGTTTTCAGACTTTTCTCATCGTTGCGAACAAGTTTGGTAAACAGTATGTGTACCGCTTCCACGCCTCCGATTCCCTTTATCTCTTCAGTCCTAGGAACAGGATTCGAAGATTTGTACTTTTTCTAATAACACATCAATATCCTTTATTACAGACTAGTTTATAGACAGTTATTACATTAATTACGTTATACGCAGAAAAAACTGCTGGTGTTTAGCGCGTTTGGGTCCGTCCTGCTCTATTTTAGTTGTTTGTTTGTTTGTTTGTTTGTTTTTGTGCGTTTGTCGTGTTCATGTGACTAAATTTCTCATACACCTGTTTTTCTTTTTGTTGTTTTGTTTTTTGCAAACCCGTCTTGTCTTGTGTATTACAGTGTCAACCTCAAATACTTGAAAGATCAGTACCACATGTACAGACAATCTTGTTCTGAAAAAAGGAACTGTCCACTGAAAAAAAAAACTCGCGTGACCTTCCGTTTATAAGACGGCGTGACAAGAGAGTGACCAAAACCTTTACCATGGCGCAACATTTGCCAGGTTGGTTGGTTGTAAAATGTGGGGAAATGGGTCAAACTTAATACACCTAAGGTCACTCTAGTTTGAACGTTTTTTGTGTATTTTTGTGAGTTATTTGCTGGTCACCTTGTGCTGTTTGATTCCTTGACCATAGCGCACATATTTTGAACTTATTATTCTACTGACAATTTTAACAAACTGTGTATTCCTGGCTATGAGCAATCCACCAGAAGAGGCAGAGTGAGTATTTTTTCCTTTCCCTCTCTCTACCCCCTCCCCCCCCCTCCCTCCCTCCCTCCCTTCCTCTCTTTTTCGGTTATCTTTTGCATGGCGGGTGCACTTTCTCGAAGGGGGGGGGGGGGGGGGTCTCTTTCCTCAGTCCCCTAGAATCCGACCCGCGAACGCTGTAAGAAATGTGTAGAGCAAATAAAAGGTTTAGATGCTCTGCAAACAACCCCTAATTTTGTATATTCAATTAGAAAAAAAGACTAAAAAACCACTTTTCTTTTGAGATTATATCTGTTTTTCCACGACTTCGTCATAAGTTTTGGTAGAGCAAATACACAGGCAGGGTCGCTTTTAAAAATAAAGAGAAGAGAAGTATATGGCAATTCGTTTGTTTTGGCAGGGGATTTATTGAACGAGGAGTAAATAACATGATTATGTCTTCGGTTGATGTAATGATGACTCGCTTGGCTGGGCAGTGAAGCAAGCGAGTCAGCTTGTCTGGCAGATTGTTAAAAGTGGCCCTATTTTATGTGTCTAAGCTGTTTTGGCTTCACTCTTATCGCTCTGAATGTCAGTCTATTGGTTGACGAGTTCCGTGATTTTGTCTGGAGTTCCTTACTGGCAGTGGACACTGACGTAGCAAGACAAATATAGTGGTTTTTCGTAGAATCCAGCTTTTGTTTTGTGAAGCGAATAACTTGTAAAAGAGACAACCAGGCGCCGGCCAGAATTAATTGTGGATCAACTTGTAAAGAATCTTCTTCAGTTACTAATAAAACTTTAGACCTCTCTCGACGTTACCGCTGAACAAATGATAAATTTTGAGCCTATATGGCATGTTCAAATATGTAAGTTATGAAGCAGACGAGTTCTCCTTGCGTTCTCATTTTATCTGCCAGTAAACCAGAGCTATTTAATTATCTTTTCGTGGTCATTAGCAATAAGTGCAGCACTTGAAATAAATTCGGCAACTTTTGATGGTCAAATCGATATTGTTCTCGTGCTATGAACACCATGTGAAATTAATCGAAAAATCTGGATTTCTTAACAACTTACTTAAACTGTCAAGGTTATCTTGGTATTTTTGTCATTTTTTTTCTTTTGAATCGTAAGACTGAATTATCTCCCTGATGAGTTTTCGAATTTGACCGCTGTGTACCGCGATCCAGATGTAAAGTGAAATTTTGGCCATGCCACTCACCAATCAACCAATTCACCAATGTGGTTGTGGTACTGCATTGCCGACTTTTTTGTTTAATTTTGTTTCAATTTCCAGAGAAATATTTGTTTATGTGTGTACTGATTGTCGCTAACCGACAGTTTTAGCAGAATTGGCTTTGTTCGTGTCATAAATTGCTATGTTATCACGACTGACGCGTAATGTTAATCTTTTTGAGATTACGTAGGCGGTTGTTTCCATGGAAACGACGTTGTGTTTGTCTTTTTTAACACCAATTTGATAGACGTCTAGTCAAAACGAATTGATTGTATTGAACTCATTAACTGCAAAAAGTCATGAACATCTAATTTTTCCTCAAAATATGAATGCATTCTCCAGCTGACAGGTGGTCCAGTCTTTACTGCGGATATTGTCTTGGTGTAACCCCCAATTCTCAGAACTAAAAACTAAAGAAATATGTGACGATCAGTAATGAGAATTACTAGTTGGATCTCGAAACTGGAACGGTCGTTGCTCGCCACTTGTAACCTGTGATGTTAATCGTTTAATGCCTTGCTGGAAATGATGGTACATCTTGAAATATTAAGGGCTTCAATTGTCCGAGAACATGAGTTGCTTTGTTCTTAAACCGAGGCATTCTTCCCCATCTTTGTTCTTTAGTCATCTTTGGTCATTTATAGTTATCATTCTTTCTGTAGTAGTGAAGGCTATCATCGGGTTTTAAAGACATTTTAGTCAACTTTGGTGACTTTTGTGTCAATAGATCGTTTATTAACTCTTACATAATCTTGTAATACTCGGATTTCGTTCGATGTGGATCATTATCGCACCCATTTCCGATAACTCCTACAAAGCATCATTATTTCATTTCCATCTAACCGTTAAAGGTTATCCTGACCAGACTGATATATCTTCCTGGGTCTATAAGTTGTCCGTCTAAAGTCGGAAGAGTTAAATATAATCAAACTCAGAATCTTCTCTATCTTGTCTCTTTACACCAACTGATATTGATTTTCCCTTTCTAAGATTCACCTCATTCACTTATTAAATTATTAACTCAAGAGTCTATACGTGACTAATACCGTGCATTGTATCTATTCTATCCCACAGATTTGTGTTCGCAGCCATTTATACACTTGAAATGTTCCTCAAGATCATAGGTCGTGGATTTGCGCTCCACAAATATGCTTATCTTAGAAATGCTTGGAATTGGTTAGACTTTTTAGTAGTAGTTTTAGGGTGAGTTAAGTGCGGTTATCTGCTACTGTTATTGCACGATTTCGCAATGTACTGGCCGGATTACAAACCGTCGTTGAGCTGTGTCATCAAAACAGAGCTTAATGGTATTAGTGTGGGATTGATAATTACATCACCAATAAATTTTGATTTGGTATCTTCAAAATCTTTCGTTAGTAGGTGAGTTAAAATTATCTCAATTGACCACTCCTTGTCTTGAAGGTCCTGCTGTCAAAGCACTCTATTTTTGGAATTTTAACCTTTGGTTTATTTCGGTCGTAATAGTATTAAAAGCAAAGCAATTTTGAGTTTTGTGTATTATTTATGGGGTTAAGATTTACGTGCAAAGCTGCCTCAGCTACGAAAAAGGAATCAGATATCCGTGATGTTAGTACATGAGAAGATTCCAACGTCACGGATACTTATGATCGCTTGGTGACTTAAATGTCTGTTATACTGCCTTGACAAGGACGGCGTGGGGTACTCTCGCTTGATTTCTCCAAACTGCCCATCCCAATTATTTAACTTTACATATGGTGGAAGGAGTCTCTTATTTCAGGCGGTTGCTGGTGTATTTAGTCAATCAAAATTAAGAAGTGGTGGAAAATGTGTGATAAATCAATGAAAGGAAAATGTTTAATTTCCCGTCTCCAATAGCACGCGAAGGTGATGGAAGCATAGCTAAATGTCACTTTCCTTTTCTTGCAGTTATATAACAATGCTTCCTGGCGTAGAAAATTTATCGGGAATTCGAACTTTCAGAGTTCTTAGAGCTTTGAGGACCATATCAGCAGTTAAAGGTAAACAGATTTAGCGCACCACCTGTTTCAGTTGGGGTGCTTTCCATTCGACCAAAACTGCCGGTTTGCATTTCTGGCAATTTCCATTAGGATAACCTGGCAAGATAAATCCAAATGTCCTAAAATGTCTTACGGGTTCTTAATTTCGTTCCAATTTATTTTCCTCTCAGAGTCTCCGAAATTTTTGTTTGAATGGTTCGCATTTTGGAAATGTGAAAATTATCTGATTTTTTGGAGGTTTTCCAAGGATATTTTGGTTTCATTTGCTCCCGTTTCGAAAGTTCCGGACTTTTTGTTTGAATGGAAAGCGCCCTTAATAGCTTTTGAGCCCTTGATAAAATTGATTTGGTTAGTATGTTTTTGTACTGAGATTAAAATCAGTATTTCTTTTTGGTATTGCAGGTTTAAAAGCCATGGTTAATACGCTGTTGAAATCTATCAGAATGCTCTCTGATGTTCTTATACTTACAACTTTCTTTTTATGTGTATTTGCACTTATTGGCCTTCAACTTTTCGTTGGCGTAATGCAGCATAAATGTGTTCGTAATCATCCCAATGGATGGCCACAAGATCAAGAAGCTTTCAGTGCGTACTTGCAGAATGAAAGTAAGTAAACGATTATCTCTTAAATCGTATCCTTAATCCTTAACCAATCTCCATCGTGATTGGTTCTCTGCGCGCCTATTTTTCGTGCTCGTAATTTTAATTCGGTCTTGCGCTGCGCGCTCGTCCCATTTTTAAATTACTCGCAGGATTATTCCCCGAATTTTATGTACTCTACTCAGTCTAATTACTCTTACGAATTACTTGTTGCCTGAGTCGGTAAACAGACGTATCTTTGGAGAGATAAGATTTGACCTGAAAAATTCCATACTGATAACGTCACTATAAGTTCTGTGTATTGTTCTGATTGGTTGTTGCTCGGTTTTGAATTTTGACGCGCGAGAAACAACCAATCAGAGATACGAATCTGAACATCCTCATTAGTATGGAAGTTTTTGGGTCCAGTCTCTGACATCTCTCGAGCGGGCAAAGAATTGGGCCCGCGAATAAAGATTTTCCTTTACTCAGACTGAGTAGTTAAGAAATTTATACTGATATTTCTGGTTTTCCCACCTTGGTGTCGAAAGCGCATCTCGCTCGCTGTATGTTCAGTATGATTATTGACAATATGACAATGCGTGTGTTTATTATTCAGGTAATCACTATATTTTCGCGGGCGATAACATGGCTGTTTTGTGTGGAAACTCTTCCGTCGCCTTGTAAGTTTCGATCCATGTGTTGATTAAACTTCTTGCTAAGTCGGCCAGTTCATGTTTTCACGATTTTCCAGCTCCTAACGTTCTTCCTGTGTGTTTTTTTAAAGTGAATGTCCCATTAACTACACGTGTATGCCGAATACGGGACCAAATCCTATATCTGAGTACATTAGCTACGATAACTTTGGTTGGTCGCTTTTAACCTCTCTACAACTAGTCACAATGGATTACTGGGAAAGCATTTACAACAGCGTGAGTAGAGTTTTAACAACAACAACAATAACTTTATTTAGTCGAACATTTACAGTTTTTTTTTATATCAGTGAAATGTAAAGACAAAGAAAAATGTGTACTATATGAGTCTGGAGACTGAAGTAACCAAGGGTTTTCTAGTCAGCCTCCAGTTATTATGTTTCTATGGAGATTTAAGAGAAAAAAAGCTATTAAGAGAATGAGATATGTACATAAAATTGGAAATAAAGAGCATATAGGAATATTACTTGTTTTCAGAATGTTGTTCAGACAGTAAATAAAGTTTCAGATGTTTCGAGAAGTTGAAGGTATTGAGATCTTAAAGATGAGTAGGGATATTGTCCCAGATAATAGTCGCTGTATAAGCAATTGTTTGTTTACCAGAATTGGTACGCACTTTAGATATGTATAGATTTAGTGAACTGTGTGACGAGCGATACGTATCTGAATATGAGGCCATGCCATCAACTAAGTTCTAAGGCTGTCTTGCTTTCTCGAAGTGACATTCATTTGTTCACTTTCCGGCCAAGTTTTCTCAGTTGATGTGGATTCTTTCCATGCAGGTGATTGCTACCAAAGGACCGTGGTACGTATTTTATTTCCTGTTTGTGATCTTCCTGGGTCCTTTCTACTTGATCAATCTTGTCTTGGCTGTCGTGTCGCTTTCGTACGAACAAGAAACTGCAGCATTGCAGGATCAAGTTCTTCGGGTGAGTGAGATTCTTCGCTCCATGGACATTTTGTTTATATCACTGAAAGCTCCAGATTTGAGTACAGAAAATCTTTATCTAAAGAAATCAATGCCGTACGCGAATGTAGGCCGTAGCAAATGCGTGTTTAGAGGTTCTAACTTTAAGTTGGGTTTTGAAACTCTGGGGTGTATTCATTAAAACCAACGCTTTTCAACAGTATTTTCACGTAGTACTGTTTACTATGCTGTGCAAGTTTATTCTTACTGTTAATTTTGTGGATGAAACCTTAGTTTTAGGTAGCGTTACTAACAGCACTTCCACTACCACTTGAAAGTGCTGCTCAATATCTTCCAGTCAAATCGTCTCACAGTAGGGTTTCATCTGCAGACTTAAAAGTTAGAACCACCTTGTACAGTATAATAAACAGTTCCACATGAAAGTACTGCTCCATAGCTTTCATTTGAATGGTCACACCGTAGGGTTTCATCCACAGACTTAAAAGTTAGAACCACCTTGTACAGCATAATAAACAGTTCCACATGAAAGTACTGCTCCATAGCTTTCATTTAAATCGTCACATAGTAGGGTTTCATCCACAGACTCAAAAGTTAGAACCACCTTGTACAGCATAATTAAGAGTCCACATGAAAGTACTGCTCACACCGCATCAGGGTTTCATTTACAGACGTACACACTCTCAAGTCTGTGGTGATACCTTAGTTTGTGGCCATTATTTTGGAAGTAATTCAGCAGTACTTTCATGTTGTACTGTTAGTTTTGCAATTATTAACTCAGCCATATTTGCGAGTGAAGGTTTGAATGAGGTTCAACGAGTTTTCAGATGGGATTAGATACACCACCACGAACCAAATGGTCGGAAAGTCTTACGTATCAAACATCATTACTGATAACAGATAATCGACTACATTTCTAACTGTCGACAGATTCTGACCTTTGACGAAGTCTCATCAAATATCATCCCTCTGACTTGCTAGCTGATCTCGTGCACTCTTGTCTTTGTTCCTTTAGGCGCAAACGTTTGCCAAACTCAAACGATCCGCCTCCACTTATTCGTTTGACGGACAAATGGACCCAGAACCATTGTACCAAGAAGATACACAACGAATTGAGGAGCGCGAGGCTTACATAGCAGCTCACCCGGAAGAATCTGAACATCCCGTAGAACCCGAGGAACCAACGGAGGTGACTGTCGAGGTCCCAGGAAACCCGAGTTGCTGGAGGCGTACACGAAACTTCGTGTCAAGAGTCGTGAATTCCTCGGTGTTTGAGACCCTCATTACTTTGTGTATCCTGTTCAATACGTTGGCAATGGCCCTGGAGCACTTTGAAATGGACGGGACTTTTTCTAAGGTGCTCGAGTACTGTAATCTGGTAAGTGATATTTATCAAACTCCTGCAATTAACCATAAACGCGGACAATAATAATAAAGTGTATTATCGTTTGTCTAACGATGTAGTCACTTGAGATGTAGATCGCGACGTTTCGACTGCTTACTGCTAGTCTTCTTCAGGCGATAAGGTCGACTGATTGCACGGTGTCATTTATATCACAAAGGTCGGCTGTGATTGGTGCATTTCGATCCTCCTATTGATGATACCGTGCAATCAGTCGACCTTATCGCCTGAAGAAGACTAGCAGTAAGCAGTCGAAACGTCGCGATCTACATCTCACGTGACTACATCGTGAGACAAACGATGATACACTTTATTATTGCATCTTCCACGATGAATAACAACAACCTTTTCCTCGACAGCGAACAATAATGTTTAACGAATTGTGTTAGTTTGTCTTAGAAACGCTAAGGCACAATCAACGCTTTTCTTGTACCATCTACTTGAATAAATAGAGGATGTAGTTGTTGTTGTTGTTGTTACATCTTTAGCGATGAGCAAAATCACCCTGAAATCGAATTTGAAAAATTAAAAAAAAATAGTTTACACAGGTAGAAAAACACTTACGAGAATGAAATAAGACAAAAGGGAACCGGTGATCATAAATTGGTAAAGATCAAGGTAGATTAAGAAAGTCGACGTTGAAATTAAGATTTGGCAATAGTAGCTGCTGTAAAAAGGTAGCAAGGTGCTTGTCTGGTTACATTTCTTGAGTGTTGTTGTATTTATTGACTCGCCTACTCTTTATCTCGATGTGTTTCTTAGGTATTTACCGTGGTATTCATTATGGAAATGATTCTGAAGCTGATCGCATTTGGCGTCAAAGAGTACTGCAAAAACAAGTGGAACCTGTTTGACGGGACAATTGTAATTCTTAGTGTTTTAGACATGGTTCTGACCTACTCTGGTGCCATCAGTGGTGCTGGATTAAGCGTGTTGCGAACCTTCAGACTGGTATGTTGATGATAACATTTATTATCTACTTGATCTTCTCGGGTGTTAATTGGCTGATATTTAGCTCGGACATTTACATGCATGTGTTAGGTACCTGGTCTGTACGTCCTCTTGGCATTGGTTTTGTTCGTTTTCCACCTGGAAATCAAAAAAGTCCAAATCGTTTCGAATGCACGTGAGAAATGTTGCTCTCTGACAGGCTGAGAACACATCCAAAAGAGTAACTAGCTTGTAGTAATGACGTTTAAGCACATTATCCTTTTTACTGTATAGGAGATGCAATACGGTGTCTGAATAGGATCTTGAAGGACGAAGTTTTCGCAAATAACTAATACACAGAATGAGGAAAAACTAAAGCTTTAGTTTGTTTTTCTGTTCCACAGCTTCGTGTGCTGAAGCTCGCTCAATCGTGGAAAACAATGGGTGACCTTTTGAACACAATCGGGAGCAGTGTAGGCCCTGTGGGTAACATCACTGTTATACTCGCTATCATTGTTTACATGTTTGCTGTGGTCGGCATGCAGCTTTTCCAAAAAGACTACACTGCGGACAAGTTTAAGAATGGCGAGCTACCACGGTGGAATTTCAAGGATTTCGGTCACTCATTTATGGTGATTTTTAGGATATTATGTGGTAAATGGATCGAGCCTCTGTGGTGGACAATGAGGGCAACATCTCCCGCTGCCATCTGCCTCATCTTGCCCGCATTCGTCATCGGCAATTTTGTGATTCTCAATCTTTTCCTTGCACTGTTGTTGAACTCGTTCAGTGCAGACAGCGACGAGGAGCCGGAAGACGAAGAGGAAAAGAAAAGGAAAGAAGAAGAAAAGAAAAGGAAGAAAAAAGAAAAAGAGAGGAAGAGGCGGTTAGACATTCTTCGTATGCTTGGAAGACAAAACAAAAATCTTTCCGGGAGTCGAAGTAAAGTGGGACCAGATGAAGACGGTGATGGAACGGACGAGGAAGCTCATTCGAGGACGATAAGCCCAGTTGACGATGGAACCAAGAAAGAAGCGGCAATCACTTTGTCGGACAATCTCAAAAATGGAGAACAAGAGAACGGCTACGAGATGACACTTGTCAACCGACTGCCGAACGGTCAAACACAGCAGGATAATTCTAATGGCTTCAAGTACAACTTTGGTAAGTCATGCCCGCCTCTTTAACTTCAGCAAGTCCATTTTGAACAAATCTGCAGCACGTAGGCATACCCGAGGCAAGTACTCTGTAAAATATCCGCTCAGGTTTTTATGTCTAGAGTCTTTATATTTGGGGAGCCCGCCTTCCATCGATGTGGCCCAGGTTCGATTCTGGCCAGGAGCCCGTTTCTCGAAAGCCCCGGAAACTTTCCGGGCCCGTAAAGCCATTTTTAGTTCATCTGTATCTAAAAACGGAGAAGTGTATACGCCTGAAACTTCTTGTATGAAGGGAACTTCTGTTCATATTAAGAATATGTAAACAAAACAGCTCTGTAATAGTAAGGGTAGAGATTTTGCTACGGCTTTCCGGGCCCGAAAAGTTTCCGGGACTTTCGAGAAACGGGCCCCTGGTGTCATATCTGAGTTGTTGGTTCCCGTACCTGCTCCAAGGGTTTTTATCCGGATACTCCAGGTTTCCTCCTCCTGAAAAACCAGTATTACAAATTGCAACTGATTCGACCTGGGAAGAGGACCCTCGTGAAAACCATCTACGGCTCTCTAAATATTGTAACTTATTGATTTTAATTCCTAGCGAGGGCTTTCCCGTATTGAGATCGGTAGTGAGTTAACAACTTTGACGAATTGATTTCCTTTTAACTCAGACGAAACTCCAGGTAAACCTGTAGGACGTAACACCAAAGTGAATTCTCTTCCCATTGAAAACCGCCATTCACTGACTACCGCCCTTGATCTGGACGAAGCAGCATTAAGAATCCGGGACCTTCCAGATTCAAACAAGAGATTGCCATGCGTCAACCGTGTCAAGAGTGACGACAGACTGGAGCCTAGTGACAACAACTTGAGTAACGGAGATCTGGTCGCCAATGGCTCAGCCCCTGTGGTGATCAACGGAAACTCGCGCATGTCAACCGGATCGTCACACAAAGACGTCAGTCTTGGTGACATAGAGTCACGCATTCCACCAAACAGCCCGGGTCATGAGTCAAAGCGTGACACGATTGTCACGGTAGATACCGACGATACTACTCCCCCGGGTGGAGTGAGGCCTTGTTGCCCAGCGTTCTGCTACTGTGAGAGTAATTGTTGTGACAATTATAAGGAGTCCTGTATTCGAAGAAGCTGGCATGGATTGCGTTACTATGTGTGTACTTTTGTGGAGCATAAATACTTCGAGTGGTTCATTCTGTTCATGATTGTCATAAGCAGTTTAACTTTGGTAAGTTCTAACAGTTTGTTCACAACTGACCTGAGAGTTGTATGGATCAAAGTACATTTACCACAGCCGTTCTCGACATTGCTCTGAGGATTTCACTATTGTAACCCATGTATCATTTTAGATATTTCCAGACATTTTCTTTAATATGCACCATTGACTTCGAACCTATGAACCTATCGGTAGCAGCCAATGCCGGGCACAAGGCAAATCACGTTTCCTATTCTACACATGATTGGCTGAGAAAGTAATTTATTATATAAACACCAATGAAATACTAGGCGAGCTTTCGCGCAAAAACGTGATATCTTCACACGCGAAAATAACATATTACAGTGTCTTCACACGCGAAAATAACATGTTACAGTGTCTTCACACATTAAAAGATCATCGTTGCTATGGTTACATTATAAATGGCTACTCGAAGGTTCGAAGTTTCTCTTCTCGTATTGAAAAATATTTCACGACTGAGCGCTGCGAATGAGTTTAAATATTTTTCAACACGAGAAGAAAAAGCGGTCATGTGAAATCCTGTATATATTTGCTCTGACCAGCATAGGAAACGACATCTTGACAGCTTATTCTTTTAACATAGTGAATTTATTGTCATTTTTTCTAATGTAAGGTGTATCCACAAATAGCTGCACAAGTCAAATACCTCTGACACTTGCAAAGTTTATTCATTTTTTCATAGTAAGACAAGATTCTCTGATTTGAGTGACTGAGATTACATGTGTGACTCGGGGCTGAAGTAACAGCATCTCCGTCTGGTTAGAGAGAGCACTCGCCCTCATTTGAATCGAATTCCTTATTACAGGTGTTTGAAGACATCCATTTGAAAAAGAATCCTTTGCTGGAGAGTGCGCTAGGTGTGATGAACTTCTCATTTGCGATCATCTTTACAGTGGAAATGCTTCTTAAAATCCTCGGCATGGGTTTCGTGGGTTATTTTACCAACTTGTGGAACTGTTTGGACAGTTTCATTGTAGCGGTAAGTTGCTGCAGACTACACAGCATTCTTTATGGTGCCCATCCCATGCTTTTTCTCCATGTTTCCTGTCTGTTTTGATCGCCATCTGTTTCTCGTTGTCTGTCTTGGTGATCTGGGTCTTTCCTGTTTCTCCTTATTTTATGTCTTTGCAAGTATGCGGTTACAGCCGCACTTACAGCTTCTGAATAGTTTGTCGGGAGAGAGACGCCTGTATTTGCAGGCTTCGTCTCATTTTGTTGCCTGGTGTAAATTAAATTACTTAAAACATTGACTTCCACGGGCGCTCAGAATATGAAGGCCACGAAATCAAAGAGTCAAGTAGCAGGCAACTTCAAGGGCATAACTGAAATCACTAACCCATATATATTACCTGCGTTCTACTCTTTTACATTGTTTGTTTCATTGTCTTGCTTTGTAGATCTCTCTCGCAAGTCTTACTGGTAGCAAAAATCTGCAGTCGTTCAGATCTCTCAGAGCTTTAAGACCTCTCAGAGCGATCTCGCGGTTTGAGGGAATGAAGGTAGGTTAGCGCAAGTAAATGTCTATTCATTGTTCATTTTCTCTTACTTGCGATCGCCTGAAATTGGAAAATTTGGGTTATTTGGTGTTGCTATTTTGGGGTATTTGCATTTTATAATATAAGATGACAGACAGAAATCACCATTCCTTGCGTAGCGGGAAGCGCTTACAGTTTTTTGTGCTGCCGTTGCAGATTGTCGTGAATTCGTTGGTGCACGCTGTTCCCGCGATCGTGAACGTGATGCTGGTGTGCCTGATCTTCTGGCTCATCTTCAGTATTGTTGGTTATCAGCTGTTTAACGGGAAATTCTACAGATGCGTTGATAACAAAACCTTGGAGATATTTGATTGGCACATAGTCGAGAATAAGGAGCAGTGTAACGAGTCCCTGGGCATGCGCTGGATGAATGCAAAAATCAACTTCGACAGTTCCTTGCAAGGATTCTTGGCTTTGTTTCAAGTTGTACGTATAAACTTCATAACCTTCAAAGCAGGCGTAAACGGATAGGAGAATTGGAAGAGAAGTGGCTTTCGCTTCCACTAGCCTTGCCTTGTTTACACCTGTAATGAATTAATGAAGTCTTTATTTCTCATTGAAAAACGTCAGACTCAGCCGAAGTGAGTCTTTACAATCAAAGGTGATGATGATGTGCAACCTTAAAGGCGCCCACGTGACTAACTTAATCTCAAGTTATCAGACCTGGTCAACAGGGTGACAAACATCTATTTCCAGTGAGAATTAAGCAAATCAGCGAATGTTTAGGAGGATGGTTAAGATCATTTGAGAAAAAAATGTTAAAAAAAAAATACCCTCACCTACAGCGCTGCCTTTTCGTTCAATCGAAATCATAAAGTTCATTAAGATATAAATGGAAAACTGGCACAAAGTAACTGACACTAAAGTACACTACGTGTATTTTACGCCTTCCTTAGGGAAGGGGATAGTCAGAGTAGCTGATGTAAAAATGTAAACGTTGTTGTTTAAATATCTAACTAGGTCAAGTGTATAGTTTTGGAGAATTAAATGAACTAATAATCTAGCTGGAAAATGTCTTACTTATTCAATCAGCTAGCACCATAAGACCTGTAAGGCCTGCTTGCATCTGTAACGCAGCGGAACATTATGATTATAGTGACTGAGCTATATAAACAGTAGCCTCCATGTGGCGCGAAAATATTCCCGGATATTTTTCCGCATGCATTATCTGTTCGAGTAGCGAACATTTGTCTGAGAGCAAAGCTCGGCGAAAACTTTGAGCTTTAAGGAACAGATCATGTCCAAAGACAAGTATCCGAACATGTCCTAAAGTAAAATGAAGGCTATTTTATTTATTATCCTTCAAATACTTTTCGCAACACGCCTGATCTATTGGGGAATACCACTCAGATGTTGCCCAGTTTTAGCCGGGGAATATCCAGGCACGTAACGCGTTGAGACCAATCGCGTGCCAGGGAAAATGTTTGATGGATTATAGGTAAAGACATATTCAGCAATTTCGCGATAGAAAAACAATTACCTGGAAATTTTTGTTTTATTTCAGGCTACATTAGAAGGCGTTTTTGAAGTCATGCAAGATTCTGTGGATGGCGTAGGAGTAAGTATACTTTAATCACGTGTCCTTTCCGATGCTGCTGTCAACTCACGTTTCTTTTATGTTTCGTATTGATATCGTTGGATCGTATGATGGCATAACTGATTGTTTTATTTGTCTTAAGCATTACAAGCAGCCAAGGTACGAGAACAGTTTCTACGCCTACTTCTACTATGTTGTTTTCATCATTCTGGGTTCGTTCTTTATTTTAAATCTCTTCATTGGAGTCATCATCGAAAACTTCAATCGCCTAAAACAACAGGTAAGCTTTCAGTTAATGACATTGTATCTTTAAATGCTCCTGTTTTATTTATAAGACTTTCAAACTTAAAATGAAACTGATTGACTGACTGACTGACTGACTGACTGACTGACTGGCTGGCTGGCTGGCTGGCTGGCTGGCTGGCTGGCTGGCTAGCTGACTGCTCGTTCGCTTGCTTGACCGACTGACTAACTAATTTTGTGCTTGCTTGATTGATTGATTGATTGATAAGTTGGTTGGTTGGCTGATTGATGATTGCTAAGGGATAGACTTAAGCTTGGTTTCCACTAACGACTCAAGTATTACGTGCGTTTCTCAGTGTTTGCCTGCGCTCATGCTTAACTCGTTTATCCTTCTTTCTTAGTATGAAGACAGCGGTGCACTTGGAATGTTTTTAACACCAGGCCAGAGAAGCTGGGTGAACACCCTCAAGAAAACTTATTACAGGAAACCGCGGAAGCAGTTCAAGAGACCTCAGGTCTGTTGTTAAACAACCCACGCACAATGGGTGGGAACCGATATGAAGTCACAATATTGTTGCTTTGTGATTGGTTTAAAAAAAACTCTCGCCTCCTATTCGACCAGTCAGATACAAACAGAAACGACCAATCGTGACCTAGTGACTTAATCTTTTTCCCGCGAACGAAAAAACGTATACTGACCTCGGGTTCCCATTGGTTCAGAGTGTTGTGTACAATGCTTGTGTTCTGCAATTGTACTTGTTTTAATTTAACAATACTCAGATGAAACCGGTCTATTGTCAGTTGTAGTACATGTATAGTTTTCGTGACACTTAGCTTGACTTTTCTTTTTCTTGTTTCAGAACAAGTTTCGTGCCTGGCTGTTTGACTTGATCCTACAAAAGAAGTTCGAAGTGTTCATCATGTCGGTGATTCTTATTAACATGGTTACCATGATGATGGAACACAACAATCAAACGGAGAACTTTACCGCTGCGCTCAATATCCTTTTAACCAATTAACACTGGCTTGAACATTCATCGGAGGCAGCGTGACCCAGTGGTTTAGGACGCTGGTGTCGTAACCCGGAGGTCCCGAGTTCAAGGCCTCCACCCTGCCACTTGCGGGATTCGTTTTTCGGTAGTCCCGAGTTCAAATCCTCGGTCACGCTTTGTAAATAGCCAACTGGTCAGCCTCCTGCCAGTTGGGATTTTTAACTAAGTTACGTTTATTTGAAATATTTGTTTCCTTTGTTTCAGTGGCATGCCTGTAAACTAGCTAAACTTAGTGCTGGTATAGCTAAGTGCAGGACCACTAATATATAGATTTAGGCCAGCCTGAAAGGGCTCTTTTTCAGATTGCCAGCGATTTCCATCAGACCTTGTGAAGAATGTGGTTAAGCTGTTAACTGAAGTGTTTTTTCCTTAACCAGAGCTCGATTTTTGTTTCGGGGCCATCACGGTATCTGAACTATATCTTCACTGGCATCTTCATTGTAGAGGCAATCATTCGCCTGATTGCCATGCGCTTGGACTACTTTAAACTCGGCTGGAATGTGTTCGACTTCATCATAGTGGTTTTCTCCATTGTCGGTGAGTTGATCGTCACAAGTGGCGCGTGAATTTTCTATCATTAATTTATTTTTATTTGGAGTTATTCTAGCCTTGTGGGAAAAGAGGTCGCCACGTCAAGCATTCATCCCTGTTTTTTTTGTGTGTTTTACCGTTTAAACAATTTGAACCCCACTTTAGGGATACTCGTTGATGACGAACCGTATTTTTTTCCCAGTTAAGTTAAAGTGCGTTAAGGCCTTCTTTAAAGGCTATAAACTGATAGCCGAAAGCTTATGTTGTTAATCTTTTCACCTAGAGAACGTTTTGAATGTCTTATCCTGGTTACAGCGCTATTTTTAAAACCAAGCTGTTCACTCTTTCTCTGATATTAGCTGCCGATTAATGCTGACAGCCCTGTTAATGCGGCACTTTCTGCCTGTGGTCTTTTGATGACCGTTTTCAAACAGTTTTAAATAGGAGCCGTGAGAGTCGTAGTTTATTTCTTCTTTAAGAAAGTGGATGGGTGGAATATGGGGCGAGGATCATCATTTAGAATGTAGAATGTAGAGTGTTAAACGTGAAACGTTGCGTGTGGAGTGTGTCTTAAGTGTGAAATGTGGAGTGTGAAGGGTGAAGTGTGGAGTCAGTAAGTGTGGAGAGTTAGTGTTAAATGCGGAGTATGTGTCGTAGGGGTTTATTGTGGGTTATATCGCATCGGTCACCCTTGTGCGACGCTCCAGAGTTCAGACTTCAAGGTTGATTTACTCGCCTTTTTTTGTCCTGTTTCTGTCAGGTATTATTGTTGAAGATGTGCTACAGAAGGACATGATTCTCTCACCAGGCTTGCTGCGAGTTGTGAGGGTATTTCGACTTGGAAGACTGCTACGTTTCTTCGAAGGCGCAAAAGGCGTTCGCCGCCTGCTGTTTGCTCTTGTCAAATCACTGCCCGGCCTGGTCAACATCGCCATGTTGTTATGCCTGATTATATTCATTTACGCCATAATTGGAATGTCTTCGTTCGGATACGTCAAAAAGACCAACGGCATTACGGACGTGGTGAATTTTGAGACTTTCGGGAACTCTATGCTTTTGTTATTTCGCGTCGGGACGGCCGCGGGCTGGAATACAATTCTTGACCCGCTCATGGTATCACCGCCGGACTGTAACCCAGATTTAGACAATGGCGGACTAAATGGCAACTGCGGGAATCGTTTTCTCGCTGTCTTTTTCTTTGTTAGTTACATTCTTATTATTTTCTTGATTATCATCAACATGTACATAGCAGTTATCTTAGAGAATTTCAACGAGGCACAGCAACAGGAAGAGATCGGCGTGACCGATGACGATCTAGAAACTTTTATTCAAGTGTGGGAAGAATTTGATCCCAAAGCCACGCACTATATTTCTCTAAATCAACTCAGTGATTTCCTGGACGCCTTAGAGCCACCGCTACAGATTCCAAAACCAAATAGGCACCTCTTTGGCGAGTTGGAGGTGCCAATTAAGACGGACTATAAAATTTATTTGTTGGATGTTATGCAAGCTCTTGTCAGGCGTGCAATGGGAGGCGTAGAAGGACACGAGGAAGAAGAAATGGTGATGTTAGTGGAGCGCTTGGAAGAACGCTTCCAAAACATGCGAAAGAAAGAAGCGACAATCGGCTCGCTTCCCGAGCAGCATAAATTTGAAATAAAGGCAGCGGTGACGATTCAAAAGGCAATAAGGATTTTCTTGCTGAAGAGAAGGTTAAGAATTTGTAAAGGCGGAGCGTTTCACCCGTATGATGAGTTGACCTCGGAAAAGGACAAAGGTCACGGATGGAGAGAAAGACAAGTGGAAGATAACACCCGTGTGATCGGGATGTTATGGTTGAATCAGGCCAAGCGACACAACATTGAGCCAGCAGTGGAGGAAAACAACGACGAGGAAAATACCAAGGATAATGGAAACACCGAGAATGATATGCCCGCTACCTTGACTGTGGTGGACGAGAAAACTAAACCTTCGCCAAACACTCTGAGTGTGAATTGTTAGCGAGCAGGCGCCTGCAACACTTCACTGGTCACCGCCATCGTTTTGTATCACAGTAACTTCTAGGCTTGGTGACATGGAGCGTCACATTTAAAAATGCAAAGCGTTGAAACTCAAAATTAATGAGAACCAAACCGTTAAGCTCATTGGGTCGTTTGCTAAACTGTTTTCTGCGAAAAGGACATCGGGAGCAAGTTCGGCACAGTTGAATGTCGCGCAAATGCAGTACTAATGAATGCCAGATGATACCACTTGGAGCCCGCGAGACTTTAGGAAGATCGAGGACCTTACCCTTGAGGATCCCTCTGAAGATGGCTTGTTATGCCCCTATGACAGAAGCTTCAAAAGTGTGAATCCGCTGTGCGGCATCGCAGTTGTCCCGCGGCTGCATGCCGTATATTTTATACATTAAAAATAACAAAAGGCCAATGCCTATTTGTAAATATTACTTAGAAATATTTTTGTTATTGTTTGACCGTAGCTGGCGCGAAGCAGTGCATTTAGAAAGGTATTGCATTTTTGCGGTTTGCCTCTATGCTATTTGAAGGTAGCTTCAGATTGAAATTCCTAAAAGTTACTTCTGAAGCATCTGGTATAATAGCCATTATGGTTAATTTAGTGAACCGACTTTCAGATTATCTAATAATTCAATTGTGTTTTCCTTATTGCACAACGCCTTCCGTGAATAAGGCGGCATATTTCGCAATTAAAAGGCAACAAATTGTTACAGTTTAAATTAACATTTGTATAAGTAGGATAAAAGCAATGCTGCAATTGATAATTTCTGAAGTCAAAGGTAGCGTAACGTTTTTGGCACAAATAGCTGCATTTTATCTTAGCAGTGGAAGGCAATTCGATGATTTCTTCGTAATAAAGAGGAAAGTTTGACAGGCTGCCCTTAAGTCAAGTGGAAATAGTTATGTCAAGTCAGTACAATAATAGTTATAGCAGTTTGAGTAGTTGTTTGGCCGGACAATCAGAAGTAAATATCGCTAACAGATTGATTCCTGTTGCAACCGCTGTTTTACCGTTAGCTTGGGTTCAAACAAGGTGTTTTTTGATAACCTGTGCAAGGCTGCCGTAGATATCTGCAATAGCTGTGTCAGTGAACCTTCTGTGTGTTAATGTCTGGCAAAAAAACTGAAATTGAAGAGATGTTGATTTGCCCACTGCCGTGCCGTTAGCCTTTTTTTGAGCTGTGGGCAACGAAGACAAATCTGAAATAATTTTCTTCAGGAACGTTATAAACTAATTATAAATTAATTTGTTGGGTGACCTCAACAAAAACCAATCTCTGGCACAAGTTTAACGTAAATAGAATGGGACCGTAAAAAAACGCGTTTGTTTTTGGTGCCCGATAATAATATTTCCATTTTCCTCTATTTTGAATTAATAATTGATTATTTAATATAATGTTCATATTTTTGTTCTGTGATGGCACTTGAGTGCCAAATCGTAGTAGTGTAAATATAAGATTGTGTTAGGTGTTACAGTAAATTATTGACCGGTAATACGGTTAGTTATTCACTGGGTTGACAGGGTCAGAAAGCGAACTCGGATCAGCGGTCTTTGTATAAGGGCCTAAAGGCCGTTCTTGACAATACAATATATTTATTGTACGCTAGTGGAAGTTACTTTTCACAAAAATTTAATTATGATAGCTTTTATACTTTGTTTTCATTTTGCAGCTTGATATCTCCACGTAATTGAGAAATATTTATCACAAAGTTTATCCCGGAAGGAGATATTTGTTTTTGTATTAAAGATGAGCGTTCTGTTGTTTTTCAAGTGAATGTTAAGGACCTTGCTTGGCGGTGCCGCTTTCTTCCCTGTATGTTGACTTAGTAGGTTTCTTTAATTCGAAAAAAGCAGCAAGCTCGAGTGTGTAAATTTTATCTGATAACGAAATCACTACACCAGAACAAGTTTGGTGATGTTTCATTGGATGATTGAAGTAAAGGATTTTGGCCAACTTAATCAATCTGTTCATTGTAATGTCACCGCTCTTGCGTTGGGGTTCATTTCCAAATTTGATTAAATTTATAAACTCGTGCCTACCTTTCTTTCGAGTTTGGAAAAGGCTAATAATTTGGCTAGTTATGTAAGTCAAAATTTGCTGATTCGCAAATACTTCCAGAAACCTATTCCCTTATGAGGAAGCACTGGTGGGATTTTTAGTTCGTTTTCACCAAGATTTTTGTAAGTACAAATTTTATACGTCAAAAACCATTAAATTCTGCGAACACAAAAACCAGCTCCCAGTTGAATGTTGATAATCATTTTATGTGCTGTGTTATAGTTTGAGGGATACATGTTTTATAGCCGGGCATATAAGGCGACTTCATTTTATCAGAGATAGTCTGTTTGATAGGGAAGTGTTATGCCATCTACAACTGTCCCTCGATAGAATGTACGCACGCAGGGAATGCGTACAGGTTTTTTTCTTGTCAATATAGGATCCATAATTTTGATGGATTTTCTTTACCTCAAAGACAAGTTAGTGAGTTACACTCAAACAATTAGACTTAATCACTTAATGACCTGTGGAATGGTGGGTGAATCCCCTTACTTATTAGCGAGATCTCAGTGTAACAAAGGAACGACATTTTCCTTTCTGTCCCAGCCTCACTGCCCTTAGGAAAGCGAAAAAGGTTGCATGGTAAATGATATCAAGTAGACTCCTCCAGCCGTTCAGTAAGTTGGGACGCAGCGCGAAAAACGGCGAGCGGAAAAAGGAGAAAAGGGCTTGACGCGAGGAGCGAACGATTTCTTTCGCCTTCTTCCGCCGCGCTTCTCCCCTATTTTTTCGTGCGCCATGTTTTCGCTCTTCACCCCAAATAACTGGAGGAGGCTAATATATGGAAATGAATATCCCTTCTAACATCTCTAAAAAACGGTAACCTAACAACATCCCTTAAGTCATGGAGCAGCTAAAACATGGCTAAAAACGATAGCAACGCACCCTATGTACGTATGTACGACACACAGGGTGTCGCTCAGTGTTTTTCCAGTCTTCCTTGTCGGTGATTTTACAATACAATCAGCGGTGCTCAATGAAATATGGCGGCATTCATCGATTAACTCTTGTTGTTAATAATGATAGCATCCAACAATAAATACATGATACAGAACCATTTTAACAAGACATTAACTGTACATATAGAGCGTTTGTGCTCTGATTTCTCCTGCACTGGGATTTTTCTCTAATTTCAACCCTGGGACTGCCCGTGGGAGTTGGGAGAAAATAGGCCTGGAACTGGGATTTATTTACCACCCCCACTCCTCTTAGAACTCTCTTCATACAACTTTGTTTTCAACAAAGGAACGAAAATAATGTTTTCACGGGGTAATCATGTTCCTGACCCTTGTCTGTTGCCTAGTATTTGGCAGCTGGCTTATTAGGTGTCAAGATTTGATGATTTGTATTGTGTAATTAGGCCCCAAAACTGGACCACGATATTGGCTGAAAGATATCGCCTCTGATTTTAATTGATTTTAAATGTAGTCCTCTTCTATTGCTTTCGAGTTTCGAAAGGCCAGCGATTGTTTGCTATCCCCTCGGGAGTTATTTGCGTGTTCAATTTGTTTTGAGGTACTAAAGAACAAGGTTTTTTTTCCTGTCATGCAAATAAGACCCAAATTTGGCGCTTTGTTGATTCGGTATCTTAGCAGAATAAATGTTTCCCATGAGCTGTACATGGTAACCACATGCAAAGCTCGGGATAATCAATTCAGTATCGTATCAAAGAAAGGCGAGATTGTCGGGAATGGCATGACGCGCGAGTATTAAGCCAACTAATGTCTAAATAATGCCAATGAATGGCTCTGGATATTTACTGGCAAATGGTAAAAGCCTGTTGGTTGTGTTTTCGCTTAAAGGAAAGGATTTTGCGCTTCCGTTTACCCGATGGATGCGGACGAGATAAGCATTCAACATGAATGAAGTTTTCGTTAAGGTAAGTTAGACCTTTATGGGTAATTAAGGGCTACTGAACTGTGAAGTCTCTTTCTCTAAACGGGGCTTCCTTAAAGAGCAGTTTTACTTTACAGACGCCAAGTTGACTGAGCGCTCATGGCTCTGAACAAAGGCCACCAAAAGTGCTAGAAGTCGAAATCTTATTTGAACTGGTCAAGTGCGCTCAAGTCAAATAGATTAAACAGCGGATACTTACCAGTGTCAAAGAAACATCACTCTTTGCCGGACTGTGTGAAATTTAAACAAACAGGAGCCTTGGTTTTCATCTTTGTCTTTCGTGCGGCTAATCCGACAGAAGTAAACTTTCAGTAGTAATCGCATTTGATCACCAGTTTGTAGCCACTTTACGACTGAGCTTCATTTAACTTTAAATTTCAATGACGTATATAGTTCACGATATTCGAAGTTAACCAGGTTTTATGCTTCGTTGTCTTAGCCGGCCACTAATTGCGTGTTGCAGACGAAAAAGCGACTTAATGACAACAAAATAGCTCATTAGAAAAGTCACGTTGTACGAGCACAAGTTAAACGCTGATAATACATTTTCAAAAATACTCTGTTAACGGTAAAATTATTTACTTCTTTACCCATATCTACTTCATTTCAATGGATTATCGTCAATTATTCGTTGATAATGGCCCATATTTGACGCACTGAAGTTTGTTTACATAAGTGCAACACCTGAAAGGAAGTGCTATCTGAGAAAAATAGTATTAACCAAAAGTAAATTATTCACACTCAGTTCTAGTGGTTGCATTCTTAGCCTGTTAGATATCGCTACGACAAGTTTGTTTGTTTTTTTTTTACTTCAAATCACTACTTACACTGTAGTACATACTATTACAATGAATTTATACTTAGAAACGCAAAGCCAGGTTTCAAATGGTTTCAGAAACAACGATTTTAGCTTCATTTTTAAATCAATAAATCAATAAATCAATAAATCAATAAATCAATAAATCAAAAGTTTGGCGGAAAATAAAGTATATTCTTTCCCGATAGAGCTATGATCGTTTACCACTGAATCAGTGGTCACATTCTCTAGCTATTGAATATTTATAATAACACCAATGTATGCAACTTATACAATTGAAAATCCATGAAGAATATTCATACAAACCAAAGGATTACCTTAATGTTTTCAGTTCTCAGACAAATTTACTCAAGCTAAGTGCCATCCTGGAATATAGGGAGAAGGGATATTTTCTCAATACAGTTGATCTCATGATATTCTGTTTAACAAACCAATTTCTCAAGGTGAAAGAGCAGTCAGCAACACAAGCTAGACATAAAGCTTTCGTAATTGTCCGTTGTGATACCACTATGTCATTCTCTAACATCTGTGTATCGGTAGTAAGCCACCTCCTTTTTGTCCGTATTCATGCAGTCTTCATGAGCTACAGCCCAAAAACAATCATACAAGGCAATGAGTAACACTCTCTCTCCCCTCGTCCTTCCAAATCCTTTCCTTATTTCCCTTCTCTTTTCTTTTCTATGACCTACTTAAAGTTCGGTTCTACTTCAACTTCGCGGTTAACCACTGCAGTGGTGGATCTAGGGGAGCAGCCCCCCCTCCCCCCCCCCCACCCCCCATTATTTTGGGTGGAAAAACAAATCGCAGAAGGAAGAAAAGCCGGCAGTGCAAGCAAAAAAAAAAGCATTCAAAATATTTGCCTACGCAACAATGTTGCTAGTTTAGCGAAGCCTGACTATAAATGCACGCATATTTCACATACTTACACTGAAATGTAATCAGTCAAAATAAATTTCACATTTTCGTTTACCATGTTAATGTCAAAATCTCCATAACCATAACAACTAGACCAAAGTAGACAGTTGAGCGTCGTTTTCTTGTCTGCGGAAGCTTCGTGTCCTGGAAAATTAAAAAGAAAGCAGACAATTTTAAGATAGAATAACAAATACAAGGCCACTTAAATAATACAGTTCATTCTGATTCGATAGGAAGCTCGGCGTTATAATTGTATGAAACAAAAAAAAATGTTGTTCATTTTTAAAATTCATATCCTCAGTCTGAAGTTAAACAGACATGATGCTATAATGTTGTCTTAAACTGCTCTTGAAACGCTAACTCGGTTTTTTGAGAAAATTTCAGAAACTTAGCAAACACTCGCCTGCAGCTCGTGTTAGTTCTCTCTTGTTCTCAGATTTCCGTGTTGTTTGACAGTATAATGCATGGCTTCTGGTTTTTTTATTTTTTTGTTTCCAATTGCCCTCACTTTAGTACGAACAAGTATCAAACAATACCCTGAAAGTAATATGCGTTCAATGAGAGCCCTCCACGCAGTGTGTATATATGTTTGAATAAAGAAACCTAGAAAATTCATGCACAAGTTACTCTTTAAATATCTATTGATCCAGTCAATAATAAACAATTATTGCATGTTAAGTTCTTTATAACCAGAGTAACCATGGCCGAAGGTTGACAGGTTGAGGCTGGTAGCATTTACCAAGACCTTGACAATTCTGAATACCATAAAACTCGAATACATTGCAGCAAAGAACTTAATTCACATCTACTTTGGCGTGAAACCTATTGAGTCTGAACACTGAAAGGAGACTTGAATTTCCCATCACTTTTTTCAATCAGTTTCGTCTTCAAATATTTTTCAGTTCTTCCTTGTCTACTTCCATGGATTTTTCCTATTTTTGTCTCAAGATTATTCACTTTTTTCTGTGTCGGTTCGTAATTTGAAATGTGATCGAGATGACATAAGTCTTTGTACAGGACCGCGCTGAACAGGTGGCAAATAACCCCTGTAGCTATGGCCGCACTCTACAGATGACGAAGTATCTAGAAGTATCCGCCGCTTGCAGAATATGGATCCTCAATGTATACCAATTAGCGCAACTGCTGTATGAGGGAGTGGTGCATCATTTAAGTGCTGCGTAATTATACACTCTTTGACCAATTAAAAAATAACAGTTCATTGCTCAAACGAACTTTTCAACTGAACAGCAATCAGCCTTAAAGGTTCGTGATCCGGTAGGTTTAGCAGGGATGGGCGTAATTACTGGTAGGATTATTCGGGAATATGATTATGGTATTAATCAAAACTATGGCAAAATTCTCGAAGGTGATTGGTCATTAGCAGGCCTCATTTGGTTGCTAACGATCAAACTTCGTTTGTCTAACTGAGCAGTCTGAGTGGGTTTCTTTTCTCATTCATCCAAACGAAAACTCGCCTCCGAACCGTTCTTTCTCGAAAAAGGTGACAAATGGTTAGTGTTTTTCCTCGACTGTTGTTCTCGTTTATTAACTAGTAACGGGATGTTTGCGCCGTCCTGTAATCTGTAATCACATGGCAAGAAAAATTTCGACTGGGGCTATAAGTCATTGTACAGTACTCTACTGTACATCTGCCAATCTGATTGCCGGTTCGGTGATTACTATTGGCTTGTTTTGAATTGTTATATTTGTAGTTCTAGGTTTCCAGCCATATATGATCGAAAAGCGCGAAACAAGCCAATATCGTAAGCTGTGAGGGGCTGTTAGCAACTCTCAGGACCAATTTGCACGGTACAGCGTTGTCGCACGTGCTTTAGTAGTGTAGACCACTCGTGTACTGCAAAAACTCACAAACAGCTTTCATCAGACAGCATCGCCTGTTCATGTCGAACGGGACAATCGCCAGTAAGTTTAGACCAGAAGAATTCGTGTCGTGGACTTATTAGAACTTATCGCGGGCCGCAAAGTTGTGTTGGCCGTATAATATTGCCCCTGATGTGTAAATACAAATCAACGTACATTGTAAACTATGTTACCCTTTTTTGTCCTTGTTTTTGGTCGCGAATGATAATAATTCAGCACTTAATTGAAACAAATCGAAAGAGACAAAATGTCATATAACGTAATAGTGAAAGATAACGACTGTTATCGGAAGGTCTGAATGAGGTTCATTTTGTTGTTATCTCAGTAATCAGTGGACTTTTCGGTGATTTCTCAGCTATCAGTTTAAATTTCTGCCCATTCCTCAGCTGCCAGTAAATTTTGCAGATCTCAAATCTCAACAATCAGTTTAAACACGCGTCGTTTGTAAGCTGACTGTTAAAATTTTGACCAATTCTCTGAGCTATCACATACCATCACTTAAAATCAGCCTAGACCCTCTTTTAATAACAGGTTAATTAACAAATCGATTAACTAAGGTTATGAAAAGATGAAGGCTCAAATAAAACTCCTTTCAATGACAAAGTCTGTAGGTTTCTCAGCTATTGACTTCAATCTGGTCCCATTGTGTCTTCCCGATGATGAAAATCGAGTCAAACCATAATTTCAGTTGCAATTTGATTTCCCATGCACCGTTTCACAACCCATTTCTCGCACCTTCTTTCTTGTATTTCTTTAGTGTTTTTTCCTGTCTTTCAACTTGGTATTTGTATGTTCCGATTCAATAAAAAGACCAGTTTGTAACATTCACCAGAAACCGAGCGCGTCATTGCCTTAGAGGGAAGAATTTCTAGCGCGTTAAAATATTTTTGCATTTGCTGAAAAAATTTAAGCGTTCTTTGGTTAAAATAAGCTTTCCTCTGCCAGTCTATATTGGAAATATACTCTATGAAACGTTTAAATAAAAATTTTCACAACATAACTAGGAAAAAATAGATATTGTTAAAATGGATTAAACAATGCAATCACAAAATATCTCTTCAATTGGTAATTTTACTCCTTAAAAGATCAAATGTTATTATTGTTCATTTTTGTATGTATCAGCCTGTATTTGTACTATTTTTAAGTCGTTTTTGAAACTTTTAAACTGGTAGCCGCAGGGTTGAGATTTGAAATGTTTTTTAACCAACCGGAACGCTTTTAACCTTCTCTGCAAATATTATTTAGTTAACAACACATCCATTATTGCTCCTAATAAATAGTTCTTTGTTTCAAAGTGACGTATGACCTTTATGTTGATTTACAATACAAAGAATCTGGCCTTGGGGAAAGTATCAACTTCATTCTAGTTACTCGAAACGGCAATTATAAAAATTGAATAAATTTGTTCATTCTCAAGCGCATTGCGGCAGTTCTTCCGTCATGTGTAACACAGACTCTAAACAGGTTGGCAAAACGTCAAATTTTTCCCGTTTTCACTCTGTGTAGACTGAGGTCAAACTGACTGTATAGCATAACCATCTCATTGTGCAAACATATTAACACATCAGCATGTAAGCGTGTAAACAGAGCGGCACATCTAGGAGCCATATCACTTCAAGTAAATCGAGTTTTTTTCTCTTATTTCAGGAACAGAACGAAAACTTCTCGCCCAACCCAACAAGGGCAACCACAAGATTATCCCAAGCTAGCGTAATTAGTTATGCCAGCCACTTTAGCCGGTCGGCAACCCGTAGGAACAGCGAGACTAGCAGTGTCGATGGTAAAACAATCAAAGACTTCTTTAAAAATATGATGCGGAAATTTTGCCCTGATCGACCAAGGTATTTCAATCGACCGTTGGAGGACAAACATGGCTGTAATGATGAGGTGAGTTCAGTTCAGTGTAATATTCTTTGCATCTAGTCATCTTGTATCAAAAGCAATGAGTTATGAAGCGGCTGAAGATAATAATTAAGTTATAACTCACGATATAACCGATTGCCTTTTACGCGCAAATCAGTTGTATTCCGCTTCCGCGCGTGTTGCTTCGTCAAAATTTAACGAACTCACTCGGATCATGCGACAAATTTCACGGCTAACAGTTTCCTGAATGATGAATTCCAAATGGTTACAAGTTCGTTTTAGCTGGAGGCGACCTGTAAGTTCATATAGCCAAATTATGAATACCTAGTTAACAGTCTGTACATCAAGATTAACAAGCAAACTAAGTGATGTCCTGATTCAGCAAGTAACCGCTAGTCACTATTCTCCGATAAATTAGTGGCTCTGTCTTTATGGATTTCTTCACTGGAAAAAAATGACAAGGACACTTTGAGTTCGGTTGTTCAGAGCGCAAAAAGTGTTTTCTTTGGCCTAAGAGAAAAGCATTATCACTCTAGCAATTATCTTTGTTTACACAGAGAAACATTTGTTTACATCATTCATCATGACTGATTAAGCTTATGGTGGCAAAACAGACCCAAACAGACCAAACAGAAGGAAATTAGACAAATAATAAAATGAGGTTTAATGTCATATATGTGAGACATAAAATTTTATATTTTGTACTGATGGTTCAGTTCACTAAATAATGTTAGTTAATGGAATGTACAAACAATAGTTCAGAATATAATTGCTGACGCCCAATATTGTCTCTTGTATGTCAATGAGAAAAGCAAATAAGAAAATCAAATTCCGTTACTAATATTTGTTTCGTGCACAGATAGTACATGAGATTGAACTTCTATCAGATTTATGCTTATTGATTCACAAGCAGCCCCCCCAAAAAAACTTAGACATTCTTGTAAAACAGATACATACATGTAGCTACATGTAAACGACATGAAATCATTTATAATTAACAATTAGCATAATTAGTACAAGGCTGAGTGAATGTGAAAACTCTGTTAATTGTTTCACTTCGTCAGCAAGCACTGTTCTATGGTACTTTTCAACTGTTTGCAGTATTTTTGCGGTCAAAGGCACCAAAAGCACTCGTCTGGCTGAGCACAGCCATGATTCAAGGTTTTCTTCCATCTTGTTTCTTATTTTAAACAAGGGTGGAATACTGTGTTCATCTTAAGTCTCAACTACACTGCATTTCGATTACTAAGATAACTTTTTGTGTTGCAAAGTGATTCAGCCTTTTGCTGACGAAATTAATATTTTTCCGCCTTAATCAAAAGTTTACTCAGTAAAATTCCCACGACAAGAAATGAAAAGAGAACAGCAGAAACCTCAAAAATTGTCTGTCTCTCTACACTGCCTCAGTTGTATTGAATCATAAGGTGACGTTATCAGAGCGAATACTAAATATGCTTGGTCACAGAAAGTTTCATTTGTAATGCTCTACGCCACACAGGTCCTCGGAGTGCTTAATTTTGACTTCTAATTTTCACACGATACATGAAAATTGAGCGATTTATCAACTCTTTGAACAACCTGTCCGAGGCAGATTAGAAATACTAGATCATAGATGTTTAGAATTACGGTTATGTTTCTCTCTTTGAAGACGGGCACAAGACAGAATATACGTCAAGACGAAGCATTTCACCTTTAGCTGAAAAAGAGAGTACATGATAGTTGAATCTCCTCAAATATAATCGACTATCATAAGCGTGGTCAAATGGGAAAAACTATCTTTGGCTATTGTGAAACATTTGACCAAGCTCAAAGTGAATGATAATTGATAATAGTACATCATGGTTGGTGCTACAAATATCATGCGCCATTTCGCCAGGGATTAAGAGACGGACTCGGTTGCGAGTTAGGATAATCCTTGTCTAAACATGGGCATCACACAAAACAAAAAATACGGGAACAAGATCAAATAAATAGCTAAAACAAAGTAAGGTAGATGAAACGTCACGAGGAACGACGAATCTAGGGCTTAGTGAGTCTCAAATATAGATCGTGCCACAATTCGGCTGGACTGGTTTTACGTCTCTGAAGTCAATAACATGTGTCGCTAAGTTAACGAGACCATGCACAGTCTTGTCCTCGAACGGCGACAGGTTAACGATCCAGACCGCAGCGAAAAGTATTTGAGAGATCTTTGAAACACTGTCTTGTCCTTTTTATGATAATATACCATGGAAATTCACAATGGGAATGTACGTCAATAAGTTCCGTTTTCCCCTCACTTGTGTCGCAAATTAATCCATCTGCATAAAACATGTTCATAATATCCTTTCACGGGATAAAGGAAAATGGCTCCATCTGAAGGGCCTATCCACACCATTTTGTTACCACATCAACAAAATAAATTGTAGTTCTCGGTTATTCTGTATGATTTTTTGTTATGACTAAAATGATTTTAGTCTGCGGTCAGCAGAAACCACCAAACAACTGCCCATTCTTCAAACAAAACTAGGTTTATCCACGTTAATGCATTTTAATGAGGATAAAATTTGTGAATTGAAAATAACGATTTCATTGTCGCTTGAGGAGAACCCCGTTTCCATGGCAACACCAGCTCGAAGACGTAGTCGTCGTAGTCGGATGAATGAAATCAATGTTTGTAGATTAAGAGTACGATATAGAAGTTGATACGTACGGTGCTTCAGGAAAGTGTCGATATCTCAACAGTCCTGTTCTGTTCAACACTGTACCTCATGATCAATATCAACACGGCGATTTCTGAGAGACATTATGTCTTCTACCAGGTCTTGTGCACCTTTCTAATTGGCTGAATTGAAGAATATTTAATTATTCAGCTCTCACACGTAAAAACCTCGAGCTTTGTCTTGGTATAAACTATAAAACGACTGGACAGCTGGTCGCGACATGAAACCTTTGATCTTTCTGGATTTGCAGACGTTCTGCTTCGAGTTGAGAATTGCGGAAATGTATTTATCTACTGCTGTCGCTTCATACATGTAATCGTTCCTCATATGGATGCCCTTAATAGTACCTTATCAGGCTTCTTAGAGAAACTGAACTCTTCTGAGGTAATTTTATGATTAGGAAAGACTTCAAGTTTGTGTCAATTTCCTTGAACATAAATAATTCTGGACAGCGATACAGAATCAGTTATGATATTTTAGTTTGTTTTCGCACGTTGGACGAGGTTGATTTCAATGACGACTTTCAAACCTTTTTACCTCGATGTAAGTTTAGACAATTTAAACCGTTGAAAATTGGTCGTAAACAAAATATTTAAAACCGGATTTCGTCGAATTTCAGACGCCTAATTAAAAAAAAATGGGAAATTATGGTCGCGAAATGTAGTCGGTTAACTATCAATGCACAATCTGTCGATCGTTACAAAATAGCGCTTATCAACAGTAAATTAAAACTGAAGCTATGATGAGAACATTAGATAGGCTTCTGGGCTGTGGTATAATTGACAAAATATATTTTACGGAAGCACTAAAATTTCAGCCACGAAAGGTAAACAAATTAACTATTTAATACTTTAAAAGCGGTTACCGAGATCTTCTCTGCGATCCAACGGCACAAACCTCATTGAAAAACGATGTAATTCGTGAACGATTCCTGTAAGCATAGCAACCCTGTTAACTACTAATTTTACCATGTTAATATCGCTGTAGTGGCTGTATTTGGCGTTAAGTTTGTTTGTTGTCTTAAAAGATAACGAAAGACGCGACTGTGCTGGCTTTCAACGACGCAATTAAAACCGAGAAATGTGTAGTAAACGACATGTCTTCGAACAAGGAAAATTGTTTTCTCCATCATAAAAAGCTTGCCATACTGTACTTTAATAGATAGGAACAACTTGCAATTTTTTTCTCTACTGAACTGAGTTTCCCTTGATTTATCTTGTTAAATAAATTATCGCTCTCTCACAGAATCATTGTTTGCGAGTTTTAACGGCGTACATAAAAATTCTAAGTGTTATCTTCGAACACGGCCAGCAATCTCGTAAAATAATTTGTTGATTTTTCTGATCATGACTCTAAATGGAGATCAAGGTAAGGAAGGAAACTTTTTTGCCGATTTTGGACAAGAGTTGGTCATTGTACAGCCAGCTAACTCAATTCTGAAAACTTGGTTGTATATCAAGACAATATACAGAAATAAAGCCACTCTTTGATGATTTGTTCGGTTATTCCCATTAGCTGACTGCTTGAAAATGTGATGATTTTGTTAGGAGAATTTGGATATTTATCTACTAAGTATCAGGGAATAATTTCATCTTATTTCTATACCTTCCTTAGAAGTTTTAAAGCTTTGTTTAAAAGGGAATAAAAAATGGAAATTAGGGTAGACAGATCAATAGCTGACTTAAGCCTAATATTTATCTAAAAAATCAAAACATTTTTCGTCCTCGATTATCATTTTATTTTGCCATCAATTTTCTGCTTTTTAGCAAGCGAGCAAGTAGAATTCTCCCCGGGAGAATGATATTCCAAACAAAAACACCTGCGTTAAATTTTGCGTTTCCTTTGTAATTACTATCGTAGTTGTATTTAGTTGAATAACATAGCTTGTACTAAAAACGTCCAGAATATTCTTCTGTTTGTTTTTCCATGACTAACTGAAAAAGAAAACTTACCAAGTCCAGTGGAGTGATCTGAGTAAATAGCACCGCGTGTGCCCATGGCATTGAGCCCGCTTGTGCGTTTAGCACTGATAAGATCTAAATAATCAAACCCGGTGGGCTAAGTGGCTTGTGGTTAGGTAGTACGAGACATAATAAGATGCCCTTGGTTAACAACACTATCAAGCATTTCACGTTATGTAGCCTAAATAAACAGAACTCTCTCCTCAGTCGCGGCTCCGTGTCGTGGATTGGTTTGAATGCTCTGTGGTCTTCTGTTTTGAATTTTCGCACACAGGTGAAAATTAGTGGACAACATATATACACATATTTCTGTAGTGGTGTATCAGTCAGCAGATAATTGAATATTTCGAATTCAGCGTCTTGAGTACCAGGCATCCTTTTACTGGAAACACAATTCAGCATGCGAAGAACGGAAGAATTTTACTCAGGTTTTGCAAACATAATCCAGCGCTCATAAATTTGATGTGCGAATGCGATCATGTCTTGTCTTTGTCTTTATTATTCAACTCTACTCATGGTAGAGTTGGTCTTTATTTTTCAACTCTTACGGAGGCAGCGTGGCCGAGTGACTTAGGGCGCTGGTGTTGTAATCCGGCTTCAAGGCCTTCACCCTGCCACTAGCGGGATTTGTTTGTTTGGATTTTTTTTTCCACTAGCGGGAATTGTTTCTCGGTAGTCCCGAGGAGTTCAAATCCTCGGTCACGCTTTGTAAATAGCCAACTGGTCTGCCTCGTGCCAGTTGGGATTTTTAACTAAGTTACGTTCATTTGAAATACTTGTTTCCTTTGTTTCAGTGGCATGCCTGTAAACTAGCTAAGCTTAGTGCTTGTATAGCTAAGTGCATGACCACTACAAATAAGATTTTTATTTTTTACATTTATTTTTACAACGCGAGAAACACGATTAGCTCGCTGTAGTAGCACATGTAGGTTTTCTATTGTCCTCTTATGAAAATAGTTGGATAAAATATACAGCTATTTTTTTTTTGTTTCTTTATCATATAAAACAAATAGATTCCATGTAGCCGTGCTGTTCAGTAATAGATCATAGATGGCGTCAAAAGGTGGTAAGAACATCAGTGACACATTCGCCTAACGGTTCATGTGTCACTTTTTAACGTCATCTGTGATCTGTTACTGAGCAGACGCATGGCAACATGGAATCTATTTGTCAAGTAGAGTGATGTTCAGTTGATCTGTTTTCTGTTGTAGACCTTTATCGTCATCACCAGCCGCTTTGGAACGCCGCACGTGCACAGACTAAATAAAGCCAAATCTGTTTATATATTTGGTCAAAATCACCCTTTTAGGAAGTTTTCATTGTATATAACTACAAATCAGTATCCTTTGGACAAATTATTATTAAATCTCCATAGTAAGATGTAGGTTCAGTTGCCTTTCAGTAAGCTCGTTAAACTTTGGCGCGAGAGATCTGAGTTCGAACCCTGATTTGGGAATAACGCTCAGAAGTCGTGTCAAATTTTCAACCCTTTAAATAACAACATGTCACAGACTTAAACTTGACATCCACCTTTCCTCAACTTTAATATCTCCTTAATGATTAATAACCTGCCCCCTTTTACCTTGTTGACCAGTGCCGTCAGAAGAGCAACGGCGATCTGATTCCATATTGAAATCGAAGGTCATGATAGGTTTCAGTACCCCCGAGGGCTAAATATCCTTTCTTTTCCTCTATTTTCATCCAAGGGTTTTGCGCTCAGAGGGAAATTCTAGGCTTTTTATTTTGAGAACTTTACGTTTGGTCACTTCTATGCCGTGTTGATTCATTCTTGATGATAAATTCTTTAACTCTGTTCAGATATTTTGAAATTTTTATTATCCTAACTATTTTAGTAAACTGTGTTTTTCTTGCATTGACAAATCCTCCAGAGGAGCCTGAGTGAGTATTTCCAATTGATTTCACTTTGTAATAATTACTAATCAAAGTAGTGATAATTTTCTTCCCTTTGCTAGTGAACATTACAAACATCCAAACGATTTCCCTTGGTTATTTCTTTAGCTTGATTTAATAAGTGAAAATGATAGACAAGCAGTTCCCGCCATCTCTCGAGAAGGGCAAACGTGAGGCGAATTTTTTCGCCAGTCAAAAAACGGAGGGGAGCAAACGTGCAGAACAGTCACGTCGTGTTCGTACTTTTTACAAATGTCAGTAAAACGCGAACTGCAAGATGGCTATTATTTTTGTTTATTGGACCGAACCCATGAATGACCAGAGGAAACGTTGTCAAATACAGCAAAAGGAGACCAACAGAACCAGAAGTCTATAACATACATCCTATCCGGTATTAATTGACGTCTGATAAAACTGATGATATCCCGAGATAAGGAAATAGTACCCTAGTTGCTGGTGTTAACAGGTTATCTGTCTCTCTCTTCTCATTCAACAGATATGTATTTGCAGCTATTTATACTGTTGAAATGATTCTCAAAATAATTGCCAAAGGATTTGCTCTTCACAAATATGCGTATTTACGAGACCCGTGGAATTGGCTGGATTTCGTGGTTGTAATATTTGGGTAGGATCTCTTATTTTGTCGAATTTTACTGTTAATCCCTATATCGAGTCAAATATCGCCGGATATCCGGCACAAGACAAGTGCTTAAACATTCTCATGAACCTTTGGAGGTTAACAGGCTCTCGTTACTTAAGAAAATCAAACCCAAACAACTAAGGGGTGGACCATGTGCTGAAGCTGAGAAAAATTTGCATATTAAAATCTGGTACACTAACCTAAAACAAACGCCTCTTAACAGACGTCAACAACTACCGGCGCCTTACAAACGACTTATCCACGACGGAAACGAAACCGACAAACGGACTTCTAACAGACCGACTTCACAATACATGGACCAAAAACAGACCAATTTGACTAACAATAGACGGATCGAAACCGACCAATGACTGATGACAAACTCTACACGAGTCTTTCAGCCAGTACCATCTTGGCTAAACTGACCAATAACGTTCAACGGACCAGACTTATAAGATCATCGACTGACAAACACTATTCACTTGACTCTTGTCGGTTGTCGAAACGTCAGTCACCAACAACAGTTCTTTTCATAACTACCCTCACCCGGACGATCACACTATACGAACTACTGATACTCCTGGGTTCAAACCATCTACTATGATAAAATTTATTAATGCAGGTCCTCAGCTGTTTGGTAACAATTTTCCTTTGTAACTCTAAATAAGGTAGAACTAAGATTATTTCCTTTTTGAGGACTGTGGTGGTTGGATTCTTCGGTCTGTTTTGCTGCCTGTTAAAGCGATCACGAGTAGCTGTCATGCGTCTGCTATCGCAGGCCACGTCACGTCAACTGGTCACAACTTAAAATGGGACCACTTTGATATATTGGCAAAAGGTCGGTCAGATACTCATTGCAAGATAAAGGAGACTCTACTAATTAGGGAATTGAAACCTACCCTAAACGATAATGTTAGCTGCAAAAAGCTTTATCTTTATTAGTTTGCATCTTTTAATATGCAAATTTTTCTCAGCTTCTGTCATTGTTATTGTTAATTAGTTACTTATCTTTAATTTAAATTTAGTTTTTTCTTCTATTCCAAACGGTCACTTCTGAAGATGTATGTCGAAACATACGAAACCTCAAGTTAATGAATTTTGTTTTCCAAAATGCGTTTCAGTGTCATGTTTGTCACAGCAGTTTGTGTGCTATTTCTTATTAAGCTAGGATGGCTAAAGGAAAAGAGTATTTACAGTAATGGAAGAAACTGGGCGTTTCCAATCTCTTTTGATTGGAAACTTTTCATTGTAAATCACAGATCACGCGTAAACAGCCGATATAAACAGCGTTGTTATATTTCTTTTCTTTCTCAAGCTATGTAACTTTTGCTCCTGGGGTGGCAAATCTCTCTGGAATCAGGACATTCCGAGTGTTTCGAGCTCTCAGAACCATATCAGCCGTAAAAGGTTTGTGATTGTCAGTTTAGAAACAGAAAGCAAAATGAAACTACAATGCATTTTCATTATGCCGTTTGGTCGCTATTGGCTTTACTCTTTTTGGCTTTTTAGCGCTCATCAAACCTTTCTCTTTTATTTCCCAAATTAATATCAATTTCAACTATATGAACCTCAACTTAATAGTAGAGGGATCGTTTGTGAAAGAATGCATGACCAGAACATCCGAGATACATTTAAAAACGCGAGCCTGCATATATCATGTGTGTCTACTCTTAGCTCTACTTTCGTCCCCACCGTCGTTTCTCGTACACTCATTCTAAAGGATTCTTATAATTTATCAAGTATTATAAACGATTACTTAGCTTCCTCGTTGTGTGATCTAGGAAGATTCAGTTACGATATGAAAACAGATCGAAACAGATGTTGGGATTAACCGCTCATCAATTAAAGTCATTATGTCCCGGAGGTACAGTAAAGTTAAGTTTGCTGTTTTATAGGTCTAAAGATGATGGTGAACACTCTCCTTGCATCCATGAAGATGTTATGGGATGTACTCATCCTCACAATGTTCTTTATTTGTATCTTCGCACTTGTCGGCATGCAAGTATTTGTGGGTGTATTGAGAAATAAATGCACGGAGCCTGGGCCCGAGAATCTTCAAATTTCTTACAAGGATTACGCATCCAATCCAAGTGAGTACTTCATGTTTACGATATGATGATTCCCTTTAAAGTTTAGTTCTAGTTTAGAGCACATTTTAAATAATTTTAAAACTGACCCGCTATGTTCCCTTTACATTGTCTCCGCATTGAGAAAAGAAAAGTACAGTTTACCTTGTCATAATATCTTTTAGTTTACTTAATGATCCTTAATAGCTCTTACAAATATTCCTGATATTGACTTGCATACATACCTGGATCGATTTAATCGATGATCGATCTTCCGTGTTCTTGATTCTTTTCAACCTGTTTATTTTAGATGTTTGGATACTTGACTCTGAGGACAGACCCATCGTCTGTGGAAATAATTCTGGAGCTGTGTGAGTAGATGTTGTCAGAATCACCATATTTTTTTTTTTTTTTTTTTTTAATAATTTTAATTTACAAAACACAGTTCTACAATACTTACGTTACTTACAATACGGATCACTTATGCTGGCAATACAATACTCAATACAGTTCCTTACAATTACTTGCAATACGGGCTACTTACACTGCTAACAATATAATACTCTACTTACGTTACTTGCTGTACATACAGTTACTTACAATACGTTATACTGTGTATTGACTTTGAGGAGGGAGGAGTACTTCTCACTAAAACATTTAATTAAGACAAATTTTCAAGCTTGTATTTAATGTGTAGCTTACTGATAAAATCCTAAATGGAGATGGCCAGGCTATTTAACTTGCTTGAATAAATATAATGGCGCATAAATAAGGTGGTGTAGTTGAATTTCCGTATTATTGCTATGTCGTGGGAGCTTGCAGTAATACCGAACAAGGTCTCCTCTGTGGTAGGAGAAATTTGACACGCATTCACTTGGTTGAACCAGCTCAAGACTTTTTGGGTAAACAATTTGGTAAACATACATTCGATAAAAGAGTGCTCAATTGAATCTTTATCTCCGCAGTATAGACATTCATCGTCCGCCTTAATACCAAATCTGAATAGTTCTTTCTTAGTTACTATCGTTCTATGGATTAATTTAAATTGAAACTCTTTGAGTTTAGTTTCCTTACAAATATTTTTTAGTGATTTAAAGATCTTAGTCCACATGTCCCTTTTTAAAGAGAGTTTTTCGCTCCAACGTTTAGGGCCCGTTTGATCTTCGGTGTGAATCTTGACGTTAAGCAAATTATAAAAGTCCTTTGACTTAGCCTTGGGCAGATTAATTTGTGTCGATTCGTTGAGGGAAAAGATATTATTATTTCCGGTAAAAAATGATTTGTTGATGATGTCGGAGCACTTGGCTAGAGACCTTAAGCGTTCCGGAATAGCACTAACAACTTGATGATACTGTAAAAAATTGGATTCACAGGAATATTTATCCCAAAACTCGCGGAATGTTAAAAAATTGCCACTTTCATTCAATAGGTCATTAATTGATAGAATACCCTTTTTAAACCATTCACTAAGGAAGATGGGTTTCCCGTCCACCAATATATCTTTGTTATTAAACAATACTAACTCCTGCTTTTGATCATACGAGTAAAGAGTTTTTAATTCGTTGAAGAAGTCTAATATCTTCTTATAGAAGGGCGGGAGATCTTTAGAATAATTTGTGTCGTAGTTGCACCTTAGTAGAAAGTTTAACCCTCCCTTTCTTCTGAAATAGTGCTCTGGAATAATACACCAATTACTATTGTCCGAAGTCCGCAACAGTCTCGGGATCCAGGCGAGTTTTAGGGCTTTTAACATAATATCAAAGTCGGTCATGCGTATTCCACCGTTGTCTGGATCCTGGTAAAGGCATGATCTTTTTATTTTATCTTTTTTGTTTTTCCAGAGGAACTTAAAAGATTTTGTTCTTACAATTTCCACAATTCCTTTGGGAACATCCAGATTAGAGGCCGAATAAATAAGTTGCGATATGCCCAAGGTTTTAATTAACATGGCTCTTCCAAATATCGTCAAGTCCCGTGAACTCCACATATCCAGCTTAATTTGCAACTTTTGGATCTTTTTGTCGAAGTTGAGCTCGTTATTCTCCTTAATATTATACGAAAAATATATCCCCAATATCTTAACGGGGCTGTGGAACCATTTTAAATCCAGAGGCTTACTTCTATTACTTTTCCATTTCCCCAACTAAAGCGCCTTCGTTTTCTTTACATTTAAGGACAGGCCAGCAATTCGTTCGAAATCCCCAACAATTTTCAAGGCCATTTCTAAAGATTCTATGTCCGCATTGAATAGAGTTGTATCATCAGCGAATTGGGACAGCTTGATTTCCTTACCGAAGACTTTGATTCCTCTCACGTTGGAATCCTGACGTATCTTATTTGAGAGTACCTCTGCAGAAAGAATAAACAAATAAGGGGAGAGTGGGCAACCTTGTCGAACTCCTTTTGATGGTTTAAACCAACTGGTTATAAAACCATTGTTTTGTACCGCACTTTCTGTGTTCGTGTAGAATATCTTAATCCAGCGCTTGATGTCACTACCAAAATTAAAATGGTCTAAAGTTTTCATTATAAAGGGCCATTCAATCGAATCAAAAGCTTTACGGAAGTCTAGGGAGGTTAGAATGCCAGGTAAGTTTTGTAGATTCGTATATTCCATTATGTCGCTTATAAGTCGGATATTTTCCCCAATGTATCTCCCTTTTACGAAGCCCGTTTGGTCAGAGTGGATAAGGTTTGGTAGTGTCGGTTCAATGCGTTTTGCTATTGCTTTTGCCGCTATTTTAAGATCAACATTAAGCAAAGTAATCGGTCTCCAGTTTGAAAGATCTAGGAGTGACCCGTCTTCTTTCGGAACTAAAGTAATTATTCCCCTTCGTTGTGAAATGGAGAGTTCACCTTTCTCGTGCGCTTCGTTAAAACTTGCTATTAAATCGTTTCCTAAAAGATCGAAAAAATAGGTATAAAATTCAACGGTAAATCCATCTTCCCCCGGTGCTTTATCATTCTGAAAGGTTTCTAGTATCTTTTTGCATTCTTCGTACGTAAGTGGACCCTCCAAGGTTCCTTTCACGTCCTCTGAAAGCTTAGGCGATTCAACATTTTCAGTGAATGTGTCATAAGCTGTTTCAGAAAAGGTTAAATCCGAGGTATATAGGTTTCTATAATAATCTTCAATTTGCTCTAGAATCAGTGTCTCGTTGCGCGTAATAGAATCATTTTGTAATCGAAGTTCACTGATATAGTTTTTTTGTTGTAATTACTTTTTTCAAGATTGAAAAAATACTTTGTTGGGCGTTCACCATTTTCTATCCAACGACATTTTGCTCTAAACATTGCCTGTTTTCCTTTTTCTTCGTAAATTGACTTAAGTTCCGTTTTCAGTCCGTCATACTCCCGTAGTACTCCATCGATGTAAGGAGAAGAAAAATTATCGCAGATAATAACATCAAGTTGGTCTATTCTACGTCTTAATTCCTGTTCTCGGTTGCTGATGCATTTTGCTTTATTTTTGGAAAAGGAAATAGTCGCAGATCTGATTTCCATTTTCATTAACTCCCAAAAGAGCCTCTTATCCGTCACATGGCTATAATAACTGCACGCGTGAGCGTATGTATCACGAACCTTACTCACATACTGCATGTCATATTACATTTGAGCTACAGTAGGATATTAGACTGAAAACTGTACAGACGAGAAGGTGGGAAGTAGAGTCACTTGTACAATGTCGTGAACCTTTAAGATAATTCTCTCTGGATGTACTTTAGGATACCTTTGGGAAATATTAAGGTGTAGTGTATGCGTAGAAACAAGTATTAAAAGCTTTAAGTGCATCAGATGATCTTCCTACAAAGCTAAAGAGCAAAGCAAATCACGCCCACCATAACATCTTTTTTTGAGTTGCATCTGATTAGTACTCGTATTTTTACTCTACAGGCACTGTTCAGCCAATCACAGCTGTCTTCCAGACGCAGGGGCTAATCCTAATTATGGATATACGAGTTTTGATCATTTCGGCTGGGCCATTATGACGTCATTCCAGCTTGTTACCTTGGACTTTTGGGAGAATGTGTACAATAATGTGAGTTATTTAAATTCTTATTTGCTTGCGAAAGGAGGCGTTTTTGTCCCCCTCTATTGCTCGCCAGCGACTCCTACCGAAAGGCAACTTTTAAAAAAAAAAAACGACTGTATTCTTGCTCGAACGGTACATAGTTAGTATATTGGTGATCACCTGGCAAGAAGAGCAAATCGAGTTCGATTTTTTCCTTCGACTTTAAAGAGATAACAGATCGCGATAGGAACACTGGCCTGGATGTACGCCTGTTGTTTCATTTGCTATTTGCCTCCAAGTGGGAAACAATTTTAATCGCTTTGTAACATAGTCATCTTTTTGGAACTAGACGAATATAACTTATACAATTTCTATAGCTTAACATCATTCCCTGAACTGTTTTCCACTGCAGAGAAAATGGTGAAACCATCAGCTGTTGAACTGGCCTCTCAATTAACAATTATTCCACGAGCGCGCGTTGGATATGACTATAATAGGCTATAATCGTATCAAACACTCGAATTGCATTATCCAAAGATTCAGTTTTTAATATGATTACTTATCCATGATTATTTTATTTTTTTCTTAAGATCCTTTACGCCCTGGGTCCGTGGACAGTGATCTATTTCCTGTGCATCGTGTTGTTTGGCCGATTTTACCTGATCAATCTCGTTCTCGCTGTAGTAGCAGCATCGTATGAAAATGAAGTGCAAAATGCTAAGCAGGTAAACATGTAGCTACGAAAAACAAATAACCATCAAGTGAAATAACTCACGTAGAGAAATCCCTACAAAAGTGGTGCTGGTACCACTGTGAGATCTTTAAGCTTTTATTTAAAACTCGAGTATATACAGTGTACGAGAACATATTCAAGACTCTGTGTTTTCTTTTCAGGAAAATGACAACTTACGCTTCAAACAGAAACAACAGGGCTCCACCTTCTCTCTGCGCAGCCGCAGAAGTATCTTGAGCCTCGTATACGGTGAACAAGATGTGGTTTTGGACGAGACGATTCACAAAGCCATGTTCGATCAAGCAGCAAACACTGAAAACCCTTTAACACTCTCACAAGCCGAGTCAATTTCTGTTTTTCAAATAAAACAAGGCCCTCAAGACATTAAGGACAACACAATTACAAGAAAAACCCTCACAAACAATAATCAAAGCGGGAATCCAGAGAAATCCGTCAAAAAGTGTTGTTCTTGCTGCGCTGGGCTATCTGTGAAGTGCGGATTTTGGAGACCATTTAGAAAACGAGTGAAGCGAGTCGTAGAGGGCAAAGTGTTTGAAGTTGGTATTATCATGATTATTCTGATTAACACTCTGTTCATGTCTATACAATATCACGGAATGGACGAGGATTTGGGTTTAGCGATTGATATTGTTAATCTGGTAAGTAAAGACACCCAAACCTTCAATTAATCGGTTTAAGTTGCTTTTAAGGACATTATTTTAGGTTAGCTTTTTACTGAAATGCTATATGTTTTAACATGTTTTGTATTTTTAGCAACCATTGTAAATTTACATCGTTATTGTGTAAAAAGCACCTGATCATTTCATGGAAAGTATATTGTATTTTAATATTATTATTATTACTATTATTATTATTAATTATCAGTTACATTTTAGTTATCAGTTAATTGCTAATTGGTTGTTGAGTACCTGCCCGGCAACGCAGCATAATGAGCTACCTGATAAATTCGATGGGTAAAAATATCCCAAATTTGTTTTAGTTCACAACACAATGGCGTTGAAGAGGTAATGAAATTCTTTGGTTTACCAGGCTGTGCTTTAAGTCGGTTTTGAAGACAGGTATACATGTTTGACAAAATAAAGAACGAAAACAACCCCTGCTCTCTTCCAAACAAAACCACATCCCTTCGTTCGATAATATGTTTTGCCAGGTGCGCATGATTTACAATCCGTCAAGTTCCAAAAGTTCCAGCTATTTTCAAAGTTTAGTCTCACATTTAGTATCAGGATTGCAACTGATTCTTGGCTCTGTTTTGCAGGTCTGTACATTTATCTTTCTGGGGGAAATGATTCTCAAGCTGATCGCTTTCAAGTTTCGTGGTTACATCAAAAGCCGCTGGAACATTTTTGATGGCGTAGTTGTGGTAATCAGTCTCATAGACACTGTCTTGACTCTGTCAAACCTCATCGACAACACGGGCACAAGTGTATTGAGATCATTTAGACTGGTGAGCATTTTAATTAAATCCTTTAAGATGGTTCAAAATATTCCAGTTTTTGTTTTTGCTGTAGTCAGCTACCTCAGGGCCGGCTAGTTCAAACTCCGATTAGGTTATCCCAGGATTAGCGGGAATTTTGTTTTCAGTTTTGTAACTTTTCTTTAAGTTTACAGCTTTTTTGGCAAATTTTGATTCATAAAAATAACAATTAGTTTTCCTGGCGTTCTTTCCAGGTTCGTATTCTAAAGCTCGCCAAGTCCTGGAGCACAATGTCAAGCCTTCTGGCAACAATAGGTCACAGTCTGGGAGCGCTTGCCAACCTGTCCGTCATATTAGCCATCATCATCTATATCTTCGCTGTGGTGGGCATGCAACTGTTTGGTTCTTCCTACACGCCTGAGAAATTCGACGGCGAAATTCCTCGGTGGCGATTCACAGATTTCTGGCATTCATTTTTGCTAATATTTCGGATTATTTGCGGAGAGTGGATTGAACCTCTGTGGGACTGCATGAGGGCTGCAGGGCCAGCTTCCATTATACTCTTCATACCAGCATTTATTTTAGGACACTTTATTGTGAGTAAACAAATATATTTTTCGTTGTCATTTTGATTTTTCATACTGACTTATACATAAGTAAAAATGAAATTCATTCCAATATTTGTTCATGCACCAATTTCGATATGCCAGTGTAACTTGGATCGGAGGCGAAATGAAACAAAATGAATTATTTATTTCCATACAAACTCCAATACATCGAAGTTATTTACCAATAGGTTGGCAACAATACTCACGATTCTGTCACGTTTCAGATCTTGAACCTTTTCCTGGCGCTTCTGTTAAGCTCATTCGCTGGTCAAGCCTCGCCCTCATCCGCGCAAGGAAATAAAAAGAACCGAATCTTCACGCGCCTAAGAAAGGTCGTGATTGCGTCGCGTTTCATCAGGAGAATCAAATCCAAAGTCAGGTGGCCTCAAAACAGTGTATCCCCGACAGAAGAGGTCGTGGAAAGTAAGTACGCACAAAACTAGGGTTTGAGTATTTACTTATGGATAGTCTCCCCCAATACCAGACATATAGGCAGTGTTTTTCGTCCTTCTGCTGTGAAGAAGTTGACCATCGTAAAGTTTCATAGAATTGTTTCTGTGATGACTAATAAGACCAATTCGAGCCCAGACGTCCCTGGAACTCTTACTTCGCAGTTTAACTGAGTTCTAAGGAACTGTTGTGAGTACAGACACTACTGGATTTGTGGACTGCAAACTTTAGTTCCCTGTCTCACGACGCTGTACTTCACATGCTGCAGTTGTATAGATTAAGCCCTGTCCACACTAACTTGCTTTCGTTTGAAAACGGATTCTTCCCTTCTTGAACAGATTGAAGCTGATTTTTCTTGAATTGTAAAATAAAAAGAGCAATGAAGTAATTACTAGCCAAATAGCACCATAGATTGCTAAGATTAGGAAAATTAAGATGACAAGAATTATCAATGCTAGACGTATTGCAAGACGCGGCTACTTGCAAAAATGTAACCAGTTATTTGAAGGATCAGCATTGGACAAGTTTTCAATTAATTCAGACTTGGTTTAAATTGCCAACAAGGTAGCCGATTTAGTGAGGGTCTTACGTAGAACGCAATTGCGAAAGATGGAGAAGACGAAAGAAACCTCCTCGACTATTTAACTGAAATCGACTTCAGTAGTTAAGTAAGCAAATGCTTTCTCACAGAATGAAATAATCATATTGCAGTTGAATTTCTCTTTTTTAGTCAGCAATGGCCATACAGACACAGTGGGATCAATATCTAGGAGAGCCTCGCAAGTGGACTGCCCGCCTGACTCACCAAAAACAGTATGTTGCTGTTCCTTGAACACCCGGGAATATGAAGTTGACAACTGCTTTCCGACTCAGCGCAGCTGCTGTAGTAGGTTTGAAGATACCACATGTCACGTGATTTGGATGTGCGTACGTCACAAAGTTAAATGCTTTGTGGAGCACAAGTATTTTGAATGGTTCATCGTGTTTCTAATTGCAGCAAGTAGCATTGCTTTGGTGAGTGGATTTTTCTTTGAGCATGTCCATGATATTATCACAGTTACACTGATATCACTCTGTTATATTTCATGACTCACTATATGCCAAACCGTCGAATGTCGACGGCAAACTCGGAATCAGATTTGCCAGGCAGGAATGTGCCGTCTATTTCACAATAGGGACCTTACGCATATAAGACGGCGACGACGAGGACGACGCCTAGTAAAAATTTTCTATTTTACTTTGAAATTTCGCATTTATTTGGAACTTTTCAGTGTGTCTGTCGGTATTAAAACTTGCCCCTGCTGAATATGCTACGAATGCGTTCAGTTCCAAATAGAAATACGAAAAATTTGCCGTTGTGGTTCACGTTCTCCAGACAACGCAGAATTTGGTCATTTCACGTTTCTGTTTTGCAGAGGAAGGCAAAGAAATGTACCTAGAATTATAATGCACGTGCACAGCCATTGTTTTGCTCATTAGACCTTTTGTTTGGTGACGTTCTCGTTGCCGTTGCCGTCGTGTTCTGCGTAAGGTCCCTAATGATACGTTGCTAAGAACGTACGCGACAAAGACTGACCATGTTCGTTTAGATAGCCCTCTGATCATGACTGGTCGATTTAACATGTCAACGAAAAAACTGAATGAATGTCGAATGTCTGCAAAAGTAAGCATAGCGAATCAAGGCATGAAAAAACCACCACCGCTCCAAATCGGTGATTATCAAGTTAATCTCTGCCATTGACCCATGTAAAATGAAGTGTAGGGACTACTATTGGCTCTACATTAATGGTAGTACTTGTACTGCCACTGGACGGAAAAAATGGGAAAAAAGAATTAAAATTAGATAACATCGATTGGAGGTCAAAATTTACTCTTATTGGACAAACATGTTGTGAAAATAAATTGAGAGAATTTAACTTTAAGTTGATTCATAGACTAACTGTTACCAAGAAGAAATTATGTACCTACGGTTTAGAAGACGAAAACAAATGTTTATACTGTAAAGAGCCGGACTCGATCCTTCATACCTTTGTTGAATGCCATTTTACTCAAGACTTTTATACCAAACTTGTCGATTGGTTCAATGCAAAATTCAATTGCACTTTCTCCCCAAAGTCTCATGAGATATTGTTTGGAATAGTGATAAATATTTCTGAAAACAGCGTTCTACAATTTAATTACTGTTTATTATTTGCAAAATATTACTTATACTATCAGAAAATGTACCCTAAGCATTGCAACATAGACGAGTTTGTTATTAAGGTGGAACAAAAGCTGATCATTGATAGTCGTCTGAAGAGAAAGATTCTTGTATGAGATGCCTCTAACCCTGATGCATTCTATCCATACTTTATGCTCGACTATAGTGACTATGTAAGCAAGATGGTGCTCGACTTGTAATTTTATATTAAGTGTGTTCATTGTAATTTTATTTTGTTGTAACCAATAAAAAGATCTTTTCTTTTTGCAAAAAAAAAAAGAGTTTTTCTCTGCCTATGAAAAACTTGAAGATAATTGCTCATTTTCTAACGTGCTTGAAAGTTTTCTTCAATTTTACTCAATGACTTGAAATAACTTGACTATGCCAAACCCATTTGATTTGCAAAAGTTTTTAAATATACAAGTTTCACTTCTTCTAAGGCCTTCGAAGACGTCTACTTGGACAGCAGACCAACCTTGAAGGAGGTTTTAAGGGTGCTCAACATTTTCTTTGCCGCTGTGTTCGTGCTCGAGTTCTTACTCAAAATCATCGGTCTCGGTTTCACGTCCTATTTCTCGAGCGCGTGGAACTGGCTTGATGTCGTTATCATAGTGGTAAGTAATCTTGTTAAATCTTCCTCTTGAGGTGTTTCCGAATTTCTCCCTAGCTGTAAAATGAGAGTTGCTGTAGCTAAGTATTCTAGTTGTTTGACTTTAAATTTAGAAGTCTCGGGTTAAAATCGCCGTTTAAGTTGTTACTGGATTTACTTGAACACGGTGGCTCTGAGTTTAACAGCTCCACAGTCAAGCTTTGTTTCAATAGCTCCTTCAGAAGTTGATTACCTTTCCATTAGTTACGATTATTATCCAATAGTTTTATGTTCAGTTTGTTTTAGTGAACGTTATCGATGTCCCTATTTTTGATTCCTCAAATGAATTACTAGCCTGGGGATAGCACAACATTTCAAAATTTATCCAGAAAAAAATAACAGCTCTGGTGGTACCAGTTATTGTGTCTGAAAATGTATTTTCATTCTTTCAAAAGGTTTCGCTCATCGCTTTGTTTGGCAATGAAGAAGTCATGTCTATTCGCTCTCTGCGAACACTGAGAGCTTTGCGGCCACTGAGGGCAATCTCCAGATTTGAACGCATGAGGGTGAGTTATTTTAAAATGCTTTAAGCGCCGTTATTTCCCAGTTTCCGATGTCCCTATTTCAATATTTTTATTTTCATTATTGCTCTATGATCTTGCAGTGTCTCGAAGCACGCCACCTTCTTCAACCAGTGCACTTTTCAACCAGATAGCTTTTAGTACATGTAAGGCAAATGGCCAATTTCCTCCATAAGGCACGCCCGCAGGGAATCACGGTAGTTGTTTCCATCATCTTGGACTGGATATATATTATTTTTGCAACCACCATGATTCCTTGCAGGTGCGCCTCGTGCAGGGAATTGGCCATAAAAGAAAACTCCAAAACGTGACCCCTCTGGGATCCGGTTTAGATACACAAGGAAAAAATTCCAATCGGTGACAACTCAGCACACTAGTATATAGGATGAAATAACGCCTACACTTTATGTCGGCTTGCTATCCTTTGAACGTTACTGGGAACAACATACATCGTGTTATATAAACGATAGCCACCATTTGGCACGAAAATATGCTAGGATATTTGTCCACGGACCTTGTCTGTTCCGAGAAGAAAATGGTCTGTGACAAATTATGTTAATATGGTCGTCGATTAATGCGGACTGTGACATTTTTAAGCCTCTTGGCTTTATTTTTCAGGTGGTGATCAGCTCTCTGTTTCACGCCATACCCGGAATCGCCAATGTTCTTCTCGTGTGCCTGGTATTCTGGCTTATTTTTAGTATCATGGGCGTCAATCTTTTTGGCGGGAAATTCTACAAGTGTGTCGACGCGCGCGGCGTTAAGTATGACGCTTCTGTAGTGGCTAACAAGTCCGCATGCCTTGCAAGAGGAGACCGCTGGATTAACTCAAACGTTAACTTTGATAATTCTGGCAACGGATTTTTGGCACTTCTTCAAGTGGTATGTTTAATTAAGAAGTTAAAGATTCCGTATTTCGAATATTTTGAAGGAAATCATGATGTACTTTTCTAAAGAGTTGGCACAATAGCAGTACTAACAACATCATAGAGCGACAGGTCAACTTAATAATATAGTTATATATAATTCAGGTGTCAATGGAAAAAATATTTGATAGCGCAGAAGAGGGGCATCTCCACTCAGTTAAGTTGGTAAAAATCGTGAGATATCACACCAACTGTTAAAATCTGAATAAAAATAATACAATGGGATTCTAAAAAAAAAAAACAGATTCAATAGTAGCTGATGTGGATGGTCCTGAGGGAAAAAGGAAGGCAGATAATTATAACCTGTTGCCTTTCAGGCTACTTTTGAGGGATGGATGGAGGTTATGGAGGACGCTATTGATGCTACTAAGGTTGGTAACATTTATCTTTGCTTCGTCTTTTCTGGTCTCCGTGTTCAACTAACACCCATCCTCGAACCAACACGATTTAACATTCAAAAGTCATACTATATTGTAAAGGAGTTTTGTGTGATATGCTAAGTTACCTTCAAATCGAAGGAAGTCTCATTTCCTTAAAATTAAAGTTGTCTTAAATAAAAACAAATACCACTGGTGGAGGTAATAATGAAGAAAAGAGGAACAACGCTTGATGTGATTACGAGGGAATACAAAAAAACTAACAAGAAAAATTAGGACTGAATTTCACAAGATTCGCCATCCTTGACGTAGCGACTTTAATTTCCGCGTTAGAAAACTAATGAAGCTTTTAGTTACTATCGCTTTCAATAACACGAGACCTCTGAAGTTTAAAACTTCCGTACCTAACGATTTCATTTTACGCTGCTGTCAATAATCTTAGCGGAAGTCTCACGAAACAAAGTTTTTTTCTTCAATGACTTGAAAGTGTTAGTAATAGTCTATGCTCTGTAAGTGACGGATCTTGAGCCATGTTGTCTCTTTCTTTTTTCGTTACTCCTGTCATTGTCGTGGTAGATATGTTTAAAGCAGCATAAGAAGACATTGTTAGGTATGTTTTGGAAAGTTTTGAAAGTCGCTGTACAAATGCCAGATAATAATAGTGTCATTTTTTTTGAAATTGAGGCTTTTCAAAAAGAAACAAAAAGACGTACATTGATTCATTTGAGAAAGGTGCTGGACTGAAACTTCATGCAATGCAACTTTCAAAGCAAGAGTTGCTGTTTACTATCACTCTGTATTAACTCGCATGTTGTTTGTTTATTGCTTGTTTACTTATCACTTACAGGTGGATCAACAGCCCGTGAGGGAGAACAATATGGCTGCTTACATGTTCTTCATTGTGTTCATTATTTCTGGATCTTTGTTTGTCTTAAATCTTTTCATCGGTGTCATCATCGACAACTTCAATCAACTCAAGCAACAGGTCAGCAACCATACACATTTTTTGTTTGTACGTCAATTAAACCGAATTAAAACGTGCTCGACTCTTAGCTAGTGAAATTTAAAACAATATTATTGTTCCCCTCCAGCTGTGCTTTTCTTTAACGTTGATTATGTGAATACAAAACAAAGTTTACAATATTGACTCTGTTGTTTTAATGTATTCTTGCCAACAGATGGAGGTGTTGGGTTCCGTACATATTTTTTTGACTCCAAACCAGAGGAGTTGGATGAATGCGATAAAAAACGCAGCAGCTAAGAAGCCGAAAAAGAAAATAGCAAGACCAGAGGTAATGACGGGATTCCGATCAAAGATTCTTCGTAAAACAGATCCCACACAGTCTGTACTGAACATCGCTCACTGGAAAATAAATTTAAAAAATATATTGCTAGTACTCATCTCTTTGACAATTTTCCCTCAATACAGAACCGCTATCAAGCTGTGGTGTTTGACATGGTGGAAAATCGCAAGTTTGAGATCTTTATTATCTTGGTGATCACAGTGAACATGATAGTGATGATGGTACAGCATTATGATCAGACACCTCAGGTTACATTGGTGTTAGATATCCTTTAATTCAACTATTTTGGAGTATTTTTACGTTTTTAGCAAGACATCCCTCCAATATTAGCCTTAAAAGACGAGACGCCTTGAGAGAGTACACTAGTCACTTAAAAATGGTGAAATAAGTTTCTGGTTTACACTTGTTGTTCTAGTGGTTAGTCCACTCGATACTGTATCTAGCCGTCCAGGTTCAACTTCTGGCTGGGGCCATGATTTTGTGTCCTTGGGCCAAACACTTTACTGATGCAGTGTCTCTTTTCACCCATGGTTTGAAAACCCTATCAGACATTCCATCCTCCCGGGAGGGGAGCAGCGTTATAGTCGCAAACAAAAGCCACATGCACTGGTACCGATAAGGCATCTGTCTTTTCCAGTCTCCTGAGACAGGAAAAGACTTAACCTTTCCCTGGGCAACTGAGAACTTGGTAACAAGCCAGTTTTCTAGTAATGGTAGTAGTTATAATTTATTTAAAGACGTGACACAGGAAGTGGTTGCCCGTTCTACCGAGCCAGGGACTCAAGATAAAAATGCTCGAAAAAAAACAACTACAAAAATAATGTAGAAATTTCACCTATAATAACCTTTCTGGTAGCTTATTAAGACATTACATCGTGTTTGTCCTTAACAAGAGATCGCCCTATGTGTCCATCACAATACTTCAACATCGTATTCACCTGTATATTTATCATTGAGGCGATACTAAGAATTATCGCCCTGAGATGGGGATATTTTCAACAGCGCTGGAATGTGTTTGACTTCGTCATTGTCGTATTGTCGATAGTAGGTAAGAAATTGTCAGGATATCGAAATTTATGCCATGCCATAGAGAATACAGCCAATCAAAATACAGGAAAGCCGTTTTATATTTGACAGTATAACACTCAACCTTCCCATCGCGCGCCACGCGTATGTCGCATTGATTGTGTTGATCACTGTATTTTCTACGGCGTAGTTATGTGACGCTCTCTTGTGGTATACCACGGAATATCAAACTTGTCACATGTATTTTCTTGGTATCAGTACACACTCGTCGTATACCGAGAAAATACAAGTGACTCGTGGGATAATCCATGGTATACCACGAGAGAACGTTGCATAACTAGTATATAAGTTACTTTTTATTCAAACTGTGGATATTGAAGTGTTTTATGCCGGGAACCCGTCTTTCGAGTGCTTTATCGCACTGAGATGTGTCTGGTTGCCAATGACTACGGACTAGTTACTGGAAACTCGCACCATCTTGTACGCTACTATTTGAGTTGTTGTTCTTTACCTAGATTTGAAATTTGCGGAAGATTATGAATTCCAAATGTCAAACTGAACATTTTCTAAGGTTCAAATTAAAAGAGAATATTCATCAACAGAATTCGTATCCACGCTCGTAACAACTAAATCTAAATGCTCGTGATTTCATTTTGCCGAGGTATTGTACTATCTTTCTTTTCCTTATGTTTTACAGTTTATCTATGGATCACAGTCTGTCGTTCCGATGGCTTTTTTACAAGTGTCATTTTATTTTTAAGGTGGTCTAAATATAGCGAGAGGCGCTGGCATGATGGCTAGCTCGCTGGACTTGAGTAGTCCGGGTTGGAGCCCTGGCCTGGGACGATGCGTTGTGTTCTTGGACAAAGACACTTTATTCTCACAGTGCCTCTCTTCACCCGGGTGTATAAATGGGTACCGGCGAATCTAATGCTGGGGGGTAACCCTACGATGGACCAGCATCCCATCCAGGGGGGTAGTATACATACTCCTAGTCGCTTCATGCTACAGAAACTGGCTTTATGGGCCACTGGTTTGACGCAAACTTGACCTAAAGTAGCACGACCTCCCAAGCCTCTTTAATAAAAGTCGTTTTTTTTTAATTGCTTTGCAGGTATACTTGTGGAGAACCTTAACAAGACAGGCATCATCATAACACCTAATCTCTTACGTGTTGTTCGCGTATTCCGAGTTGGCAGACTTCTCCGCTTCTTCGAGAAAGCTAAAGGCATTCAACGGCTCATGTTCTCACTTATAATCTCCTTGCCAGCGCTGTTCAATGTGGGAGGCATACTTTTTCTCATTATGTTCATCTACGCCATCATAGGAATGTCCTTCTTTGCCCATGTCAAGAAGACAGGCGCTTTGAATGACGTGGTCAATTTTGAAACGTTTTTGAACTCGATGGTGTTAATTTTTCGCCTTATGACTGCGGCGGGCTGGAACGATGTTTTAGAACCATTGATGATCCAGCCGCCAGATTGTGACCCGAATTATAAAGGGCTGTCGAATGGCAATTGCGGAAATGGCTGGATCGCAGTTTGTTACTTTTCAAGCTTCATTGTAATTATTTTTCTAGTCCTTATCAACATGTACGTTGCTGTAATACTGGAGAATTATAACAACGTCATGGAGCAAGAAAAGATTGGAATTACCGGAGAGGACATAGATTTGTTCTATCAACACTGGATGCTGTATGACCCAGACAGCACTCAATACATTTATTATAAAGATCTGTCGGAGTTTCTGCACACCTTAAAGGGAAACCTGAGAATTAAACAACCAAACAAGGCCGCATGCGCGCTCCTGAATATACCGCTGTACGAAGACGACAAGATTTACTGTCTGCACTTGCTGCAGGTTTTGGTAAAGAGAGTTTTAACTGGCTACGAGGAGTTTGATTCCGAGGAATTTAACTTACTAATGAAGCGAATGGAGGAAAGATTTCGAGCTGTTTTTCCCGCAGTAACACATTACCGTCAAACCACCACCACAATGGATAAAAACCGCGAGATTGTCGCCGCAAGGGTTATAACACGCGCGGTCAGGAGATACCGGGAAAGGAAACGTAGAGAAGCCTCGTCATTGAGTGTTGCTGATGCTGGGAGTAAACCAGACACAGGAAACATCAATCATGGATTGAATGAGCATGATATGAACACACTAGTACACGGAGGGTTAAACAGAAGCCGCATAGCTGACTTAGTACTCTCTGGGGACAGGCTGAGTGATTCTCTTCCTAATCTATACAAAACTAATCACTTACAGCCGCTGAAAGGTAAAACAAAGGCAACAACTGCATGGACACCTTCACTGGAAAAAACAGTTTTCACTAGGGTGGACACAGTGAGACAAGGAACACCAAGGTCTGCGCCACTCAAGAAAATAGACGTGATGAAACAGCCTACAATCGATCACACTAAAAAAAACTAAAATAAGCAGTGAGCCGATTGACTCTACAAGCAAACCTAGTTACAGCTGAGTACAATGTAACAACTGCAAAAAATCTTCGAAAGAAGTTCCTGCGGCAACAAAACATGCAATGTTTTCTGAATTTTCTTTCTATTTATTTTTTTAAGCGTTGGCCTTCCAGTGAGAGCTATTTTGCAAATATGATATGTTCAGATTTAAGTTGTTTATGTTGTTTGTAACTGATTGTTTTTCTTGTTGGAGTACAAATTCTAAGAAATATATTTTGAAATAGAATAGACACTGAATAGATGAAATTCTCTGATATTTGAACTGCGGGATAAACATTTAAGTAGTAGAAAAATCATCCCATACGCAGTTGCGATAAAGCCCGAAAAACAGTGGATTTTATTTGGTTGTGGATATAACTGCGATGGCGTTTCTTCTAATTTAACTTCTTGTTTTTTTCTTATTTAATTTGAAGTGTCCTCTTCGTAAGTTTACACTCGTTCTTCAGTTTGCTGAACCCTCCGGCTGAAATCAGATTCACATATTATTTCGAGCGATATGCCTCCCTGCGTGAATCGCCTTGTTTGCGATCTAAGATTTTTATTTTCTAACTAGCCTGGATTTCACTGATCTGAGCACTCCTCACTGATCTGAGCACTCCTCACTGATCTGAGCACTCCTCTCTGATCTGAGCACTCCTCACTGATCTGAGCACTCCTCTCTGATCACGCCCTAAGAGGGCTAGACATTGAAAGATTCAAAGCATTTGCAATAGATGAGATGTCCATCTTCGAAAGATGGCCACAGTCTACGTTGTCGTCCCTCCGAGTAACCGCATATACATGTTATCTTTTCCAGTGTTTTTTGTTGTTGTTGTTGTTGTTGTTGTTGTTGTTGTTGCGTAGGGGTCGCAAAGTTCACAAATATTTTTCTCGCTGCCCTCAGCTAAGAAGTGTCAATATATCTGTGCTCGATGAAACGGAAAGTTCTTTTACAAAATAGCCCAAAGAAAATATGCTCGCGGATTGGTTTAAAATCATGTTCCTATTAACAATTAGATTACGAGCTCGAGATTTCTATGAGCTGATAGTTGATGAGGATCAACTATCACCTCCTCGAGATGCGCGCGCAGCCGGCTTATGTCCTCCAGCCATGACCTGATTTCCCAGTTAAGGTCCACGGAGACGGTTATCTCTCAGTATTGCCATATAGTTTCGCCATTACACGACTTTTTAGGAGATAAAACGAGCTATATCTCTTAGTAAGTTTGCTTGATAAAGAAATTAAGTTCTTACTGTGACGTGTAAATAATGAACTCATTTTGGGCGTGTCATAGTGTTCGAAATCCTTGGCAGACAGGTTTCATCAAAGAATGCGAAGAGTTTACTTGGCTTTCATTCTTTTGTTACTGATCTTTTGCCTCGTTTCTGGAAAATATGTATCCGGAGGTATCAGCAACGGCCAGAAGTGGGTGCTGGTTTCTGACTTTTCTTTCATCGAAGATATAGGCCAGTTAAAATATGATGTGGAATATTCAGTAACGAATGAATGTTGTCCAAGCCTCGCTTATTACTCGCACAACTCTTATGAATCTGCTTCCTCTAATGACGACATGGATTGTTCTTCCAAGCTGTCTTATGCTGAAGATGTGCTTACATTCCAAAATGTACTGCTTAACGTTTCAAGCAACACTGGAAACTTTTCCATGCAGTGTTCTTCAAGCAACGACACTAATCTTCGGAAATGCTCAGGAAAACTTCGGCTCCAATCGACACGCGATCGATGGTGGTTCTTCGTGTTAAGCCATTGCAGTAGTACGAACGGTTTAGACATTTCCTACGAGTTAACTTTCACGAACGGAGACTCGTGGGAGAGACACTTACCGGCTGAAGAAATGCATAGTCTCGAATATAAAGCAGTGCCCCTGGCAGGCAATATTTTGCTATTTGTAGTCGGTTTAATTTTCGCACGCCAGCTTCTTGACCAAGGTAAGCTCCATCGGGCGTACAAGCTTTTTATGATGACTCTAAGCTGCGAAATAGCCGCTCAGGTGTTTGACTATATTTACTACACACATTACGTTGGCAATGGAATGCCACGTCATCCTTTACAGACCGGTGCTGAACTGTTTCATTCCATAAGCGAAGTTATCTTTGTTGTTCTACTCATTCTGTTAGCAAACGGCTGGATAATAACCACAGGTCATTTCGACCGCGAGAAGCAAGTAAGACTCAAGGTTTTCCTTTGGCTCTACATCTTAACCTACGAAATTCTATTCGTTTTCAAAACGTTCTTTGATTCGGAAGTATCACACATCCCGTATGAAAGCTATCTAGATATTGCTGTTCGTAGTTTGAGAACATTAGCTTGGGCTTGTTTTATTTATGGAACTTCGTTTTCAATCAAAAGGCATCCCGAGAAGAGAAAGTTCTACAATTACTTCCAGCAGTTTTATTCTGTGTGGTTCCTTTTTCCACCACTTTCTGCCCTAACGTTCTCCACGTTGTTTGACGAATTGCACCAACTAAAATATTTACGACTCGTTCGCCTGCTGAATCCTTTGATATGTTTCCTGGGATTCGTTGGGCTTCTTTTTATCATGCGACCAAGCAAAGTCAATACCAACTTTCCCTTTCATATACGCGGGAACGAAGTGGACGTAGTGAAAACTCAAGAGCCGTCCACTTTTCAACATGCAGATGCTTTCATGGATCTAGGCAACCAGTATGCTACTCTGGACAGCGATCAAACTAAAGTGCAAACTCGAGAAAGGGCTGATAAAGCTGGCCTTGGCTTTCGTTTCTAATTAAATTAATTGCAAACGCATGCTTCCTCTTTTTCCGTTTTGCTTAAAAACTTGAAGCAATTGAATTGTACGTTTTTAATTAAGGAGTCCAACCGGCTGAGGTATTTTTCTTTCCTATATATAGTGATGTAATTCTTTATCATCAAGACTTGATCAACTAAGAGAATTGTAAAGAAAGAACGCACAAAACTTCAAAGCAAAATCAGAATTGTCCTTATAACCAGAAAACACATTTGAAACCTTGCATCACTTGTTTTCCTTGTCTAAAGGGGCTTGTACTCAAAAACTTGTACAAATTTCACAATCAATGTCGTTAACGGGAACATCTTTTAGATTTTACTGAACCGAAGAATGCTTTGTTTCTGCAGCTGAGTCTGTGGTTTCACAAGACTCACAAGGGTCTCCCCTTTTTTCTATTCATTAATTATAGACGGATTTTTAATTAACTCCGGTTTGTGACGATAATGTTATGGTGTTAATTATATCTTAATTGACTTTGTAACGATACTGTCACCTGCTTCGAATAAATTAAAGTAATTTGTCCTTTATAATAAATTACACTGGCAAGCCTTTGAACTTGGCTTCAAGCAGGGACTAACCGTTAATAAACTGAAACTGGATGCTGTATTTTGTTTGTGGGGTATTAGTGACAGGCAGGTTTTGTTATTTATCTATAAATCGTTCTCTTCTCCTTGTTCCAATCAATAAAAGAAGTGCTACCCTAGAGAAAGGAATGACTATATCTTATAAAATATTTAAAGTTTGAAATCAGCTGTTCATAGATTCGATGCTGAATATATTACACACAGCTGTAGTTGTTAATATGATTCAAAATTCCACTCCACGTAAAAACTAATTTCACGCATGAATAATCGAAATAAGAGAGCTTTCTGGACAGAGCTAGATCGCGTTTGAAGTTTGCTGTTAAAGACCCAGTTTGCATAAGGCCTCCTCGCGTTTAACTTTGAATATCACTTGTATGGGGTTAACAGCGTTGAAGAAAAATATTTATATTGACAATTACTTAGTCCAGTCGTGGAATGAATGTAGAACTCATTCTTTCATTCGTATTTTTATTAGCATTGAAAATCACCTCAAAAGTTACCTCTGCCTATAAAAACGAGCAGAGCAATAGGAACCACAGTACTTGAATCTTCATGATTAGTCTTCAGATAGAAGACGCTAAAGATGTTCCAACACAACACAATATGGTCGGATTTACTGCAGAATGTGTGCATTGATTACCTGAAAAACTCCGAAATTAGTGCAGATTACGCTTTGACTGTCGATCCATTATATATCGCAAGAGAGATTTACATTTGTGAAGTCCATGCTTTTCCTGTTATATTCATACATACGCGTTGCACGATCATAGAAGGCAATTCAGTTCAGCGAGCAGTTAGTTGAGGATCTCACGTATCCAGAAAATCATTTTTACTGGGTATGTTTGAAGACTGTGTCTGTCAAGACCCTCGGACTTTAATACATTGGCACAGTGAAATTACTTCCAAAGGTATGCATGTGGCTTAATTCTTAATGTTTTAGATAGAGCGGATACCAACCCAAATTTGCTCGGTTCAATATTTGGTACCTTTGTTCTTTACATACGATTTTTTCATTACGTACAGTCGACGCAAAGGCCATCCATTCCAGCTCTTCGGCATTGAATAAGATGGTTTAAAGAACTTATCTACCATCTGCATAAAGTCTCAGTGACTTGGCCGGAACCCACAGGTATCGTTTCAACGATGGTCAGTAATCCAACCGAGTAGCCAGAATAGATAATCAAAGATTTCAGTGATGAATTGAAGAAAGCTGAGAGAACAGTTTGTGGTGTATCAAGATGGTACGGCAGTACTAATGGACTTTGATTGTTTAGAATAATCAATACAGTTTGGCAGTTAACGACGAGGATAAAAATAGCATGAGAACAAGTTTAGATTTAAAATCAGCTTGGGCAGAACATCGTCTCTTATATTGAAGTCAACAAAAATTACTTGTTTGAACTCAGTACACTCTAGTAATAAGTTTACTTTCTGTATTACAGTTTTACGATGTTTCATCTCAAAATCTCACTCAGTTAAATCATGGTACTGGGCTCTAAGTTAACGGTATTATTTTCTTACAAACGTAGCAAAGCTCTTTCATTTTTATTACTAAAAACAAGCTAATGAATTCCATGGAAACAAAGCACGCTCGCCATATTTGCGAACCGACCAACTGGTCTTAAAAACAAGCAAGTTAAATTTATCGACGTGTCACAAGATGGGTAATTAAATACTAATATTGGCTTGAAATTGACCTGACCCAAGGGTTCATCGCAATAGCAAGCGGCAAAATAGAAGGTCTGCCACGTATAACCCTGCTGGGTCATATCTGAGTTATTTTATAGTTCACTGATAAAACTGTCGCCTAGAGTTTGATCAAACTTGCTATTAGTTCAGTCGCAGTCTACAATAGACATCTTTTCACGCGTGCGATTGCAGCGTTATAATTAGTCAATTGAAAGTTCTCAACAAAACAAAACGTACCTCCGTAAGCAGAAGAAATCACACATGTGAAAATAAGCCTAAATTTTTGAAGTTGTATCGTTCCGAAATAATTTTCCTTTAATGTATTGCCATCCTCACTTTCATCGTTTCTTTTTGGGCGAGTTTGAGGAATTCGTCTGATATTTCGAGAGAAAAGTAACAGTTATGCTTCAAAACCCAGCGGGTAACTTGTTGATATAACAATGCTTCAATCTCTTCTCCGTTTTGCACTGTCAAATGTTTTGGATTCGAATTGCAATTTGTTTTATTCAAATCCTCCAGTGCGGTTTTATAGAAATCTCCAATGACGGACACAATATCTTTGAGAGGAACTGAGCTTTTCCATCGTGCACTCTCAAGTGAATCCTGAAACACATTTGTTTGATATTCGCCGAATAAAAATTCTCTCCTAAAAACGTGGAAACCGCAGATTGCACCAGAAACCATGTTTGCATCTACTCGTAACGGAGTGTCGTTAATGAGAACAATACAGCTGCCACGTTGTGAAGCAGGTGTGCCGCATAACTCTCCAAGAACCTCTTGTGGGAGAGACAGCAGTAATTCTGTTGTGAGCAACCTTGTCTTAGCTTGCTGAATACAAAGATCAGTAAGGCGCGGAACTCCAGAAACCGTTTTCATTTTCTTTGCTGATAAACAGACTCAATCATTTTCTGATGAAACTGTGGATGTGAAACTAGCTTGAAGGACTTGTAGCCTGTGTACAAACGCGGCCCGTGTACTCTCTTGTGGTGTTTGTGCCTTATAGCCTGTGTACAGACGCGGCCCACGCTCTCTTGTTGTGTCTCTGCCTTGTAGCTTGTGTACAGACGCGGCCCGTGTGTAATCTCGTTGATAATCGCGTTCCTTGCATAAATTATCCACCCTGTGTCACGACATCTAACATGACACGCGCAAACAACGAAGGAAATTGCTCTCTGACCTTTTTGCGCGTGATCTTTACACGAGAACGTTTTGACCTTCACGCTCAGTCCACAGACACTCGAGAAATAATTTTGTTGCCATAAAATGCTGATTACCTATCTAATGCTATTAGATTATTATAGGCAGCAAAATCGCAGTGAGAAAGATTAGGGAAGGTCCCAAATGACGCTTTGATTGCCATTGTGTGATCCCACGGACAAAAGAGACTATTCAGGAAAAAGTAAACACGAACTCTCTCAAACTATGAACCCCAGGGGAGAGTAGAGGATGGCTAAGGTGGGGTACTAATCACGCATCACGCTGAATTTTTCTATTAAATCACGCATCACGGAGAATTTTTTTCACCAATCACGCGTCACATAAAAAGAGGTAAGTACATCGCCAATTGACCAACAGACCTCAGAACGAGGCTCTGGGGAATAAACCCTACAAACTCTGCACCTACCATCTCGACCCTAAAAGCGTCGTTAAAAGAAGAACTTTCCGGATTAAACCACAAAAATGCATCCGCAAATATGTGACCTCTCACACGAAAACGTTCCTTACGGTATCCGTTCGACCGGCTGAACGCACGGTAAGTGAACGGATAATTTGAATAACAATAGTCAATTTACTTGTTCCAAGATATCTTAAGACTACTTGGTTGATAACCACTCAATAAATGTGTAATGACTCTAGAAACACATTTGAGGGTAGTGTGTGGAAGTGTGAGGCTAAATGTGAGGGATTCGTGAGATGTGGGCTGTGTAGGCATATGTTGGAATTAATACGTTCGTGTAGGTATATGTGGGGGATTACTGAGATGTAGGCTGTGTAGGAACGATGTGTGTATTGCGGTGGAGTTAACTAGCCGCCCAACCATCCGGGTGGTGTCGCACTTATAAAGCGAAAGAACAAAAGGCTTGGTTGTGAGCCAATGAGAGAGCACTGACGTCATAGTCAAACCGGACAATCGAGTTTCTGACATCGGCTGGATTTGATTATTCAAAATGGCGGACATACCTTAATTTAACGCTATAATATGGTAATTTGCCAAACGTTCTTTATATGCACGCTTATGTTCTGTAACGGCTTTGTAATTTATGCTATGCATACAGTTTTATATTAAAATACGCGTTCACCTTGTGTATCTTGAGTTACTGTGCCAGGTTAAGACATGATTGATCACGTTCGTTTAAGGTTCTCTCTGCCATCTAATATTGCACGTTGCAGCTAAAGGGTAGTTCAAATTCGTCGACAACGGCTACCGTCTACGAATGCCTACGAGCGAAAACAACTTCGGGTGCTTCGCCGCCTAAAGCATCACAATTTTCAATGCTATTCCTCCAAGATATCATTGGCTCCGCAACATTTATTAGATTTGAGGTCCATTTATGTAGCGAGATCCCCGAGAAGTGGAAGCTATGGAAAGAGAAATACTGTAATAATTACTTGGTTTGGAGTGGGAAAGCCCCGAGTATCAACTCACCATGTTCAAGGACGTTATTGATGACGATGGCCTTTTAGTGTTCAAAACCTTAAGCTATACTGAAGAAGAAGATGCAAACGATTGCCGTGTAGTAATGGGGAAGATAAAAGGGTATTGCATCGGCGAAGTAATGTAAACGAGATTGTTTCAGCAGGAGGGAAAAACTTCCTACCGAAACGCTCGACAACTTAATCGCTCAATTAAAAAGAACCTTGGCAAAAAGAGCCGCAATTCATGTGATTTTTTACGGTTTTTACACGATACTCTCATCTACGTTCGATTGGTCTTGGGATAAAACATGATAAAGCATGAGCAAAGCACAAAGCAGCCGCTTAGGATGAAAGACCCCACGTTAAACAAGTGTATCGACCTCCGAGCATCCGAGATGCAAATATAGGGATCTTAACAATGACGACGGCGACGCCGTGGACAACGCCTTGTAAAATTGAATTTGTCCAGGATGCCTATGGCTCTGAAACCTCGCTCAGGCTAAATATGTAACGACAGCGTTCAATTCTAAATGTTACCAATACCTCGCTTTGGTTTTAGTCTTTTTAAATTTTGTCATATTTCGTAACCGTCACTTCTGAACATGTGTGTTGTAACATACGAAACGTCAAGTTGAATATACCATGCGTAATCTATTTGTTATGTTTGTTGTTTTCTATTTCTCCTGAAATTGAAATGGCCGAAAAACAAGAATTTTTATGATGCAGCTTTATTCCACATATAGAGACGTTCGAGCGAAAATCTTCTCAATGTAGATTTTTTCTGCTGTGAGATATTTAGTACTTGCGCCAGAAATGCAAAGAACAAATGAGAAACATCGCCAATAAAATTTAAGCTAATCACTCGGTGACGAAATCGTTTCACCAATAGGTCGAATATTACTTGAACTCTGCTGAAAGCCTTATACATTGATTATGCGAATTTACTAAAAGTATAACAAGAAGCGAAAGAGCGAAGAGAGGATCGATTTAATCTCCCAACAATACCTACAACTTGGATTTTACAAGTTAAAAAGGTATAGGTTTTGACCATTTTGATCTGTAATAGGGTTTGTTTTTCACTCTGGCTTGGCATTGGGTGTTTATTTCGCATCAACATTGGCAAATGTTCACACAAGGGTAGCCATGTCTGGTTAGCTGCGGTCACATATAAGAGCAGTGAGCTAATTTTAGAGGTCTTAACTCGATTTTTCGCTCAGGTCTGAAATAGGGAATGGAAAATCGTACATTTTGGTCTGAAATAGGATACAGGTTTCAAGGTTCGGGCCTCACACTCCACCAAAAACTTTGAGGAGGTACCCCTGGCTGTAAAATTATCTTCCATGTCAGGTTTATAGAGGTAGATGAGTATATTTCATTGTTTTCTAGAACGAAAAACGGGTCTATTCAAATTAGCTCTCGCACACATACACACGTACATACGTTTATTACAACCCCCACTCTGGACTTTTCAGCCACAAAATACAATTCTCCAGAAACTTGCGTGATTTTTCAGTCGCTTTGACATGACTACTATGATTGACTCTGTCAGCTGTTATCAGTAGTTTCCAACTTGCCTAGTCCCTGGGCCTCGGTATTTCGCAGCGGTCAATCCATTTCGGGTCACGTGGTCTGAGCGAAGAAGCAAGACCTGGAGCCGGGGGATGTGAAAGTAAGAAATTTTGTCTCATTTAACTATGCCGATTAAATCATTTGTGAAAGAGCTCTCTCCGCTAGAAAACCTACAAGAAAATATTCGCTGGAAGCGCTATGCAGGTGTGACTGGAAAATAATTAGGGACCGGTCATTGTTTAATTGCCGGGGGTAAGGGGATCCGGAGGATTTGGGGCGGGGATCATTTCATTTTTAGGATAACAGAAGGGGGGATCAGTCATAACTGAGAGGTCAAAAGAGGGGGGCATCAAATAGCCGAATTACTGTTAAATGTCACATGTCCATACGGACTAGGTGGACGTTTAACGTTATTTGGCACTCAAACAAGTAACTTTGCAGTTTCCACGCACTTGGAATGGTTAGATTGCTGCTGGGGCGGATCCAGTGGGGGTCGAATCCCCTGAATTGAGACATTATAGCACACTGACCTCGCCTCAGAATGCCGGAAATCCCATTTCCGAGGACCCCCCTACAGGAAGCGCTATCCATATCTCGAATGCCCTTCTCTAAAATCCTGTATCCGCCCCAGTGCTGGTATGTTAACCGACATCAGATATCGGCATCCAGACTAGCAAAAGACACGGATCAAGAGATCGCACCATGGCGGCTTTAATATACTATAAGTACATTAGATATATTCAGGATATATTATTTGCATATGAACGTTAAAAGCACTAACTATTCACGTCGAAAGGTGAATGTGCGTACGAAGAAGTGGGGGGGGATCACGAATTTATCAATAGTTATGAGGGGGGGTCACTTCAATGAAATGACATTTAAAGAGGGATCAGCCAAATGTCACTCTCTTTAACCGAAAATCCTCTGGACCCCCCCTCCAAGGCGGTGAATAATCATCGTCATCATCATCTTTATTTAAAAACACGGTTCCGTGCTGTAATATACCTTATTATGATGTACTTATAGTATATTAAAGCCACCATGGTGCGATCTCTTGATCCGTGTCTTTTGCTAGTCTGGATTTTGATATCTGATGTCAGTTAACATACCAGCACTGGAGCGGACCGTTGTTTTAGCTAGCGTAAAAACAGAAACACCATCGACTCCTCTGCGTTATGGAAACTCTTCGAGATTCAGTCCTTGACAGCGAATTAGCATAATTATAAATCTCCGCTCGAGAAATTTAGCCTGGCTTGAAAACTTAGGGTGCGTTCCTTTGGGATGATCTGGATCAGGATCAGTGATCCAAGATAACTCGGATCATGACGCATCAAAGGAACCGATGAATCCGTGACCAGAGTGGATTCGTCGGTTCCTTTGATGCACCATGATCCGAGTGATCTTGGATCACTGATCTGGATCCGGATAACCCCAAAGGAACGCACCCTTATATTGCGGCAACTAAACCGAAACCGTTGAAAAACGTACAAAATTTAGAATCGAAACTAACCAATCGAAAAAAAGCAAAGTTTCCTGAGCGGTTCGCAACAATTCCCACTTTGTTGCGTTTTAAGTTTTTGTTAAGATCTATTGTTCGTATTCTTCAATGTTATTGGTTTACTTTGAGTAAAGGATCGCTATCCTTTGTTCTCAAGTAACGTTCTGATTGGTTAACTCTTGTCTAAGTGGGCCGCTTTGAGTAGTCGCACTGCAACAAATCGACGTCATGAATTTCGTCATAACATTGTCAAAGAAGCTGTGGATCCACCAGGCGATGGCGAAGTGGATCCGCAAACTACTTTGACAATTCATTGTCAATAACAGGACAGCTGACTTCAATTTGGTAAAAATTTAAATTGCACTGTCAGTGATTGTCAGTGATTGTCAGTGATTGTCAGTGATTGTCAGTGATGAAAATAACTTTACCGGAAGTTACCGACCAATGCGCACGCGTAGTTTACCAAAACAATATGAGATCTGCTCAAGATGGCGGACGTCGGGGGAATTCGTCGAGATGTTTCGATAGCATCTACACCCCAAAGACCAGTTCCAATGAAATTATTTGCCACTTGGGAAGTAGAAAGAACATCGCCCAATTGTGTACCGCGGTGAGTGAGTTTTAAACGTATTGGTGGGTTTCAAAGCACTTGCAAATATTGTTAAGACAGCATGTTCAGTTGACAGTAATGCATGGTTGTTTCCCGAAGGTTAGTTTGTAGTATTCTGTTGAAATGCTTCTCATATAGCATGCACTGTAATCCTCTAATCATTAGATTTTTCTAAGTCTCCACACAAATTAAAATGCGAAGTTTTTTTTAATACCACAGAGTGGAGTCAAAGAAATGAGTGTATGCTTCAATCTTTAATCTTTATTTGTCAGTGAAAACATTCGCGTTTATAGTGCACATAGTTATATCGGAGCACGTGCCGTTGTGAAGGCATTCTGGAAGTTTGCAATCTTACGTCTCCAATATGACAATTTTTTTCACTTTGCGTTTGGAGGTTTTTCAAAGGAGGTAGTGACATTTTTAAAGTAAACTATGCGGTCGTGAAACTTGCACATCTTATCTTTAATCCTTTGATTAACAAATTTATTTGCATTGGAGTTATCCACAGTTATGAAATTATTTTTGCTATGTCTTTCCACGCAACAGCTCATGCGAAATTTGATTTGGATCGAAGTTCATCAAGGAACAAAGATCACGACAAAGCGAATAAGAAAGATCAAGCGTTAATTTTCGCCTTCATCGCCTTCAAATTAAAATCAGATAAGCGTTATAGCTTTTCGCTTTGTGTTCGACCTTGAGCAAACAGAGAATCTTTCTGCTGTGGTTCAGAATTTCGCTAAACGTAAGATGTGGTTCAAGAGCAAAAATGCAAATTTATGTTGTTGACACATTCAAAGGTATGGCACGCTTTTAAAACTTGGAGCGTGACTATTAAAGCGAGGTCGTTTTCTGACATACGAGTCAAGCGAAGAAAGGTTCAAACGAAAACGATAAAGTTTTTTGAAATAATAAAATTTCACATTTGTTTTGGACAAAGTGGAGAAAATGGCCGATTAGGATTTATTAATTCTTGCTTTGCATGCTGCTGTAAATATCATCAAATGTAGCCATTGCACAAAAGCGTTTAAGTTTTTTTTTTTTAATTTACGTTTTAGACACAGGGCTCTGGTTCTATCCATAAGATTTGTTGATTTTAAAGTACTCAAATTGTTGGAAAAAATTACACAAACCTGAGAGCGGATCTGTTTGTATGCAAATTACGTCTCCAGCTAATAATGGTTTTGTTGAGGTTAGACATCTGGCAGAGTTTTAAGAAAGGAGTTTTTGATTTCCTTAATCCTCTTTTGGGATTTAGCACCATAGGTGATTGAATTATATTTTGGGTCTTTGAAGGAAACCGAAAGATCTGGCTTTTTATAAAGCTTATTTTAATATCACTAAAAACTATTAGGGTTTGTTTTCAAATACAGTGATTTGAAACCTTTCTTGCTTGAAATTATTTATAATAATCTTTTCACGTTCAAGCTTTTAAATATAAAGTCCTTTTGGGTTTTAAAGTTGAAAATGTCAAACCTTCAAAATTTCCAGTTTTAAAAAAGGAACATGATTTTATATGATAATGATGTGATCTGACTACTGCCTAAAATAGCTAGATTGTATGGTTTGTGTGATTTAAAAACACAACAAATGTTATTGTTATAAATATTGAAATTAACAAGCAGATGTTCAGTACAGTTGACATCAATAATAATTATTGTGTAAGGAAATTGAGCTTTACAATAAGAAGGCTTTCATTATTTTATCAGTTTTCCTCATGTATAATTTAGCGCTTTACATGCCAAGGGTTATTTTGATATATGGATATTAATTTAAAAATAAACCAATGCATATATTAAGAACTTTTTTGTCTTGTGGAAAGCTCAAGTAACATTAATTCCTTGATGTCACCAAATACTTGCTTATGAAATTATTTAAATAATCACTGTGTCCTCTTTAACTATAGAAAATATAACAGAGCCACATTCTGTGCAGAGGAAACAGGATATGATGGACATGAGCATTGTCTGTTAATGGACCTGTGAACTATTTTGACATGTTTTGTTATTCTCTGACCTCTGTGTGCTTGGCTGGCTTTACTTTACATTAAGACAATGGCTTGGTATTTGAACTACATAGTATATTTGAAATGTGTTTGTTCCTGCAAGAGGTAATATAGGATTGGAAGTAAATGCAAGCCATAAATTTACTAACTACTTATAAACTAAGGGTGAGACCTTTACAAGTAAATCTTAAACCAATCGCTCTGTCATTACAGCAAGGTCGAGGTTTTAGATTTTCCCTGTAAAGATGGAACATTTGAGGTTAATAAGTTGTTATTTATACAACTTTTTGCTTTGGTTTTGTAGGCCTGTAATCGACCTTTGGGCATTACAGGAGAATAACACCCTAAAAGTAGCCAATTAGAGCACCCATGATATCGACTACAAACACAAGCCATATGATAAAGATTATGATCCTTCTCGCAGCTTAACTTTCTGTTAAAACATGCACACCCTCAGGACCAGAAATCTTGAACAAAAAAAATTCTTGCCTGACCTTTCACAGTTTCAAGAGGAGCATAGGTACAAAGTGACAATGACAAGGTAGTATGCAATGCCCTGGCTTGTTGCTGAGAATTTTTTTGAGTGACATCACTTCTCACAAGCATAAACCCAGATATAATGTATAATTATTTGTTAGTTTGTCCAATAGTTAGTTTTTCCCACCAAAAAGCCTTATGAACAAACTTGAGATGAAGGGTTATCATAGGAACTTGACAGTATGATCTTTTTACATGGAATAACTAAACTTTTTATGTGGTTTACCCCTGCAAAAGTCAAGAGCTATGTATTGACTTGATTGTGCTTCTACTTTAGGCTCTGTACTATGACACTGACACGATTGGAACTACTAAAGCCGCTGGAGCCAGGCTTAACAGAAGTTATTATTTCAGTCTCTATGCAGGTAAATAAAGACATCACTGACATATTTCTTATAGCTGAACACACAATATTTATGGTGAAATATTGCCCTGAAATCAGAGAGTGGATTGTTTTTCAACTGATCTTTTGGCCCTAATGTTAAAGAATCACTGATTTAGTGCACCAAACAATAATGTTATTGCCACTCTGGACAAGGAAGAACTAAAAGTGAGTTTTGTGGGCCTCAATACTCTTTCGTAATTAAATGAAAATATATCCTCATTGGCCGCTCCCTAATGGGAGTATCAGGGCCAATATCAACAAATTCTGATACAAATTATACACTATACAAATAAGCATAACTTATAAGCATAACAATATAGATAACAATCCCAGCTGGCAGGAGGCAGACCAGTTGCGGATATTTACAAAGTGTACCCCAGGAGTTAAACTCAGGAGCACCACAAATAAATACAACCAATAGAAAGGGAGGGGCTTGAATCTGAGACCTCTGGATTACGAGACCACCACCCTAACACTCTCAGCCAAGCGGCCTATTCCTCATTTTCCAAATTCAGTGACTTAATATAGCCTCTTTGAATCTTTTGTCCTTGATGTGTAAGAGTTCAACTTGGTATATGCATTTTTGGTCAGTGTTTCCCATTTTATACGTAAAGGCTCACAAAACACCTCTTCAATGTGATTGTTCTGCCAGGCAACTGCTTGGCCCATCAAAGTCTTACATTTTCTTTTTTCTATTTTAAGTGGATGCCTTCTTGGTGTGTTCTCCCTATTATAAGGTGTTCCGTCAACTTGGTTGGGTATGGCTCCACTCCAAATATTGAACCTTCATTTCAGGGGCAAAAAGTATCAGAATCATACAACTTTCTAGGAGAGTAATGTCTATCATGCCAAAAACTGTTAAAACAGGACATCTGACAGGATGTGCTGGGGCGAATCCGCATAATTTTCTAAGATCCGCATCCTCTGCATAATCAGCTTTTCTTTGCCTTAAACAGAAAAAAGTGTTTCTTATTAGTGATAAAGCAGCTGCTTACCATCCCCACAAGTGAAAATTCCAAAGAGATTGATTGTTTTGAAGTGGTTTTTCTCCTAAAACAGCGACAAAAACACACTGTTTGATTCATTAGTGACAAATTTTTAACCTCCAGGCATTCCAACCTACTTTAGGCAAAGAGCCTGGAAACTAGTTTTTTTCATCATCCAATGTAATGCCTGGTTACTAAGTTATGAATGTTCCAAGAACAAGTTTTCAAACAAAGTTCTACAGAAAACCAGTGTCAAATGAAGAATTACCTGTCAACAAATACTTGAAACAGATCAAGCATACATCAAAATTGGCAGGCATGATATTTAACAAATTTATTATATTAAAGAGCTTTAAAAACTGTAGGTAAGAGTTTGAAGTGCTTTTTGTTTCACTGTTGGTGGGTGCATTGGAAAGGCTTTATTATCTGAAATTTTGTTAACTGTTGAAATTTCCACATAATCCCCTTTGTTTTCTGCATAATAGATGGATTTTTCTGCATTTCCAACCCCACCCCCTCTCCCCCCCCTCCTCTCCGCAAATTTCAGCATAATTTTTTTTTTCACACCCTGTCACATGGCATGTTGAAATAAGGCACTTCAATGCCATGTGACAGCAATCAATAATAATCAATGATAGTCAATAATAATTACTGACAATCAGTATTAATCAATGGCAAATATAGATTATTGATACCTAGCAATAAATTCTGTTTTATTACAGAGTTCCCGTCGGATACTCAGATCTAATGAAATAGTTCTTCCATCCACTGGACTGATTGACACTGAATTAGATTTGTCTTTTTCTCTTCAGGTTGGTATCTTAGTGATTTAATGATTTTTCCTGTGATCATAATTATCATGAAAATCACACAAGAGAGATAAATAATAAGCTCTTACTGCAGGCAAATTTGCAATTAGCCAATAAGAAGCCTTGTCTACTGTCCTGATATCCTGATGCTGTGATATCAAGTCACTGACCTGACAAGGCTATGATATCATGGTCACTTTGCCGATGTGGCTACACTAAATACCTAATTTTACTTTTTTTGGTTTCTGCAACATATCAGGCTTGCTTTTGTTTAGCCATGAGTATTTTGGTGAGAGGTAGTTGAGCAAAAATATGAACCATGGCTCAACCAAACTTGCCTGATATGCCACCAAAGTGTACCAAAAGGGTTCAATTAGTTTATTAAAATGCTGCTCATGTCCCAGAGACCAAAACAAACGAGTAAGTGAAATCAAACATCTGGCCAAAAACAAACATATCTTGTACCAGCATTAAAAGAGTCAAAACTTATGTCTTATGTTAGCCTACAGTACAGGTGTATTTGGTGTGTGAGTGCACATTTTCATAGTAGGCCGCCATCTTGGATTTGATAAATGTAGAGGGTAGGAAGGAGGGAAAACTTGCAGAGGGAGCAGGCATGAGATTGGCAGCATCTAAAACCTGGTCTATTGAGTGTTCCATACAGGTAAGGTATCAGTCACTTTACGGTGGGATGTTTCACGCAAACCCCAGTAAAGTATACATGTACATTTTCTGAAAGCTTAAGAATTGTAGATTTCGAAGGTATATTTACTAAAATAAAAAAATTTAAGATTTTCCGATTATAGCACCCTATTTCCCAAAGTACTAAAGTTTACTAATCAAGTTTGTTTCTGGTCTGATTTGAGCAATAGGATGCGATCAACATCCCTCTGTCTTCTTGACACCTTTCTCTAAAAAACCGTGTCGGGAAATTTTGATTACTTGTCTGGTTTTTTTTTAAATACAATCTAGTTAAACTTTGAGTTTTGATAAAACATGCATTCTCTTCACTACTAAGAAGAATTCTCCAAGTCTGTTTTTTTGCCTGATTATTGGGCAGCATTCTCTCCAAATTTCAGTGAAAAACATGAAAAACTCACCAGAAACAAACTCAAAATGTGCACCTCACTCACTGAAATTTTCGTTTCGAGATATGAAGAAAAATATAATTTGGGGCATTCTTCTGGTGTAATGATATAATTACACAAAATATGTGAAAATAATGATGTGTTGATTGACCAAGGGAACGCTCATTTTACATTAACAATAGAGCTCCTATTAATTACAAAGGAGTCTCAAATATTGCCTCCAGTGAGAAATATCCTTTGCAAGATCTGAATTCAACCACTTGTGCACCCAGGTTAGTAACAAAATAATTTTTGCTCCTGTTTCTTCCTTTCGATTTTTATGACACTTTAGCTTAGATGTAGACAATGAAAGAGCCCACTTGTAAACAACGTGAAGGAAACCCACAAGATACTCATTGGGTTGAGATGTTACTGTTTATACCACTTTGAATGGAGAAAGCACTAAGGAAGTAATGCTTAGAAAATTTCAAGTGTCTTCCTTGTTCAGTGCAACCAACTTCTCCTGCTCAAAGCAGGAACCTTTGTTGCTAGCAGCCAATGCATCAGCCCAATTCTGATCGAGTGTTTTTGAAACCTTCGTACTTGCAAATGGGTACAAACTTTTACGTTTCTTCGATGACATATTTATCTTAAATCAACAATCTTGCTAAACATACCTAAACAAAACTGCATGCGAAATTTGGAGCGTTTTCGACAAAGTTCACTTTTGATTAAAATACCTGATGCCCTTTTCCCACCAAGGCCTTCAAATAAATGAAGCCGGGCCTTTGTTATGATAAACAGAGCCGATCTTTTGTTATAATAGCCAAGCCAAGCCTTTGTTATAAGTCGAAGTCTCGCCTCGGTTTATCATAACAAAGGATCGGCCCGCCGCGACCACAAGGACTTTGATTTCACGTAGAAAGCAGCAAAATGTCAATTTCACGCAACATATAAGCTCAAAAATGTTGATTTTAGGTCAAAAAAGGTTTAAATGTTGATTTCACGTTAATGCATGACAGCAAGGATGTTGATTTCACTTAGAAACCAGCAAAATGTCAATTTCACGCAGTGCATAAGCTCAATGATGTTGATTTCAGGTCTAAATAGGTTAAAATGTTGATTTCACATTAACGCTTGACGGCAAGGATGTTAATTTCACTTAGAAAACAGCAAAATGGTAATTTCACGCAACGTATAAGCTCAATGATGTTGATTTCAAGTCAAAAAAGGTGTAAATAAAAATAAAATAAAACAAATAAACATTTCAATGAGCACTTTTCCAAATACAGCTACGTCTTAAATGGCTAAAAAATCACGAGATAAATACATAGTTTTCGACAAACGAGATTGTAGCTTTATGTCACGCACCGCCATAACTTCCAAGTTCAAAATGCTCTGGTACCTCTTACGCCTGATGAGGATAACAACTTTGGTGGCTGTTTAGTTTTGGATTTAAGAATTTGATGACTCCACGTGAAAACGCTCTATAAATAGGGCTGACAGATTAACAGATTAACCCTTCTACGCAACGTACGGGTCTCCATACATCTGCATGTCCCCTGATCCCAGAAGCTCAAAACACTACAAATCATGCCGATTTGAAATAAAATCAACGCAAACTGGATCACAGATCTGTTACAATCGATCGCTACTCGTTGGCCATTATTATGTTTAAATCTAGTTACCAGTTCGAGAAACGTTCACAGAACATAATCGCAATGCATGCTGGGAAGGGTCTTTACACCTCGTTCGCGGGAAAACATGGCGGTGGATACAAGACAAATTTTATAAGTCTAAAACCAGTTCTCGCTTTCCAAACTTTGACGCTAGCAACGCCTGGCAAATGGGCCACAACTCACCAGAGGGTATTTTTCTTGGGCAAGAACTGCTCTTGGACTTTGCTACCTGGCTCGATCTGACTTTGAACGCTGATAACACGGTTACGGTATATCAGCTGCCTTCGAAGTTTCAGAACACATTTTGATTCTTTAAAACTTGCTGATGACTTACGGGTTTATCGAGGCTTTATGATGCCTCTCAACCACCAGGCAGGCATACAAGGTACTTTAAAACAATGCCTAAGATATTAGTTGACAGAACTCTAATCCGGCACATCTCTTTTTTGTTCGATGGCATTTCGTTTGACGCTCGATCGATTCATGTGTTGTGTTCACGTCACAATAACCAATGTAAACAATCTGTTCCCAGATTTCTGCTCTATATGCTGTGGGATTTGATTTTGACTTCATACACTATAAACAGTCTGCCTGTTTGCTGTTCAACAAATAAACTGCTAAAGACATGGCTAGGAAAAGCCAAGTTTTTTGCATACGTTTTAACTCGAAAACAAAGCAAAAACCAGCGACAAAAATGCAGAACCACGTTTTTCTATTACATTGAAGACCACATGCAAAAATTCAGCTAATTTGGAGCAAAAAAAAAGAAACGCAACCAAAGTCGTCACTTATCCCCTTTTATGACTAGCTTCTTCATTTAATGAAACCTTTTGAATTCAATATCCATGTACATGTATGGATACAGCTGCATTACATCATGTGGGTGAGGTTCACACTTCACATTACTTCATCTTGGATCTGAACATCCATGGACTTCCAAACTTACTGATGACTCAGATATACTTGTTAACTATGGAGCCATTAAATATTAATTTTGTTTTTTAGAACTTGCCAAACATATTCAGTGTACATGGCATCAACATTCCACATAATGTTCTACAGGACTAGCAGTATTAATTTCATTGCCTTAATTTCTTTCATGTTGTAACAAGTATACATAAGTTTTCATGTTTCTTCAGTGATAATTATTTTGTTTTTGTTCAGTACCCACACTTCTTGAAGAGAGCAGGAAACAATCTTCAAATTATGCTTCAAAGGCGCAAGAAGTACAAGAATCGCACCATTCTTGGTTTTAAAACACTGGCAGTAGGACTTGTGAACATGGGTCAGGTGAGATGAAAACATCACTCTCATAAAGTGACAGTCAAGTACATAGTGACAGTGTGAATATTCTCTACAACTACACTGTTTACTAGTTCTAGATAATTTTCATTGAGTACCAGGACATGTGTCCTTTAAATCTCTATATCAGTTAGACATACAATAAATTTATTTGGCTAAACACATAAAAATCTTATGACTCAATCCATTGGTCTACTTAAAGTAATAAGAATACTTAGCAATGCATTATGAGGTGATATTTAAGCAGGCATTCATTTCACATTTTATGCAAGTGCGTTTGAGCAAAATAAACTGCAGATTTGTTTGATTTGTGATTTTAAATATGTTTCAGAGCAAACATGGTCTAACAACATGATCTTAATTAAACAAAACTAAGGAAAGTTAAGTCGTTTTGGTGCTTGGACACAATGTCTCATCATAAAGTAAAATTAATTGCACAATTTCACAAATTTGGCTGGAAAATGTTTGATATGTGACTGTTACATGTATTTCCAGCATTCGCTTACAAATCTCTCTTGGTCACTGACAGAGAAAAGATTTTTTGGTTGTACATGTAATTAGACGTATACAGTGCATGCACCTGTCTACCCTGTGGTAGTTGTTTTCTTTGTTTAATTTAATTTTTGTGGAAATTTTTGTTCATGATTCCACTAATTAAACACATGCTTATGCATGGCTTTGCAAGACTTCTGTTTATTAGTTTTATTATTAATGACTTGACAGCATTGATATTTTTCCAATGATTTCAACCCAGGTTCTTCAGCACTCCATAGACAACCAGCTTAAATTGTACATGAAGGGAAGTCCTGTTCCAGTGGCCCAAGTTACTGTTAACTCCCTTACCAGGTTCAGTAAACTACAATGCAACATTTTCTTTTGCTTAGTGTGTTATCAGTTATAATAACGTAAATACAGTGCCTGTCATGTTCCAGTGACTTACATGTAGTCTGAATATTTACATAAGACTTCAATATTTATGTAAGAAAATTCATGTAAGTCAGTTCATGATAGTTTTTGGTTGCAGAGAAAAAAAAAGTTTTTAGAAGAAACACTTTCAGGGAAACATGTGATCAATGATGACCCAAAGCTGGAAATTCCCCATCCGATGAAAGAGTGAAATGAAAAATTATAAAGCTTTTTGCCCTGAATCTATGAACAACAATATTGTACTTCTTCAATTTCATAATTTTTCTTTTTATTCACTTTGTTCTTCCCATCAAATAATTGCCCCTTTTGAGTGTTAAAAGTATTCCAAACAAATTATGTTAGTGACAGATTTGATATTTTGACTCTTGCATATTCTTTTGTTTATAGCCAGCCAGTTGAAACAGATGGAGACAGGCTTACTGGATCATCAGCTAGGGGTATTTTGAGTGATCTTACCTAAGCATGTCCCTTAAAATTAGAGTTCTCTAGGGTATCTCTGGTATAGAAAGTGTTTATTGTTGTACTTTAGGCACAGTACACACAATACCGGGCTGTAAAATAATGTTGAAATGTTTTTCCTTAAAGGGACTCAGTTGCATACTTCCACCCATGTGCAGCAGTTTGATTTCTGGATAGCTGGTCCAATTTTCAAAGTTGTCTTGGGTGATTGTCACAGCATATTTTGTATTTTTTGAAGATGATAAACCATAGTATAAACCATTGATCAGCCAATAACTTAAGATGAAAATGAAGTTGGTACCAGTTTGTCTTGCTCCTCTCCCCCCCCCCCCCCCCTTCCCACCCTTCCTCCTCTTGATCTTATTTCTGAGTTTCAAATAGTTAATAACTGCTCTCTTTTTCGTCAGGCGATGGTGATGACAATTCCAGTGATGATGATGATGACTTTTCTCTGTCTGACCAGGAAGGAAGTGATAGTGGTGGAGATGCGGTAAGTACCATTTAGTTCAATAATTATTGCGGAAATCTTCTAACATTAAATAGTAATATTTACCACACAGTTATAAGACATTGCACTTTGGAAGTCAGCAACTGCAAATGGTGATTAAATTGCATTTAATTACATGCTGTTGCTCAGGGCCTGGACCTCCTGGTTAGTGGTGCTATGCATCTCTTTGGGATCTCCTGGTATGCATCAAGACAGACGCATTTTAATACTACAGGCCAGTTCTTGCACAGTACTGTGGCAAAAACTACTGGAATATTAACATTCGTTTCTTCTGTATCTTTTGTAGGATATTCTTGATGTAGAACAGAGACAAGGGGGGAAAATAAGACATGGAAAAATAACAATTCCTGCAAAGGTTTCTACTTGTAAACAAGTCATGTTATTGTTAATGTCTAGTGTTAAACAATGCTGGTCTTGACACTATATCTTTTAACATTAGATTTTAGTGAATATTTTGTGGAGATGTTTATTCTTTTTCTCATTTAGCACCAAAAGAATTTTAAACAAAAGTTTATAGCACTCCTAAAAAAGTTCAAAGTACCAGAAGAGGTGAGTATAAACATAGACATTCATAAGTAAATATAAACTCAACAAAAACTTCATAAGTAAATTTAACAGACAGCAAAAACTTCGTTGAATATTAATTGATTCACTTATAAACTCTTGGTCACCTGTTGAGTCCTTGCAAATAAATTCTTTTCACATTTTTCTGTACCAGGTTTTCCTATCCAAGCTTTTCCTCTGATGTGTCCTAGCTCTTTCGTACTCATTTTTCTCAGGGGGCTCTTTTCTAGAATTTGTCTGTGATGCTAGTAGCAAAAATTGACTGACATAATATTAACAAAATACAAATATGAAGACATGATTGATCATTGCAGTTGTGAAATTTAAGCCCTAAAAAAATCCAGGCCTGAGCAGGGTTTGAACCCATGACCCTCTGTGATACCAGTGCAGTGCTCTACCAACTGAGCTATCAAGCCAACTGGGAGCTGGTCACTTCGTGAGTTCGTAATATCCCCCCATCCTCTTTAGAATCTACATGTATCTCTAGAGCCTGCACCAATGAGAGCCCCGTAAGTTGTAAGAGCAGTAATAGCTGAGCTTGTTGTTTGACTTACAAAGAAATCAGATGATCTATGAATGATGTGATTTTTTTCCTCAGGAGTTAGAAAATGAAATGGGAACATATCGAGATATTGATATCAGTCCTCCAGAGAATGAAGCAGCAGATGATTTCCTTTTCCCTGATGATCTGGACGACTTGGATAGTGATGCTGAAAATGACTTCCTTGAAGATACCATCAGCATTGTGTCCACACCCAAACCTTCTCTCAGGTGACTGCACTCATTTTATAGCAAGTGATATTCTGCAATGTACTGCTGATGAAGTGAGAGTCTCAGTGACCTAATGATTAGAGCACTGGACTCTGAATCAGGTGGCCTGGGTTTGAGCCCTGGCTGAATGAGGACATTGTGTTGTGTTTTGGGATAAGACACTACCCTCACAACTTGCCTCTCTCCACCCATGTGTATAATAGGTACCGTCAAATGTAGTGCTTAAAGGGGAACCCTGCAATGTTTTAGCATCGCACTGGGTGTGGAGTAGAAACACACCTAGTTGTTTGATGCTGCAGAAAATGGAATTTCTGGCGATTGAGTGGCTGCAAAATAGCCAGAAGTTAAATAGTTCTGTTGCATGGGAGCAAAAGGTTGTGGGCCTGATTCCCTCAGTGTTGTTGCATCATTGGTAATGGTGTGTGAGTATTTAAGCTTGGGATTGCACATGGGCAATCATTCTACAGTAGGCTGTAGGCTGACACCACTCACTACAATTTGTAATTTGTTTCTTTCTGAATGTATTTGGCCTTGTAGGATGGGCTGTAGGAGTTTGGACCCAGATTTCCTGTTGTATTTTTTCCCTACAGGTTTTTTTCAGTAGGTTATTTTCTGGCCCCAGTTCTAACCACAATGCCTTGTTAGTGGTTGCCCAGCTCTTGTTATTTATGTAGCTTTATTACACTATGGTGGTGATTATTAGAGGAATTTAGAAGATGTATTGGATTACTTATTTGCTGTACTCTGGTGCTTGGCCAAAATATGCACAATAAACTTAGTAGTTCATTATTGTTTTCTGTCTGTTGTGTTGTGAAGCTGAAATCCAGTATAAGCGCTAGTGATATGGCCCACTTAACCTGATACAGACTTTACCTTAGCTGCAGCTGAGTGTTTTGGCTTGGTCAACATGTTACCTTGTTCATAGACAAACAAATATGACTTACAAGCAAATCTGATTTGCATTTATCAATACAATCTATTTTCAGACCTTTCTTTGATCCCAGAAGCTCAACTGAAAATGTGCCAAGTCACACTGTGGTGAGTGAAACAATGACTGCCCAGAGATTTCAGTAATATTCAACAATTATTCCACTAGCACACATTGGATATGAGTTTATAGAAAGCCAACACAGTGCACAGTGCCAAGTTGACCATAACTATCTCAAATCCAACAAGAAGAATAATTGTTTCATTAAAAATACCCTCAAAACATAGAAAACTAATTAAAATAAAAATGGCCCTCAAAATTATGTATATGCTTATCATGCTTTTAGGGCATGGTATAATGGACCTCTCTAGCTTGGGCAGTTTGTTACCCAATTTCAGACCATGTGATGATACTCTTGGGAGTTTTTGCTTTCAAATTTTCAAATAGTCATGTGTATATGAATGAATAACTTTTAAATGTATAAAAGAAAAATTCTCTAGAGAATATCGCTTGGTCTGAAATGGGAAAACAAACCACCTAAGCTAACAAGGTCTATTGTCCTTATACCATGATTGAATTACATTATCAAATAATCCAGTTTTTTAAAATCTTGTTGACGAATCTGTATTATGTACACTGACATCTTCATAACCAGATATATTTCTTATAGCCCATAGTAAATTATTTTTATGTGTTGTAGTTGTTGTTTCAATTAAATATGCCTTTTAATTTTTTACCCACATCATCCTGAAGAATAGGCCATATTCCTATTCTTGGCAATGGACTGAAACTAGCTTGTAATGGAGGCCCTTGCAGCGAGGGGAGGGGGGATATCATTAAAAAGAGGTTAGTGTGTTTTGCAACGATTCACCAGAATTTATTTTACTCCTAGGCGAAGAGAGGTAATGCAAGAGTTAAGTTTTTGTTCAAATTAGAACACCAGACTTCCAGCAATAGCCTCAGTTGCAAGCTAGTTTCAGTCCAATATCAAGAATATGAAAAATAATAGTCTGTCTGAAACCTAACGGTCAATTTGGGGGGAGGTGGGGAGGGGGGGCATGAAAAAGAAATTTGGAGCCGTGGCTGGTCTTCCAGAATTTCTCTAAGAATTAAACTAAATCTTTACGTCACTCCTTAAAGAGGAATTTGAGTGAGTCAATGAGCCTCTCTCTCCATTGAGCTGGCACCTATTGACAGATCTCAATTGAAGCTTTCATATTCAAACAATTCATAGATTGACGAGGAGGACATTCGAAGCCCGCAAGTATCTGTTCAAGTGGAACAGGAAGACATGCAACCAGATCGCGACATGGTGAGCACATATGTAATGTCGACCATAGTCTCTAAAAGGATGTTAAGAATTGATTGTTAAACGCCGGGGTTTTTTTGGTTTCCAGGATGCTCTGAGTCCACCTTCTGACGGAGAAAACCTGTCAGACTCTACAAACACTTCTGACGCCTTGTCAGGGGGAGGGTTAGATGAAGTGCCTTCTGTGCGGCGCAGTGTGTCATTTAAGGAAAGAAGAAAAGCGGCGGAGTCGGAAACTGTAACAAAAAGGAGAAACAGTGATATAGACCTTCAGGTAGGTTAAAACAATGCTATACCTTTGTTTATTGTAGTATTGGTAGCTCAGATTTCAGAATGGGAGACTACATGTAAATCGCGTTCTATTTTAGGGAAAGTCTTGACTTGAATCGTAAAGGAGAGGTGTGAGGTTTGAGGTTACGTTTTAGGTGCAGACCTCATAATGGACCGTAAAACGTTCAGATTTTTCATAAGAAAATGTATCACAGTTTCTGGTCAATTCCCCAAAGTAGTCTGTTTCCACAAGCAAGCTTATTTAATTGTGCATTCCTGGCCTTTTTAGCTGGCAATTTTAGTCTTAATGGCAGAAATTATCGTCAGAGCAGAGAAACCAAACGGCGAAGCTTGATATCATTTTTTGCCTTCACGCAATAAGAATGGCCGCTCTGTTGAGGCGTTGTGCTTATATCTGAATATTTAGTTGTCTTTCGTCTGTTAGCAAGTGAAAATATTTTGATTTAATTGGTTTCAGCTGCCAGAAGTTACCTTAAACGAACAACTTAGCAATGTGTTGACAGGAGATAGTGAAATTCCTGAGAGTATCTTGTTGATCAATACTTCTGAGTGGCAAGGCCAGGTAAGGTATCATCTAAAACTAAGTTAATGATACACTCCTACATGAATACCACCATTTGATTCGTGATTTTAATTAGAGCTTGTTTCTTCTCCCCTTCCCGCACCTGCATCATCCCAAAAGCGTAGTTTAATTTTTGTCCTAAAAACCTATGAGTCGACGCAAACCTATGGAGTCGACGTAAGCGTGAGACTCCACTTCTGAGGCGGCACTTTACACGTTCGCATAAAGATGCAGCTGAACCGTGAAATGAACTAAAAATTGTGTATTATTGTATCTTACTGTGTTGAAAAGTTTACATGCGTTTCTCTTTTCCGTAGCTTTTAGCACTGAAGCTTTGTGACAAAGCTGTGAAGATGATTTGTACAAGATCCAGCTCAGATGTGCATGCTGTTTTTCTGGCCATTGTAAATAAATACCAGAAATTGTAAGTATTCATTAAGAACTCCTAAGTGCTAACCGTTCTCTCGTTTTTGTATATTGTTCGTAGATTATAGGGTGAGCGAAGAGCGTAACGTTTATATTCACTTATCAATTTAACAAGTTCAATATTTCAGTCTTCAGTAAATAAATGTTATTTGCCGGCCGGGAGGTCCGTATTGGAACACTCTGGTACTGGGAAATGCTGTGCCCGAAGTCTTGAGTACGGTTCGCGGCCGCAGGCTGAGGGCCATACACTGTTAAATGTCTTAAATCCTAATCAAATTGTGGTTTAATGTATCACTTGGTTTCTCTGTTTCCTTTCCCATAGTTGTAATACGCACTCAGCTTCACCTCCTCAGCTTGCTGTGGCAATTGCTGGCACAGAGTCATACATCAGTGCTGTTCTTCAACCATACGTGGAACAGTTCTCTTCCAAGCCATCAGACTGGCAGACATTTCTTCGCTTTCTCCTCATACCTCTTGGTAAGTTAAGACTATCTATATTCAGTGGCATATCGCGTCACTCCTAAGACAGTCAGTAACGCACAATTCTCTTCCAAACAAGAGAAGATTTTTCACTTTTATGTAACGACATAGCGAAAAATCCTTAACAAACAGATTATTTGTTAACGCAGTGACTGGGCAATTTTGCATTCAGTCCCTATGTGCTGATCTTTGTGTTTAGTTTTATCAACTGAGAGTTTAAACAGTAATAATGATGATGTTGATGATAAGCCGTCCTTATTGAACAGGTACACAAGGTGGCATGTTCTTCAATCCTGTCTGTAAATTGTCTTATTTTTTTTGTTTCAAGATGTCCAACCCTTAGCCAAATACATTGCAGCCTTAGACCCAAGATACAACTCGCTCTTTATGGACAACGTTTGGAAAGAAGCGTTTGAACACTCCGACACTGCCGTCGGTATGTAGCTTTGGCTTCTCTATCTGTCAAAGAACAAGATTAACAGTCTGCTGTGATCAAAGTAAATGTTTAACATGTGACCAGTCATTCTGTACTGTACATTTCATTTAAAAGAAACAGTCTTGCCCTGAGATCTCGGTGGGAACTGAACTCATTTCCTTATGCTGTAGAAGCTGATCGTTAAGACCAGACGAGAACCCTGGGGGGTCCTTTTTATATGGGAGGGCTGTCCTCCGGGACCAGACCAAGGCACTAGTTTATCATTCAGTTGTCAAGTTATGTCAAAAAAAGTTGAGCAGGTCTGAAAGTACAGGTAGCGTCTGAACACCTCTCAATATTTTGTTTTCCATAGATTTTGAGGAAGTGAGCAGCCGAGTCAAAACTTTCTTGTCAGCGGCTACGATAATTCACAATTTGCCAATAGCCGAGGCACTTGTCAACACTAAACCAAAGGGGTGAGTGAATTCCTGTATAAGCCATGCAACACTAGGTAAACTGACTTACCTGGGCCCTACTGTACTGTTAATTTCTTCTCTCAATTTTTTCATGCTTTGTGCGGTGAAATAAATAGATGCAAATAAAAGTAAACAGTACTGTGAAAGACTTAACGAGACCAATGACGAGACTGTCTAACTCCTTGGCGTTAGCGCATCGTCAAATTCTCCCAACTGTATGAAGACTCGCACAAAGATAGATCGTATAACTGACCCCATATGATCTAATAACTTTAAACGTCCTGCAGTTTAAGCCGGGCCGGCTGTAGCACTTAAAGAAGGTGTCTGTGGTTTTAACAATAATAATAATAATAATAATAATAATAATAATAACAACAACAACAACAACAACAACAACAACAACAACAACAATAATAATAAGAAGAATAGTAATAATGATAGTACTACTACTACTGCTACTACTGCTACTGCTACTGCTACTGCTACTATTACTACTACTACTACTACTACTACTGCTACTGCTACTGCTACTGCTACTGCTACTGCTACTGCTACTGCTACTGCTACTGCTACTGCTACTGCTACTACTGCTGCCGCTGCCGCTGCCGCTGCCACTGCCGCTGCCGCTGCCACTGCTACTGCTACTGCTACTGCTACTACTTTATTTATATAGTCTGACTTTCGTCTGACCCAAGGGAGTTAATGTGTCTCTAACTGAAGCAGCAGCTTCCGTCCAGTTTCAAACCAGCAGTTTCAAACGAAAGTTTTGTGCTCCGTGACTTCCTTGATTCATTTCCGGTGGTGATACGTGCACTTGATAGTAGTGAGTGCATTGTCTTTATGTTTATAGATCTGAAGAAGGATCCTCACAAGTCTTCTTACCATTTGTTTGCGTAAGTAATATTTTAGTTTTACAATATTTAAAATATTAGCTGTTCAAAATTCGGGGTGTTATTCTTTCTACTTAAACATATGTTGAACTTTGCGATTATATTTCACTGATTATCTGTAATCTTTAAAGTGTGTTTACTCTTTACAAGGTTTTTACGGTTTTGGATTCTGACGCTCTTGGCCCGAGTTTTAAAAGTATTTGTTTGAGCGTGCCTCATTCCTGCGTAGTTCCTGGCCAGGTTACCTTGACCTGGCTTTGTCCAGAGCTTGTTTTTTTCTCAGCTTCTTTCATCAAGCTTGCTTCTATTCCATTTTCCTCCCTCTCCTCTCCATCTGTCTGTTCTCTCTCTTCCGCTGCATCTTAACTATTTCAGGTTATTTCAGGTTGTCAGTTACCCTTATTTCAATTTAATTACTATACTACTATGTAATTTAATCTATAAAAAAGGGATAAATAAAGCTGTTGTTGTTGTTGTTGGTTTCATAAGAATGTTTTACGACTTCTGAGACTCTGGCCAGTTGTCTGGGAGGATCTTGGGGCCATATGAATCGGAAATCGAAGTTACGCGGGTTTTACTGCTAATTGATCATGTTGCATGTTTGTATTCATTGCAGGATGTCAGGATTGGCTCAACAGACCAATTCCAAGGTGATGCAACTCAGTTCATTTCATTTTTTTTATTAAGCTCATTGATATTTTTACTATAATCTTAATCTTACATTCTAAAGCGCTTCAGAATATTTTATAATTTTAGCGCTATATAAATCTATTATTATTATCATTATCATTATCGTTATTATCATTGTTATTATCATTATTATCATTATCATAGTCATTATCGTTATTATTATTATCATTATTATCATTATTATCGGTATTATCATTATTATTATTATCATTATGATCATTATTATCAATATTATCATTGTTATCATTATTATTATGTTATTATTTAATGATTCATTAGTATGTGTCACGTATGATACACCATTTTACTTCATTTTATGTACTTAATTATTTAGCGTTTATTGAACTTTTCGTTTTTCTTTGCGTTCAAACAGACGAAGAACCTGTAGCAACTAGTGGCACTCCAACCAGTGTTGGGTCTAAAAGCACAGGGACCGTTCTTAGGAGTGAAACTCACCCGCCTTCTCTAGGAACTTCACAAACGCCCCCATCTTCAGGCTCTCCTTTGACAAGGTGCGCAACGTTTTTACTTTAAACAAGCAGGACGTAATTCCTGCTCATTTGCTGGTGGAAATTTCTGTTGCTGGTTTATTAGTGCAATCAGACCTCAAGTACCCACCGTGATCACAGATACAGCTGACAACAACAACAATGTTCTATTTAAACCAGCCCGATTTGGTTTAAAGCAACAGATTTGCTTGTGGGTCGTGTATCTAGCTAAAAGTTTGAGAAATTCAGAAATGTGTACAGTAATAAAGATAACCATATACGTATTCATTCGCATTAATAAAACTTAAAATCCGTCACGTTCTTGCTTATATATGTATATCGAGAAGTCTCTTTGTTCTTGCCCCTTTTTGCCTCTGCAGTGTTGATTGCATTCTGTACATAGAAACCCGCAAAAAACTATTGAGATGGTAGAGGAGAGCTCATCACTGCCAAAAATAAGATTTAGGTTATGGTTAGGTTTATACAGTGATATTTCCTTGAGTTGATTGGGCCTGTGTTTTGAAGAAGGGTTGCTGCGTACTAAGGTGACGTTTCTCTCATGACGAAATGATATTTCGGTTTGGAAACGTAATAGGAACTTCTGTCTTCAAGTTAGCCGGTTTAGGATTAAGTAGGGTTCTCCCACCTTGTTGTGCATTTCATTCCTGTATTTGCTCACTCGCTAAGAATTCTAAGTATTTATTGTTAAAGCTTGTTATTCCTAGTCCCCATGATAGCGGAGGAAGCCTATGGTCGAGCGAGCAGATGGATCTTCAAGTCGACTACTGGCTTGTAGGTGGAAACAAAAGAGATATCAATAAGGTACAGAGTCTTCAGGCAATTATGAAAAAAGCTCAAGATTCATATCTCCTCATACGTCGTACATGTTCATAGTTAGTAGCTTTATCTAAATCATTTTTCTTGACTTTCAGTCGTCATTAAAAACAACTTTTAAGACCCTGGTAGTCACCAGACTCCCAACTCCAGAGGAACCGTCTGCGCTGTCAGTGACGGCTGTGACCAAAGAACGCAATAAAAGAGGTGTGGGCTCCTTATTTCTTCTTTGAATTTCCTTTTTTGAACTCTTAATTTGACCTTGCTTGCACAAGGGTTGTGAGAGATCCGTTTCTAAATGACTTACAGTCCAAGGGTTCAATATTTTTTTACAAGAAGCTTATAAGGAAGGTTAAAACTGCGCGGTGAAATTAAGAGCAAATTGCCTCGAATCAATTGAAAACAGTTCTAAGAAGCAGCACTAATCTTCTCACCTTAAAGTTAACATAACTTCAATGCCCCAGCAGTCTAAAAGTTTCACAGATTTTCCACCAAAAGTCTTTTTCAAACCTTTTGACAGTATTTTATACTTCTCTGAAAATGCTAACCGATTCCAAAAATCAGTTTGCTTTTCTAGTCGGCGAATTTCCCGGAGAGCTTAAGCCTCCAGCGAGATACAGGGACTAAGCATACTATAAAAATCGCGATTTTGACGAAGAAGTGTCGTGGCCTGCTTAAACCTGGACGAAAAATTTGTAAACCCTAAACTAAAATAGTCCTTGACATCTTTAAGCATGAAAAACGTCTTAACGGATTGAGGTTGGTTATCGTTGAAATTCTGAAGCAATTTCTCACTGTCTGGAATTTAGTCAGTTGAGATCATAGCTTCACCTGGCAGGGTACAGTAGATCATGCTGAGTGTTCTGTTAGTGTGGCCAAACCGAGATGATTCGTTCACATCGAAGCCCAAACAGTATTCGGAATCGTTCAAAGTACTTTCAGGACATTTGAACAAGTCTTTCCAACGAACTTCTTTAACATTTTCCGAGTTTCAATCTGGCCATAAATTTTCGAAGTCGGCCATTTTATAGTGAGCTCAAGCTCCGGTAATTCGTCAGCCAGACAACCAAAATGACTCAAGGGATCGCGTGGCATTTGCAAAGAAATAGACTACTCTCGAGAGGTCTAAATAACGCTTTCCGTCGAAAATCTGTTATCATTGTTCACAGCGGCCGGGAAGTTGTAGTCACTGAATCTACGATACAGTCGTTTGACTTTTTATTTTTACTTTATCGAAAAGTAATCGATGCGAATGAAAAGAGCACCTCAAAATTAGTGATGTGGCCAAGTTGTAGCACGAAGGGAGCGTTGATTAAAGAACACTGGCATTTATAATTCTCAGTCTTATTCTTTGCTTTTTGCAAACTACGGTGATCATGACAGAGCTCGTGACGTCACGAAAAACATCGCTGTATTTCGAACTAGGACTTCCACTCTTACTCAGATAAAATGAATGATGCAAAACCCAACTTCGACGGTCAATCGTGGTTTATAGATCTATGTTTATTGTTTGCACAGGACTTGAGGCGATGATGCGGTCCATGAAGAAATCCAAAGAGAAAGACACGGAGTCTAGAAACCAGGCCATGGTGGTGTCAAAGCTGATTTGTACTACTAAAGGGCAAAGCAGTACACTTAATGGTTAGTGAATAGTACATGTGCTCATCACTCAGTGACTTATCATAAATCCCTAGTTAATCAGCTACAATCTTCAGAGTGTTTTGTAACAAGGGATTATCCCAAGCAAGTGTTGAGTAGATTTTACATGTACTCATGTTTTCTTTTCTTGTCACTTTCAGTTGTTATTGATGGCGTGACATGGAGCGGAGTCAAGTTCTTCTCATTATCGTCACAGTGGCCCACTCATATCAAATACTTTCCCATTGGCCTTTTTGGGCGAGTAGAGACCACGTGTTAACTCTCCTTTCCAGTTTACCTTTTGTTTTTCCTGCCCGCGAGCACTGTTTATAAGTTGAGATTATTTTGGTTACCAAGTGGACAATTTCTGAGTTACCCATTAGACCCTGTTCCAAATTTTCAAGATTTCTTCATGCGCGAATGAAGGTCATTTCATGTTGAACGTTTCTAATCAGATGTCATTTTAAAACAGGTAACATGGAAATGACCTATTGTCACGTGGTGTGACATAAATACTCTGTTAGAGTCACAGAATAGACTAATTTCGATATATTAAAATTCAGCCTAAAGCAATAGACCTCAGCACGAGGCTCTGGGGAATTACTACAGAGTTTGTGGGGTTTATTCCCCAGAGCCTCGTGCTGAGGTCTATTGTGTTAGGCTGAATTTTAATACATCGAAATTGGTCTATTCTTTATGAAATATATCAACAAGTAGCTTAAATTCGTGTAAATTGTTAATAGAAAATTATGATATTTGGAGATATAGCCATTGAGAAGCGCCAAGGGCGCATAAAGGTGCATAATTTTTTTTCCCAGAACTAAGTATGGGGTAAAGCTACATCGATTTCAAAATTTTATTTACTTGAATGTACAAAGATTGAAAACTTATCCAGCTTTATTTCGACAGTAATGAAAACAAGTCAAAGTGCGAATTTATTTTTTAAGTTGTATTTTGAGATGTGCAAAGCGATTTAAGAGGTTTATAATTTATTATAGAAAATTTATTGTTAAAAAAGAATGAACTCTTTCCTTTCAAAAGTATTAAAGTTAAAATACTGATTATCAAATATCTTTCCAAAGACGTGTTAATCATGTATATTTCAAGTTCTTGAATGATTCAAATATCTGGCTCGATAACATGTAATGAAGTTAGTTTTGTACTCGGCGAATTCTCGTGCTTGCTTTTCAAGCTGTTGACGACGTTTGTTTACATAATTTTGCTTTTGCATTCGACCTGTATTTTTTTATTATTTCAAGACTGACTTTTAAGTTGGTTTCTGATGCGGATAGTGAAAAAATAATAAATTTATGTTCCTCGATTTACGAAACACCAGACAGTTGCACTTGTGTTACTTGTGTCCGCCTTGAAATTGGAGACAGTAGGTGCTGTGTCACGCCATGTTACGCTGTCACGCTAATTGAGTTAACATATCATTCTATTCTCTTTCGCTTCGCTCAGCCGAATAGAAAACATTTCTATTGTAAGTAAAGGAGGCAAATAATACAAAAAATAGTGGAGGGAGCCGCCAGCAGTAATCGAGTTTATTATCAAGAATCTGAGGCATGTTGAATACGGGTTTCAAGCTAGAGAATAAAAGAAAATGTTACACGCTAATTTACAATAAGGAAAACCCAGCCTCGAATTAACTGGTCGGCGGTTAAGTTGTGTCATATTCACAAGGAGTGGTATATATTGGTCTGATTATCCCAATGGGAACTAATACAAAGCAACCTAATTAAACACCTACCAGGAATATATAACTGTTCACCAGCTAATGGTTACCGGGCGGACTTTGCAATAGACTGGTCACGAATCCCGCCGTTTTAAAGGGACAGAGCGAGCGGATGAGTTGATTCGGCCTTCTTCCTCATCAACTATCACCACCTAGTGTAAATTTATCGTAGTCTGTTTTGAATCCGTGAAGTTGATTGGCCCTATTTCCGTTTTGTTTCTGCTGATAGAAAACTGTTGTGCGCGTGATGTACCTTCTATACGCGTGATCGACATGTTTGAAACCCTTTGAATTGCCTGATGTAACACAATAAAATGTAGTCGAACCTCTTCACAACGGCCACCTTGGGGACAGTGGAAAGTGGCTGTTGTAGAGAGGTGGTCGGTATGGGCAAGTAGGGGTGTAATAAGAAGCTTTTTTTTTCGGGGGAACAACATTTAAAAAATGCTTGTTTTAGCATATAAACTGTATGTAAGACAATCAAGATATATCAGTAAAACAGAAACAGAGACCAGCAACGCGTAATACGGATCAAGTTTGTTGTCATCAGGAAATTTTCTGTCCTTCTGTTTAGTCTTGTTTCTCCGTGTTTAGATTACTTCTAAGCTCTTCCTCTTTATCAACAGTATCTCCCCTGGCTCCATCCTTTTCACATTTCAGGCTTTCTGGGATCGTCTCGCTGCTACTATCACCAGGATTTCCTCTTTCGCTAGTACATGTATCTTTAATCTTCTCATCATATTCCATTGCATTCATTTCATTACCAAACTGGCCGGAGTTGAGCTGGCTTTTACCTTCAGCGGCATTCTTTGCGTCTCCAACTTCCCAGCATTTACTGTTTGGAGACGATGGGGCTGAACTACAACAATGCTCCTCCTCGTCCTGTCGTCCATTGCTGTTTCTGGGTGCTTTACTTCTGTTATCCCAGTCTGATTTTTCTTCAGAAGCTTGAGGCGAGTTGGAGGATTTCGCAGTTTGCTTCTTCTTGTGATGTTTCTTGGTTTTTCGTCCTTTTTGCCACTCGGATGCTGTCATTTGGCTTTTGTTCTTGTTTCTTTGCTTTGACTTGGAAAACATATTTGGTTTTGCTCTCTCTTCACCGCATGTTTCTCTTTCTCCGTTAAAATCGTCCCAGCCATATTTGTAATTTGTAGTTACATCTCGATCTGAATCAAACGTGGTTTCCTGTTTACTGGATCTCGGTCTTTGTGCTTGTTTTGCCCCGTCACTGTTTCGAAAGTTTTTCTTCCGACCTTTCTGTTTCTTTGGTGGTTTTGCTGAAGACCCACATTCATATGACGATCTTCCATTCTGAGTATCTCCCTGATCTCGAAACCGAAAATTATGTGACCTGGTAGAAGATCCTTGATGCCTTGAACGCTGGTGAAAGAAAGGCCTTCCAAACAGGAAGTCATCGCCTTCGTCAAGGTCACTGTCGTCCGCAAATAAACCTTGAAACATTCTGGCCATCATTTCTTCTCTCATCCTCCTCCTCATCATCTCCCGCAACATTACAAAATGAAAGAAGTTATCAAATCCACTGAAATATTCAACATCCTCATCGGTTTCTTCGCTCGACACAATTCTCTCGTATCCCTGTCTGAGCGCTTGAAATTTCTCCGTCGCTCGTGGATCATCAGGATTCTTGTCGGGATGACATTCGCGCGCCTTCTGTTTGTACGCTTTTCTCACTTCTTCTTCAGTAGCGTTAGTTGGAAGGCCGAGAAGTTCGTAGCTTTCTCTTAGATTCGTCGCCATTTCGAATTTACTTTCAAAGTGAGAGCAACACGGAAGAACCAGCGGGTGGAAAATTTGTTTTGATGACGTGCCTGGGCCTATTAACGATGCAATTGACTATTTTTAATTTGACAGGCCAATCAGATCGCTCCTGAGAATTCTAGGAAATGTTTGCAGGTTTCTCAGAAAGCATTGGATGTGTCATGAGTTAATAAGCCGACACATACCAAAAATAACTTCCAATCATAACACACTAAAAATAGAATAATCACGAAACGCCACAATTCATCCCGGAGGTTTAGGTTCGCAGTGAAAGAAAACGTTATTGACACATAGCGACACGATATTAAAATATCGTGTCGCTATTTGTCTTTAAATTTTTGTACCATAAGGCTTGCAGTAATCTCTCTTTATTATGTTGAAATTTGCACCCACCGCTAGCTCCCAAGTCTCCTCCGCAGCCGTTTTTTGGGATGTCACGCAACGCTCCCCCCAAAGAGCGTTGCGTGACATGCCAAAAAACGGCTGCGGAGGAGACTACTAGCTCCCCAAAGATGAAGGATTTAGGCCCCGTCCACTCTACGCCAGAGAAATTACTGTAATTTGAGAACGCAGCTTTATTTCTACGACTTCTATTTAGCAAATTGACGTTAGTTTTTTTATGCGTCTGTCCTCTTATTGATGATAAATTGCATCATAACATTTTCAAAGTGGCTGTGGAACCACGGGCCGCAGGCGAGTGGTTCCGCAGTAAACTTTGACAATGTTACGACGAAATTTATCATCAGTAAGAGGACAGGCACTTAAAAAAACGAGACCCCAAAATGGTCAAATGCCCGGAATAGCTGGTTTTCACATGACGTCACTAAAATTCGAACTACAAAACTATTGATCTTCCTGAGATTTTACTTAAATGATGTATAAGAGCTGTTGAAAACTAATATTCATACAAATTGTCGCTCCGAATGGGTTCTTGGTTTTGTGATACACTACGCTTAAATTTCTAAACTATTGCGTGACGCGGCATTTACATGACGGCCTAGAGAGCTGTCATGATGGTTAAAAAAGTGACATATTTAGGGTAACTTGGCTATCTCAACAGTTCATGTCTTGGAAAATTAAAAGTATCGTTTTAATGTTTTGAGTTCCTCGAGGGATAAATTCACTCTTTTGTAGCAAAACTCAGTGACAGATGTTTCTGTTGGTTTCCGGCCGCCATGTTGGTGCCCATACGGATGGGCACCAGCATGGCGTCTCCATACAAATCTCTATAAATTTGGGTAAAAAATTTCTCCGCATATCTCGCATAAGAAAAATTGCTGTGACCAGAATTTTGGCGAGAGTCTTTGCATATTTACCTTCTTTCATTTCCCAGATTCTGGACTTTATCTATTGACCGGTTTTGATTTTTATTTTGATCTATTTTGAATTGCGTGACACTGAAAACCAGCGATAAATGAGGGTAAAAGACGCCGTAAACTTGCCGTAAACAAAAATAAGTGAATTTTATTCAAAATGACGCGAACATTGTCAATAACTTTTCTCGCTTTTTGGTTGGTTACTTAAAAAAGTCCATAAAATCTCATTGGTTAAAAAGTTGACAGTTTGAAAGCTGAAAGTTGAACTTGAAAGCTTGCAACAATTAAAATTTTATCCATCTGTACTCTTATTGATGATAAAAATGAGCCAATCAGCGCGCGAGGAAGTAGAAAGTTATTGTAAAAATACGGTTTTCACATTTCCCAGCGTAGTGTGAACGGAGAACATTGGACGCGTTTTCACGGGGGTATATTGTGTGGGTGGGGCCTTGATGTTGGTTATGGGAAGAATATTAAATGGGAATCAAAAGATGATCTCGTCTCTTGTTGAAAAACAACTGAAGAAACTAAATCAAGGATATCGCTCTGAAACAAACGAATAAAATCAAAACTGTATAGATATAGTCAAGATGTAACAAAAATAGAGGAAGTTTATCGTTCGCAAAATTTTAGCTGCTTGTATTGATGATTGTAGAACTAGTCGGGCAAAACCATAATATTGAAGTGTCTGCTTTTTTGCGAGACTAAGCATCTGTTTCGTGAACAGCGACTGCATGTGACCAATGAGAAGTGACTTTCAGGCTACTATTC
>NC_138148.1:752600-824600 GCF_964199315.1 Orbicella franksi | reverse complement strand
TTGATATTGTGTTATGAGAAATAAAGTTCGTACAAACGACTTACCCACGACATAAAGAAAACCGACAAACGAACCTCAAACACACCGACTTAATTTGACTAACAATAAACGGATCGAAAATTACTAGAACAAAATGTAAAAAAATATATACTTAATTGGCCACTCCCCATTATTGGGGCTTTTCAGGACCAATGCGAACCAGCAATGATAAATGAATATTCAAATAAACATAACTAGGTTAAGAATCCCAACTGGCGGGAGACAGACCAGTTGACTATTTACAAGCGCAGCCGAGAAGTTGAACTCGGGGCTACCGAGAACAACATCAGCTAGTGGTCAGAACGAGACTTGAACCCGACACCTACGGATTTCAAATCCGGCGCTCTAACCACTCGGCCAGGCTGCCTCCACGAACCGGCCAAACTTTACACGAGTCTTTCAGTCAATACCATCACGGCTAAACTGATCATTCAGCCACGCCTTATAATTCCATCGATTGACAAACGCGATTCACTTGACTCTGAAGATGACTTCCGCTCAGGTTGCTGACACATCAGTCACCAACAACAGTTCTTTTCAGAACTACCCTCACCCGGACGATCAAACTATATGAACTACTGATACCCGTGGGTTCAAAGCATTTACCATGATACCGACTTAATTTCACGAGCAGTTCTTTTCATAACTAATATCATCCGGACAATCACTCAAAATGAATTACTGATACTCCTGGGTTCAAACCATTTACTACGTCAGAATTATGTTACAGACAAGAATAACTGTGAGGAAAAGTCACGAACACGCGATCAACAAGCTTGCAGGTCCGCAGCTGGTAACAGACCAACCGAAGCAAAATTTTTTGACGTTACTCTTTTAAATTCAGGATCTTGTAACAGGCTATGCGTTAATCAAAAATCAGCAGACATGAAAGAAATACACTTTTTTCTGATAATGCCTGAGAAACGACCCTGGCTTGCTGTTTAAGGTTGAAGCCGGATTGCGCTTCTTTTGTTAGTCTTCGAAATGTTTTGTGTGGTTACAATTGTAAAATAAATCAGGCTTGAGCCAAGTCAAGGGGTGTCTGTGCCAGTGAGGTTAGCTTTAAGATCTCTCCAGACATCCATCTTCATCTCTCGTGATTGAGCCACATCTGCTAGCTGCAGTATGTGTTCTCCGATTATTTTCTCTTTTCCGAGTTTGTCGTGTCCATAGAGCCTGATTCGAATTGCCATTCTAAACAAGTCCTGCTGTAAAATGCGGTCAAACACAAACTTTTCGTCGAATTTAGGACGTGACGTCGACCGCGACTTGCTTTTGAAGCGCTGCCTTCTTGAAGGAAGCAGTAGAAGATGAAATCGACAGTGTGAACTGCCTCCTCGACTTTTAGAAGGAAGCTCCCTGGCTTCCAAGATGGTTACAGCCACACGGCCTACTTTAGCTGAATATTCGGCTTGAAAATGAACACTGCCAAACACTGGCACGTGATCGACTTCTTTAAGTCCTGTATCTACTTGAATGTCCCCGTATGCAGACACAATTTTTTGAACATCGTCTCCCTTATCCACTTCAAAAATTGGCAACTTCTCAGGGGATTCGTCCCCAGGCGGTGCTCCACCTTTTTCTTCCTCAGGGTTCTCTTCCTCTTCAGAAGTGTCTGTGGGCTCCTCCCCAAGCTCTTCGTACCCGGCTCCCTTGTTCTTCTGGGGAGGCTCCATCTTGGAACAGGGGCATAGCTCTTTCTTTAGGCAGTAATATGTGGCCAGGAGACCGATTAAAATAAATACAATAAACACCAAGAAAATGACAGCTGGAACATACCCTGAAGGAAAAAATGTAAAGGCATATCATTAAACATCATCATTTCCACTACTTACTATCTTTGGTACCTGCTGTGTACAAAAGCTTTTTAAAAATATCTTTCTGTTAACAACTATTACGTTTTAGTGGTGTACTAGGAAACCAGATTTGCATTATGTGGGACAAGCTAAGTGTACGAAATGATTGATTGACTGACTGACTGACTGACTGACTGACTGACTCACTATCTGACTGACTGACTAACTGACAGACTGACTGACTGACTGACTGACTGAGTGACCGAGTGACCGAGTGACCGAGTGACCGAGTGACCGAGTGACTGAGTGACTGAGTGACTGAGTGACTGAGTGACTGAGTGACTGAGTGACTGAGTGACTGAGTGACTGAGTGACTGAGTGACTGAGTGACTTAGAGACTTAGAGACTGACTGACTGAATGAATGCATGCATGGTTGGTTGCTTGGTTGATTGATCTCAGCATCCACTGAGGAATGGGCAAAGTAGTCCGCTTATAATTAAGCTGCATCCCTGAATGATCTTCTGAAAAAATACTAGCACATACTAGAACATAGCTCATCTAGTAAACAAGTAAGTAGGTTAGTTGGTAGGTAAAAACTTTATTTAAGTACCGATGGATTTAGCTTCAGAGAAACAGTAATTATCATAAAAGTTTGAAGTTAAAGATTTGCTCATGATACCATATTAAAAGTGTTTCACTGAACATAATCTGCAAGTGTCATCTGGCCGCCCTCCCTCCCAGATTATTCTAATTTAGCGATGTTTCCGCCCGACTGAAAAAACAAACCACAGAAGACGTAGTAAATATCGATACAACGACTTCAACCAAAACGGCGGGATTTTAACAGGGAGTAAAAACAGTGACTTGTTATTTAAGTTTTACATGTAAATGATTGACAGTTTTTGACAAGTTTGCTCTTAAATGACGTCAATATATGGTGTGTAAAAAGCTATTTAGATTAAACAAGGCATTGAATTAAATTAAATTCAACTCTAAAAAACGGAATTTCAGTCTATCAACCTGCACGGAATTCAGCATAACTGAGTGAAACCTCACTTCTCCAAGAATTAAAAACATGCATCCAGGCTTCGGAAATAACTGTTGTATAGTCATCAACTTAACACTTATAAAAGCTTTTAATTAAGACGAATGTCCCCTTTAATTTCCATGTCACTTCCCTTGAAACAGCTTACCCATTCTTCTTCAGTTCTCTGTAGTTCGTATTGAACATCTTGTTTGTTAAGGTCAGGAATGAGCTATTGTCCTGTCTTCAGACATCTCAAACTTATAGCATTGTATTAAATTTCTTAAATTTTCACTTTCTTAGAAGAAGAAAGCATCAAACTACATGAGACCGAAATACGCTCTCCGAAATTTGGGCCGAGTTATACTAGCGAAATGTATAGAAAACTGTTCTGAGAAATGTTGACCCCTTTTCGAAATTTTCTCTTTTGTTCAAACTGTCATCTGTCTCATCTGTGATCCATCATCTCCACTATTCCTTAGAACAGAAGATGACAAATCCAGAAAGAAAATAGCGGGCCTTTGCCCTGCGTGAATCAAAGCAGCTTCGCTTACCGGATGGAATAAGACTCCACTCCATTTATCTTCCCGCCTGTGTCTTCAGTTTCAAGAATGTTTTTAGGTTTTTATACCAGTTCAAGGCACTGGCTGTTCACTTCTGTTACTCTCCAGTAAACGTTCTCTGTACATCGCTTGGAAAGCCTGCGAAAATTCTGTGTTTTTCATTATAATTCGGCTTGAGTCGTGATGGACAGTGCGTTCACAAGTTTTTGACGTTTTAATGTATGGATGTTTAACGCGATCATTCTGTTACTGCGGTTACCGTCGTCGAACATTCAAAAGTTTGCTTATTGTATTTACTTAGTTCAAATTTAGACTTTCCTGTCACAAAAGAGGCGCACTTTGGGTAAAGTGGTGTGTTTATCATATGTCAACACTTTTATCTCTAAGAGTGATTAACAACTGTTTTCTCCTTTCACAACGCCCTAAAACGTTGTCATGCCAACACAGCCGAAGTTTTAAAAGTTTTGTCAAAAAGTTTTGTAAGAAAATTTACAAACCTATTTAAAAGGTTGCGGAAATGTAATAGTTCAGTCTCGCAACAGTCCATTCCTTGAGTACAAGCTCACCTCCAGCTCCTTCTACCAAATGTAACGACCCTCCGAAATGACTAAATTATGTCTTTTCCCTTTGTGGAGAATATGACCCTCGCAACTGACTTACTTACAACTTTTCCCTTTGTGGAGAATATGACCCTCCCAACTGACTTAGTTATGTCTTTTCCCTTTGTGGAGAATATGACCCTCCCAATTGACTTACTTATAACTTTTCCCTCTGTGGAGAATATGACCCTCCCAACTGCCTTACTTATAACTTTTCCCTCTGCGGAGAATATGACCCTCCCAACTGACTTACTTATGTCTTTTCCCTTTGTGGAAAGTATGACCCTCTCAACTGACTTACTTATAACTTCTCCCTCTGTGGAGAATATGACCCTCCCAACTGACTTACTTATAACTTTTCCCTCTGTGGAGAATAAGACCCTCCCAACTGACTTACTCATAACTTTTCCCTCTGTTGAGAATATGACCCTCGACACTGACTTACTTATAACTTTTCCCTCTGTGGAGAATACGACCCTCCCAACTGATTTACTCATAACTTTTCCCTCTGTGGAGGATACGACCCTCCCAGCTGATTTACTCATACCTTTTCCCTCTGCGGAGAATATGACCCTCTCAACTGACTTACTCGTAACTTTTCTTTTTGTGGAGAATATGACCCTCCCAACTGAATTACTTATAATTTTTCCCTCTGTGGAGAATGCGGCCTTCCGAACTAACTCTTACCGTATCGTCACTTTTTCCTCTGTGGAGAATATCGCCCTCCCAACTGACTTACTTATGTGTTTTCCCTCTGTGGAAAATATGACCCTCCCAACTGACCGGCTTAGTTATGTCTCTACCCTGTGTGAAGAATATAGCCCTCCAAACTGCTGGGCTAATTGGGAACACTATAAATCGAGAAACGAATATAGTTGTAAATAGAGCTGAAAACATTACTTAAGTGTACCAAGATGGATCAGCTTACACGTGGTACCCGTTTTTGCAACGCTTCTTTCCCCCTCCCCTCAAAAGACGTGACTGGAAAGGCTGCCAAATCCGAAGTAACAAGTGTCGTCACTTTCACAACTTTACTGTATTGTAGAATACCGTTGTGAAATCTTTGATCAAAGGATCACAAAAACAGAATTCCAAATGTACTCATGTATTCCAGTTCGAGAGCAAATATGAATATCGTGACATACACAAGATGTAGCTGGATGTTTATGTTCAATATTTACCATGATAACCGACTTGACTGATGGCTGTGCATTGACTGCTGGTCACGCGATCGGTATACTGATGTGTTCAAGAACAATCTGAATAGTTTATCAAATGACTCACTCCCGAGGACTCAAGGAACAATCCTTAATAAAAAAAAAAAAGATAGACTAGATATATACATGATTTTAGATTCTTATTGTATATTTCCAAATGTTATTGTTTTATAAATATTTAGTTTCGGTACAAACGAACCCACAAGCTTCTTAGCTTTTGATTCCATCGTTTTAAAGTAAACGGCTATCTATCTAGTTATTAAACATTGCATGTAAATGTATTCTGCTTTTGGGTGAAATGCGCGGGTTTTTAATTAATCGACCGGCAGATATACCGATCTCAGTTTAATGAACTAGTACTGCTTTGGGATATTTGTAATTAGATCTCAGACAGCGCCGCAGTATTATATAATCACGCATTGATGTCAAACGTAAAGCCGCCGTGTTTATTCAACTTGCTAACTGTCAGAGCGTTGCGGATGAATCGCGCGCGCTGAGCTAACTGTGAACTAAATTATGTCAAACTACCAGATGCACGAGCAGATCGAGGCCCTGGGATCGAGGACAACCGTAAAAAAGGCATAGGCCTATATGTTAGTACTCGTGAGCGCTTACAAACAAGAGGAAGCTAGAGATACCAAATGTTTTACTTTTAAAAACTTTGGTGCATGCCTTTGTTGTTCCGTTCCCGGCTTAAAATCATGAATGGAAATAAGTTGAACGAAACAATAGTCTGAATAATTAGTGCAACTGGTCAATGCATGTAAGAATTCAAACAAAGTTTTGAGAATTTATCAGTCACTACAGTAACTGCAATTGTGGTTTGCGAGTTTTATCTCGATGGTTTATCTTTGTCTGAGGTATTACAGAGCAATGACATGAACTTGAGATGAAAAGACCCATTGCACTGAGCCCTAATGTTAATTTCTGATTATTAATCATTTGAGGTAAAATGCATTCAGCTGCATCGAACTTCAGAAGATATTCTTGACTTATGCTCTTCCTTCCTGACCACCAAAAAAATTATTTATTTCGGGAAAAGCGAGCTGTGCTCTTTGTGCTACAAACTCTATTCTTGACATTCAACAGGTTCTTATTTTGCTTAATTAACAATTAACAAACAGGCGTAAAATGCACGCAAGCTAACTGGGGTATTCTCCATGTAGAAGTCAACGAAGTCTTCTTCCCCTCAGAGAATAACAGTTTGTCTTGATCGGTTAAACCCTCCACAGCTGGTGGAGCTTTACTCTGAGACTCCTACCGTAATTGTTTGTTTTCTAGTAATTGATAAACTATTTTACGCCAGGATCACTCTTACTTTAAGTTTGGCCACCAGTCCTTTCAATGATATCTCAGCCGGGTGGTTCATCATTTTTCATTCCTGAGGAACTGAATGCTAGAAAGATATCTCAGAACATATACAAACCAGGGCTGTAACAGTTCGTTGGCTACTCGTTGATTCGGAATTCGTTAATGCACGTATCGACTAATCCAACCGACACCGAGAAAGCGCGCACTGAAACAAGCAGACTTCTCTCTAGTATGGGTTCAAGCTAGCATGGTTTCACATGATGAACGAGTTAATTACACTTAAGTTATAAATGGTCAGCACTCAGTAGTTAAAAATTGCAGCACTACTTACAATCCATGTCGAGTTGACGAGAATCTTCTTTGATAAACTAAAGGTTTCACGCTCCAAGAGGCAAATAATTCCAACACATCCCGAGGAAGTTTTCTGACTCCAGAAAACTTTTTAGTGGCAGCCAGAAAAGTGGGTCAAACAGCAGCCGCATAAAATGGAAAAAAGGATACGAAACGAGGGTAACTGAATGTATTGACCAAGTGAAATGACAGCGACTGATCACTTTGGAATGGAATTTCAATGAGTATCTTTTATGCGTGAGAAACACTTGAAAGTCAATTCTGCATTCATTACAGAACGTCTTTTATATCGGTGACTTAAGGTGTTTTGCATAACAAAGAGAGGTTTAGATAAGACACAAGGCGCCCTGAACAGACCTCTCAAAGCACGTATTGAGCGTCACTGGGGACATCGCAAGCGAATACGTCTGTATTCATTCATATCAAATCAAAAAGACACAACTCACATCATATCCGGGTATGTCCACAGACAGTTCCGTGACCTAATCTGTTCTCTAACCTGGTCTCTCTGCCGGCAGCGGCGTAATTATGCCCACAAACCACTACTTTTATCGTCATTTTTCCAGTTTCCTTTTATTATATCTTCTAAATTCCTGATAGAAAAGGATAGAATTTTTAAAAAGGCAACTTCTGTCAAGATGATCATCAGTTTACAGACCTTTACACATGTAACTGAAATTGATTCAACAACTGATAACTTAGGCCAGGAACGTAGGCTCCTGCTTAGGCCTCGTCGACACTACAGCGGCGAAATTTGAAAATCGCGTTTTCACTCTGAAAGCACATCAAATGTTTTCCGACCACTCTACGCCGGAGAAATTTGAACATACTGACAACAATAACCGGTCCTTTTGGATTATTGTGATGACATCCGTTTCGAAAAGCTCTATTTTCAAAATGTTTTCCGTCCACTGACACTAAAACGTAAAGCTGGCGTTTTCAAATTTCTCCGGTTTCAAGAGCTTTTCCAAAAAGCTGTGGAGGGTAGTTCTAACCGTAGAAATAAAGCTGCGTTTTCAATTTTCTCCGGCGCACGTAGCGTGGACGGAGCCTAGAACAATGAAACTGACGGCTAGTCAGTAACAGTCTGAAGAAAACGATAAGAAAAAGAAGAAGAAGAAAAAGGAAAACTTTTTATCAGGGAGGTACAAAGTAACATCAAGTAACCAAGCCGTAAACCAGAGATTATTTTAGCGAGCGGTCTAGGTTCTAGTCCTGGCCGGCGTCATTGCGCAATGTTCCTGGCCAAGAAACTTAACTTTCATTACGTCTCTTTCCAGCCCATGAGACGTTATAATTAATGTTGATCGGTATTAAACCCCGCGATGGATTAGCAGGCCATAAGCGGGGGGCGGGGGGGGGGGGGGGGGGAGAAAGACATACTCCTAGTCGCTCAGTTAATGCTGCAGAAACCGGGATAAGCCCGACGAAGATTTGACGTGAATGATACCATTCAAATGCAACAATGTCCAACGAATCAGGTTCTAGAATCGGGAAAAGGGGGCAAATAAAAGGCGGGATATCACTAGTTAGTGAGTGAGCCTCTATCAAGTCTTTGAAGGATGAACTGGGAGGGGAGCAACATAATTTTGCCGCAAGCAACGCCGCAAGCGATTAGTTGGTCCTGGGCACTGGGAATCTCACGGTTTAGGACTGGGCCAAAACAACAAGAAGTGCGTCGAGTTTCTTAGTTTCTAACGCGGAAAGAGAAAGATAATTGTGATAGTTCAAATTTCTGTTAGTATGTGATGTCGAGAAAAAGTTATGGAACGTTTTTGAATAGTCTCAGCTCAGACAAAACAGAGCTCAGATCGATTGGTGAGGCAACTGGAGCAGACCAGGTAACGAAATATTCAAACGAGATCCACACTTGGTGAAATTAAACTAATCGTATTCCTTTTGTTTGCGGTTTTTGTCATTGTTCCTATTCTGCTTTATTTATTTGCCATTTCACTATTTCGTGTTGTGATTAGTCATGAACGTAGGCTTATTAGCTTTTTAAACATCTTTAACAGCTTATTTGCAGTCATCCGCCATAAGGATGACTGCAAATGATTCCTGTGGGCGATGACCACAAATGACTCTTAAAGGTTCTCTGTTGGGCTGAGGATAGAAATAGCTATTAGATTTGAATATTTTCGCATAGAATGACTTTAAAGTAGACCTGGATGAATTCCATGTATGTCTTAAGATTTTCAACTACAATTCCTGACTGAGCTGTTGGTGTTCATTGGTAATAATATTATTGTTCTTTAAAGCCATTGGGGATCATGTGTACTAAAGGCATCCACGGTTGAGTGTCGATCGATACCCTTGATCGACCCTCGATCGACCCTCGATCGATTCTTGGACAACGCTCCATCAACACCTCGGTTGACACTCAATCGACACTCCATCAACGGCTCGGTCGACAGTCAGTTGAGAGTCAACTAATTTTCAATCGATTCATATGAGTCAATCGACACTCGGCCGACTTTCGACTGACTGTTGATCAAGTGTCAATAGAGTGTCAGCCAAGATGTTAATTGAGTATTGATTGAGATGTCAATCGAGGCTATCGATTGAGAGTATCGATCGACACTCGACTGCAGATGCCTTTAGTGCACATGACTGCCGTTTGTTGGGAAGGAGAGTGTGATGAGCCAAAATAATGTCTCATGTAGGAGGCTAGGTTGAATGTCTTTTTCAATGTTTCTCAACAGATGAACATCAGTGTTACCCAGCCCTTTTACCCAGTGTTCCCAAAGCAAGATGTGATGATGCAAAACAGACTTCCTCTTCTCTGCCATACATTTGTACACTGGAAATCAAGCCTTGGAGTAACTTGTATCTTGATCTGTCTCCATTTAAGTATAATTGGGTTATTTACACTATCACTGACATCATATGAAGGCTCTGCAACTTGGCATTCCATAGCTCAGTATCTTTTCTCTTGTGGTACATTTGGATTCACTGGAGGCTGTGTGAACCATTTAGCAGTGACCTTATTTTTTAAAAGAATTCCTGGTCTTTGTGGAAGCGGGTATGAGATGTAGCAGGTTAATTTTAATGATTAATTTTTGGATTACTTCAGAAAATATCCATATCTCTGCCACAGAAGGTTTGCTGGTTTGAACCACCTATGCTTCTGGAAATTACAGTGTAGCTTACATATGTGAACTTTATTTAGTCTTGAATTTACGGAGTAGCACCCAGATGCTAATATCTTCAAGCTAACTACGTTAATAACTGATCACAATAAACAAGTTACTTCAATGTAATAAACGAAATAACTAACTACCTAAACAACTAAATATGCTAACAAATGAGAATAGGCCACCAGTGATGCTTTTCCAGCTTCACTTGACCTGAGCTTTCCTCTCCTGCAGCATCCAGGCATACCTGATCATCTTTAAACCCTTTCCAAGATCCTCTCTTCCATTAACCCTGTAAACCCTAATGCTACTTGCTGGTTTCCCTAGCATGTGACCCAGCCATCTCTACCTTCTTTGGAGAATCTCTTCATCAACTGGAAATTGTTATGCTCTTTTTCATAAGTCCTCATTCCAGATAGTTTCTGGTCAGTAGATATTATTTCTTATTTCAGACTTTACGACAACCTTCCTTGGGTGGGTATGGATGTTTCTTGAAACTGCAAATTACAGGGCTGGCTATTACACATGAATTTTCACTGCTGTCAATGGTCTCGATGGACCACACAGAAGATAGAAATTCCCTTTAATGGATTCAAAAGGTCACGTCTGTTGGTTGTCATTGGTAGATTTAGCTCATTTTGTTTCGTGTTCTCAAAGTCTGTTGATTGTTATGGTAATTATTATGATTGATGAAAATGCAATCATTAGTTAGGTTTTCAACTTCATAGTAAATAGCATGTTTTGAAAGGCATAGAAAGTTAGTCAGAGACTAAGTACAGTGTAATGTCTACATGATAGTTGTGTTGATTTTTTCTATGATAATCCACAAGGGGAAAACATGGAAATTATGTTGTATACCAACTGACTTTGTAGCAGGAAGAACACTAAGTTAGAAGAGTCATTCACTAACTACTCCCATGGTTTAAATGTTATCAGGATATTCAACCACTTCTGACGTTTGCTCATTCACTCTTTCTCTCTATCTCGTGTTATGTCAATTTTTTACAACTAGAAATGATATATCCCTTGTAATCAACGTAGTTGAACAATTTACAATGGCTTTAAAGGATTTTATCAACCTGCTTTCACAAAAGCAAAAATATTTCAATAGACAGTCACAACAAACACACACCACAATGATCCAATGAGAACCTGAAGTAGTCTATGTTGATATCTATTTATATGTTTATGTCCGTGTCTGTGTCCTTGTCCCTGCCCCTGTCAGTGTCTATAGCTATGGCTTTGTCTATTTGTATGTCTGTGGCTATGGCTCTGTCTATTTCTGTGTCTATCTCTATAAGTAGAAACTGAGAACCACTTCCAATCACAGCAAAACCTGAGTGACCAAGTCATGAATGATTCTGTTTTGGTCTCTGCTTTGTGGAGCAGTTGGTATAAATGTTTTAAACCAATTATCAAACTAAGTTAGGAAAATAAAAGCATTACAGGATTACTTTCAACACTAATGATAAAACCGCTCTTAAACTGCTCTAACTAATGTGCAAGTCCTGTTGTAAAATTTGAAATTATTTGGTAGTTTGTGCATGGGAATCAGGAAAAAAGTAGCATACTCATGACAAAATATGGACAGTCAAAACTGAAGAGTATTGATATATTTACAATCTCATAGCTAGAAAGTGCTAGTTTTGCAATTTATTTTTTTTGCATTGAAAACCCAACTTACACACGTGTAGTGTTTTGACACTGTTTATGACACTATAATGCAATATTTTTGTCATTTTATGAAACTTCTCTGGTGACTGCTACATGTTTTGATTACATTTTTGAGATCCTGCATTGACTAATCAAAGTAGTGAAAGAGCATTCTTGATCACTTCTATTGTGTGATCAAATTCTCTCATCTTGAGTATTGATGCATAATTTATGCTCTCATGGTTAAAGCAGTCATGTTTTCTCTCTCCAGGATTGTTTACAATCGCTATCAAGATATTTGTGAAAGTGTGAGGACCTCAGTTATCAATACCCTCTTTGATGAGACATTTTTAGAATTGTACAGCACAAAGAGATTAAACCAACAAATAGTGCAACTGAATGTTGAAGGCCATCTGCAGAGAATATTACAGTCAGAGGCAGTTGATAAACTTATTGGTACCGAGCTTCATAATTTGGCAACGTCCCCAGAAGGACAGCTTCTGTCTAGTGCTGGCATTAAACTTTCATCTCTTAGGCCATTGGTTAAACCCTATGTAGTTGAACTATTGACTGATGTAGTTCCTGTTATTATGGAGCAATTGTCCTCCTATGCTCAGGTAGGCAAATTAGAATAACATTACTTGTACTGCTGTATCATGGCATATGTTGGCATTAGGTTCATCATATGGCTCCAGTCTTAGGTTGTTTAGATCAAGTCTGGCCAAATTGTGTCATCTTGTTTTTGTTTGCTGAAACATATGAAGTTGAAAGTCTCAGAATCTTCTTCTCCACCTGGCAATACTTTCTTCAAGAATAAATGTTAATTATTGCACTTTGATTATGATCAATTTGCATTGTGGTTGGTTATTGATGTGTGGTTAAATAAATATGCAGTTCCAGAAAATATCCATACTCCCCACCCCCCCCCCCCCCCCCCTGCCCAACACAGAAGGGATTGGAATTTCCTGGGGGTGGAAGATTCTGTATGACCAAAAAAAAAAAAAAAAATGTAAAGAAATGCATGACACTTAATTTGAATTTCCAGAAGAGTGGGGTGGGGGGGGGGGGGGGTCTTAGAAAAAATCCCTTTCATGGGGGAGGTTTGTATACTTTCTGGAGCTGCACAATAAAAAGGAAAGAAATTTCAATATTTAGAGAGGAAGCCACATCAGCCTTAGCTGGTTTTCATGCAGGTCCTCTCTCCTGGTTGAATTTAAATTTGGAGTGTCGGGTTTTTGGGAGGGAGGAAGGAAAACCAGAGTATCCAGAGAAAAACCTTTGCAGTAAGGATGAGAACCAACAACAAATGCAAGCCACATATTGCACCGGGCCAGAATAGAACCTGGGCCACATTGGTGGAAGGCAAGCCATCACACCACTGTGCCATCCCTGTTCCCCATTTCATCATCAGTAAGACAGGCCAGATGACTATCAGGGTATTTTGTTCATTTTAAACAATTTTTTTACAGACTTGGGGCTGATAGATGCATGGCAACATTTTTTGGACATATTTAACTTTCATATTGTAAAGAAAAATGTCTCCTTTTGAATTACAGGGTGAAGGCATAAAAAGACTACAACAGGAAGTTAAAAGATACACAACAAGGAAAAAAGATGAAGTGTCCTCTGAAAGAGTAGAGCTATTAATAAGAGAAATTATGTATAGCCATTTAAATCTTTTGATTCTACTAGGTTGTGCTGTTGGCATATCCCTTGGCATAATATCAAAACTAACAGGAGTAGGTCAAGTGCTTTAAATTTCTAATATAATTTTAACTTTATCATATTAGTAAATGGAACTATTGCTAATTCTAGCATTTTCAGTTAGTTTAATTAAATATATTTTTCATGTGGCACTGTTTCTTATGTCACCAAAATTGTATGTGTGGTTCATAAAGAAAGCAAAAGGTGCTCATATTGCTCATGAGATTTCTTGTATAAACTGTCAAATTTATTTCTTTTTTTCTCTTATTTATTTCACAAATGATTCCTGTTTTGATCCTCTTGGCTAAAAGTTAAAAGTTTCAAACCATTGGCAGAAAGCCGAACACCTTGCTTGTGGTTTTGTTATGGTAATGTCAATTTAAAAAGTCAATTTATAAGCCTCAACATTGAAAATACATGCATGCCATGACATTCCAGTAGTCCTACGTTTTTATGATATACAAAATTGTTGTCACTCAAAGGACATCAATGAAAAAAGTTCTTATCTCTTTCAAGACAGTTAAACTTCCTTTTAATGTGGCTCCACGGTTTGTGTAAAAAATACCTCTGTCAAGATGGCATTTATATTGGGGAGCTTTAGATTGGACTATGAGTACGAGACTGAGTACGAGTACGATTTTCAATTTTCAAATCAGTGACGTTTGCAGAGTCCTTGCTGTTCATGCTGGTTTTATGCAGAGAGGGTAGCTCATGGGATGAGATGGGTGTGTGTTGTGATAATGTGAAGCCTGAAAACTAGAATTGAAAAGTCGTCCTTTTACTCGATCTCGTACTCGCACTAAAATCTTAAGTCCCCTATTAACACTAGTTTTAACAGCAGCTTACAGTAAATAGAAAATGGCATTTCAGGGTATTTTTTGGCAGCAAAATAATTCATTCATCATCATCATCATCATCATCATCATTATTCATCATCAATGGTAAATTCCCATGGATGAAGTTAAATTTAATATTCAATCTTTTATTTCTGTTTGATTTAAGTTTTTTTCTTATCATAGATAGATATACTGAAATAAACTTTATTGAAAAGTAGAATAAAAGAGCTAACAGAAATATCTTTGTTCATAGTGATTTTGTATTTAGAGTTGTGCCAAGCAGCAAAGTAATTGTGTGAACGCACACACTGTGATTGAGCGTCAACAGACATTCTGTCCTGCTGCTTTGAATGATGAGTACAAGGTCCAGCATTAATGTTAAATTGTTCTTGTTCTTTTCATTGATTTCATTCTTTACTTATGGTGGACTCATTCACTGATAGTGATTGAGACTTCTTTGCACGTCCAAGAAATGTATCATCATCTTGATCTGTTACCCCCTAGTACACAAAAAAACCTCAGTGTCAGGAACTGATGTAATTTATAGTCATGTTGCAATGGTAATGTTATATCATGTCTACAGTATTAAACTGTGTGCTAGTCCTGTCAGTACTTCCTAGTAGTGTTTGACACAAACCTGGAATGCACTTTGCAGTCTGCAGACAGGTACTATATCATCTGCTTGTTCTTCCGCATAACAATCCAGTGTATGAATGTCCTTCAGTGTCCGTGGGAATGGTGTTTTGTCATTTTCCATCCAAAAAACATCCTGAGTTAAATCTTCTAGCCAGTCTTTTGAACTTGTGGCTTTTCTATTTGTTATCAATGCACTTTCACAACACCTGAGTTTGGCCTTTGGGCCTGTAATATCTGGCATTACTTCGGTAGTAGGGAGTGGTGTGCCTTTCTCGACCTGTTCCATAAAGCATGGTCGTTCTTGTACAATAGCTGAAGATCTTTGTTCTCTCACTTCCTGCACCTCTGACAGAAGAAGTGATCTGGCACAAGTGCCTGGGTCTACTGCATCTTTTGCTTCATGATCAAACCGACAGTTTTCTTGACTGGATGAATCTTCATAAAAAGATATATCTCCTGCAGCCAGATCATCAAAATAGTCCTCAGCTCCACCTACCCCACTGTTGGGCTCGTCATTCTGAAATGCCTGTCAAGAAACACGATAGCCAAAAAGGACATTACTAAATTTAAGCTTATCTGTTGCCATAGTTATCTTTTGAACTTTGGCTGTATTACTCTGAGGAAATAGATTAATAAATGATTGCACAAACAAGATTTATAAATAAAATTAAATTAAATAAGCAATTTATTAAAGGACTAATTCGTACAGCATTATTTAGATCATTCGAGCTGACGTTTTTTGGAAAGTATTTCTGTAATGTATGACTGGTAATAAGAAAATATTTGTGTTTGGTTTGGATCAACAATTGTCGAAAGATTAGCAATTATGTGCAATTTGTCCATACATATACATTCACTGTAATACAAAATAGCGTTCACATAAATGTTTAATCATGCTTAAACTTAATCTTACCTCGATAATCGTTTTTTCCTTTGCTTCACCTACCGAGACATTTACACCAGGGGCGATCTGTGGTCGTAATAAAATAAAACCACACGAGGAAAAAAATGAAACCACAAGAAAAAATGTTGAAAATCAAAGAATTAAACAACTGAAGCATACTTGGCTTTCGCCATCAACACATTGTTTTACATTCAGTTTGGAAGTCGCAATATTCCACAATCTCTTCTTTAGGGCTTTGTAAAATTCATTCTCATCTTTCACCTACAAATGTAGCAAGAACGGAGTTGTTGGAAAGCAGGTAGAAAGTGTTTCGACGAATTTCAGTAATATACCTTACCAGAAGCATATCACCTAGCTGATATGCTTCTGATCTTACCTAACGTTAGCTATAAAGAGCTTTTTCAGCCTAATAACAGTGAGTTTATCGTCATGATGGTCACGCATAATATTCAAGTTTTTCTCTCATTTCTACTGATTTGTTAACTGTCAGCCTACCTTGACTAGTTTAAGGCATTCTGCTTTAAAATTCTCGTTGTTGCTGAGACTAACCACCGTTTTAATGGCACTTGCAATATTTGGAATTGCCTTTCTCACCAAGCCGTGTTTCTGGTAAGTAATAAACGAAATGCTTCAAATAAGCTTGATCTGAAACTTCAACGAAACGTTTTGTTACTGGTCATGTTCTTACCTTTTCTTGCCGCTCTACAGTTTCAGTTAATTGTTTTTGTTTGTCACGATCTGATTTGTTATTAGACATTTTACACTCTCTCAGAGGTTTCTCGCCGGACCCGCCAGTTCAATGTGCGCAGAGTTTGTCCGCAGTATTTTTGGCGGGAATGTACGTCTTACGCAGGGCTCTTGTATGTAGCCCGGCCTTTTTCCGCCCTGTCTTAGCGCAGATTCGGTTGGATATAGATTTATCCAAGCTTAAAAGCGGAGTTCCTGATTGCAATAACTACTTACTTATTCTCACTAAATTTAGCGATTCGTGAAATTTAATACTCGCGAAATATAGGACATGCGAAGATTAAAATCGCGAAATTTAATACCTATATAATATCAATGATGAAATTCAAGCTGTTGTTTTATGACTGTTATTCCAACATGTCTCGGCTTCATGTTTTTTTTTTATTTTGTCCATCAGTTTTCTTCCGCTCTATCACTCTCGCTGTCAGAACTGTCCTCTGGCGGTAAGTTCTTCAAAAGCTCGCTTGTGCAGTCGTCAAACAGAACATGATAAGAAAAAAGTTTATCAGAGTCCCGGGGCCGGGATCAGAGTGTAAATATAGATGTTACCTATTGTGGAATATCGTGTGTACCTTATGCTTTGTTATGTTTGCTATTGTTTACGGTGACGATCATGTTAATTATGTTGTTACAGTTCTCAGGTCAAAGCTACATATTAAAGAATAGAAAAAAATCGCCAAATTTAATACGTTCCAATTCTAATTTCCTCTCAAAATCGCGAAATTTAGTACCCGGAAATATGGCGCTTGACCTTTCGCGAAATTTAGTGAGAATAAGGTAACCATAAAGAAAAGAGAGGATTTGTTTTCCTAGGATTAGAAACTCAAAAAAATGATAAAAAAGCAGATAATTGTTCGGCGTGTGGTTTCGCCTTTTTTTTCCAGTTAAATTTTAACAAACTGACGAGACGATTGTGCAAGGAGTATGTCGGAAGAGAAGTCAATAACGCGCCAGAGGTGAGTTTAACCCCCGGGTTTAACCACGTCTGGTTACAAACCAAATATTTTCAAAATAGTAGTATTAAAACGCCACGCATTTGCTATGAGCGCTCCCAATGCATGGTTGGACACAAAAAATCCTCAACTGGTATATTGATATAGACATATCCTCTTTTATCAAATTTTATTCACGTTTTGAAGGATAGCCCTTGAGGGGTAGAGATCAACTCACACTGAAGCAGAATTATGCTAGGACTTATGCTTTTAAGTATGACTTTTTTTACATGTAATAGGATTGATGATGACATGTGGAGTGTGTTGCCACTATCAGTTCGTTAGGCTTCAAGTATTTCTGGTTTTAAAAACGGAGTAAGGGACTACTTAACTTCAAGAAATGTTTGATTTAGCTGTTGTAGGATGCTTTTATTTCATCACGTGGTCTGCTTTGCATGGGGATTAACATTTCTTGCCGACCATCCTTGTGGCATTTTTTCTTTTAATTGCATAGTATTTTATCTGGTCTTTGTGTTATCACTGGCCATTAAATTGTGATAAATAAAAATTTATATGGGTTGATGACATATTGGTCTATTTACAAAGTTTGGTGTCACAGCAAGTTTGTGATTGTTTCTTCAAGTTTGGGATGTATTTACTTCTCCCTCCGTGCCAGACCCTTCAGTGAAACTAAACAGGATTATATTTCAAAATACAGAGCACAGTACTAGAGCATTCGGAAAATTTTCAATGGCTCAATGATTTAGTCGTTCTCCGACGGTACGGGATGAAAGGCTCATTCATTGTACGTTTAGCCGCGAAATCGGTGTTGGCGCATATCGAGTGCCTCATAAACCGTTCAGCCCCAGGCCGCCCAGTTAAAATCAAGTTTGACTTAATCATGTATTCTTTGCGACTCGGGTGATATCCACCCGTTTCCAAGTCAGTCTCCAAGACTGAATTAGCAAAATTAACCAGAAATTGGATTCAGCCTGTTTGAAGAGCATAGCAGTCTTTATTCACAATCCACAGGGAATAACTTAGAAGCGGGTACTGTTAAAATACATCATAAAATAAAAAGTCTTAAAAATGTCAGAAACATGTTACTTGTCTACCCACCGCGAAATACCAACACAAGAAAGCTACAAATCAATTCTATTTGTGACCATAAGTGTATGAATATAAAAGGATACGTTAAAACTACTTTGTCCATTCACTCACGAACTTATTTATCAGAATTATAGCCGTCGCTTTACTCTTACATGAATCTATGAATTAAATAGTAGCACCTCTTTTGAAGACGCTTGCGTGACTTGCACTTGTGTTACTTAACGAGGCTTTAGAGATATCACAATTAACTGTAATAGCATGATGTAGCATGTTCACATGATGTCCATTATTTGTCACATTTAGCTTCTATACATATCAAAACCTGCTTTGTTTGTTTGTTAACCTAAAAGATAGTTACAAAGAGTCAAATCTAAGACCAGAAAGACCACAAAAGTTACCGAGTAACTGCGCTTGGAAAAGAAAACTGACGGAGCACATTAAATACATGTACAGTGAAGACCTCTCGTACAGTCAGAAAAAGGCTAGGATTACAACACAAAATCGCGACTAAATTCAAATAATGATGATGTTAGTTTCTTTTCATATATATGTTACTAGAGAGACGGAAAAATATGCCTTTTTAACGTATTGACACAGCAATTTAATTCCATCGATTTCTGCAATACCTTAAAAAAGTTTAAATATTTATTTACTTCTTCATCCCCCAAAAGCGTTTTTCGGAAACAAGCCGACAGGGATGTTTAAGTATAAAATATGGAGCACCAAAGGCCTTCATTAAATATATATATCTACCTTGAGCGATAATTTGTTTCTAAACTGACAAACATTCAAACGGGTTACTAATACACAAAGTAAAAGCAATTAAAGAAGAGAGATTGATCTTTGCCACTCCTGTATTGCGCGGTCCAATAGACGTGACATGCCTACTATTGCGTGACTTAGGTGAAGTCACGAGACTTCACTTTTTAAACTTTCACAAAACATGAGCTGCATGTGAAAAAATAAGTAACGTCAACTTTTGCAATAGAGCGGTTTTCAATTAAATGTCGAATGTAATCAGACCATTATTTAGGTTAAGTAATTGCCTGACTACTTCCGGCACTCGATCTCAAACTGCTCTGTTGGCCGAGTAGTCTAACTGGTAGGTGGCTTGGTTTTGGTTTTACAACTCGATTGAATAAAGCTCTACTACTGGGTTATGGGACATTCACAATTTCAGGAGTGACGTATCATCAAACCCCTTGCATGGGATGATGCAAAATATCTATATACCTAATGACTTAAAACACAGCGAGTTTATCTTCTCTTAGAGACGCGATCAAGGACAAGGAAGAGCTCCTTCGTATTAGACCCAAGTGAGATATTTCAGTCTCTCAGGCTCTCATCATAATTACATTTACACATAAAACAATGCTGGTGATAACCAATTTTCAACATCATCTTGATACTGTACAATAATTATTTGAAATCCACATTAAATAACAGGCCAAATTCAGGTCCCCAGTTTTCCTGATGGTAATTTTAAGAGCCACACAAGCCATCTTTATTGATAAATTAGTTTTGGGGAAGTGATGTGAAATAGAAATACTTTCCACTCTAGTCTATGTTATTGCATAGACCTGTAAAGCTTCAACATTGAGGAAAGCATTTTCTTGAAATTTTCTTACAAAAGATATATTTGATAACTCTTTCAAAAACGCTTACAAAGACTACTCATTCACAAGTTGTTCTCTTTGCATCTTTGCACAAGCCACTTAAGAGCAAGGTTTTACTCCTCTACAAAGGGCACTGAGTTTTACTGCTCTACAGAGGATATGAAAAAGAGATTTGTTGTTATGTAAAAGAACAATCAAGATTCAATACCAACAGGAAAATTTCCTTGTTATCTACATTCTACAGGAGGGACGCTTGGAGAGGGTATGGCATGTGATGATGACGAGGACGACGGTATAGATTTATGTACCTCATGAACCTCTTCAGCTTCGGCTGCTTCTGCAATACAACAGAAAGATACAACATATTACTATTCATACCGTATGTTTCAAAACCCATAGCCATCAGCATGGATAGTGAGTTACATTTTGAAATGATCTCAATCAGAGAGGCATTCCCATTTATCTCTGAATTGCTTTCTTGAGAAAACTGGAAAATAATAAAAAACTCGTAAAGGGTTCGAAGAATTAGAACTTGCTTGCTTTCTTGGTAAAAAGGTGAAGAAAAAAATAGAAACACACCTCTTTTCTTCTTGAGTCTCTTCCTCTTTCTGTCAATACTGGCGACTTCAGCTTTAAGGGAGCTGTACATTTTCCTCATTTCATTTATCTTGTCCTGGAGTAACCTGATACGTTCCCCACCATCTTCCTTTGCTTTAATTTCCTCTAGAAAAATAATACAAGAGAAAACTTAAAATTCTTTTTCACATGTCTGCAGAAAGCTTTGCAAAGTCCTCTTAAAAATGCTGGCTGCTTGAAATGTTAAAGGGGAAGTAGCAAGTGGATTGGGGTCACTTCAAAACAGAAACCTTGCTGCTGAGTATCTTTGATGATGAAATGGATTGTGACTGGAAAATGTTTGGCTAGTTTCTTTCAAGTTCTCACATCTTCCTTTCCAGAATGCCCCCAAAACAGACCACGATTTCCTCCTCTTCAGTTGATTCTACTCTCTTGGTGTTCTAACTGTATTCTGTTTTTAAGTAAGGATATCTTAGCACAGTTTTGACCACAATAGGTTTAATCCTCCATGATACTTTTTCTTCAAGGAAGAACATATACAGTCTGTAGAAAGATGTTTCTTGCATCAAAGTGAGTTAATTAAACCTTACAAATGTTTGCCTTTATGCAAACATACCAAATAAGAAAATAATGACCAATATTTTTGCTGGTAAACTTAAACACCTTTTCACTGACGACTTATAAATTAAAATTGATTTTGTGTTCGTTAAAGGCTGGTTTTCACTAGCGACGGAGTCGCAGTTGGAGTCATAGTCAGAGACGTAAGAGTGCTTACTACCTAGTGAAAATCGAAAATTGGAGTCGTGAGCAGAGTCATAAGCTCGACAGAATTGGAGTTGGAAGAATCAGAACGTTTCCATTTCTTCCGATTCTGTTTACGACTCTGTCGCTTATGATCTTGTGAAAACAGATTATTGGAGTTGGAAGCAGAAGCAGAAGAACCAACCAATCATAAGGCCTGGAATCGAGATTGGTTTATTCTTCCGCTTTTGCTTCCGACTCCGACAATCTAGTTTTCACTAGATCGTAAGCGACAGAGTCATAAGCAGAATGGGTGTTCTTCTTCTGACTCCGTCGGTTTGATTTTCACTAGATCGTATCTCTGTCGCTAGTGAAAATCAGCCTTAAAAGGCAAAAGTATAAAGTTCTGGTCTGTACATGTATGTGGGAGATCTTTAGATTGGTGCTAGCCTTACCTAGATCCATGTCAAATGACATCCTGGGACGGCAGGGTGATGAAAATACTCCCTGTGACTGACTATACACTGGACTCCCTGGAGCGTCACTACCTGTGCTGTCATTACCAGATGTGTGGCGATGTTTCTTCTTTTCCTTCCTTTTCTTATGTTTCCTGTGATGATGCTCAGAATTTTTCTTCTCCGGTTTGCTATCCTTTTCAGTACTGTTATGTTCACAAGTATTTTCAGTTGTATCTCTCCTAGGAGAATTATCAACTGGCTCATTAGTTTTCTCACTGTCATCACTACACTGAGCAGAACTGGATGCCGCTGAATCACTGACAAGATCTAGTTTAGTGTCCTCTGATGAGGAGGAGGCTGAAACTGTTTCCATGGTAGTTGTGGTACCCAGTGTTTGCAGTGGTTGATTTCCTATCTTAACTACTGTGTTGTCACTGAGCAGGTCTTCAACATCTCTGTCTTGCATACTGTTCTCATTTTCAACTTTGACCTTCTTGGGCTCTGGGCATGTCTCACTGGTGTCTTTGAAATCTTTACTAACTCTTTCTGGAGATGCAACACTTTTTATTAAACCATTTACAGTTCTCTTACTCTTATCTTTCCTTTTTCCATTAACATTGCCAGAGCTGTGCTCAGATCCTTGCTCCACATTAGAAATTTCAGATGACACTCCATTTCCACAATAAGAAGTTAAATTCTTTGAGATATCCACTGATTCGCTACTGCACACAAAATTCTTCTTTTCCTCAGTTGTTGTATTTTCTGTTTCTCCTGAAATTACTTCAGGGATTGGCTGAACATGGTTCACTACATCTGCAGATTTGTTCTGTTGCTCTGTTTACAAGAAAATAAAGCCACAGTCAGCAATTTACCTACTATATTTTTCAGAAATCTTCCCACACCAAATAATACAGTTACAATGTAATAACAAAACACATTTAAGGGAAAAAAGAAGAAAAATTGCTCACAGGCAATAAACTCCCTGCCATCAAGAACATTAACAGCAAAATACTGGAGTTAACTTGCAATGGATTAGTATCCCATTTGTGAGTAACAGGACTATTCCTAGTTGTTCATACAAACTTGTGCCTGTGGCCCATGCTCCTGGGGAGCATTTTTTCTTCTTTAAGAATCCTCTGTAGAAAAATAAGATGGTGGCTGTACATTTTACCACAACACCATGCGAGCCTAATACAGTACAAAAAGTACAAGGAAAGCCAAATTTTTGCAGTATTTGTCACTGTACTATTGACATTGTGTGTGCTAGGTTTGATGGTTTTAGAACGTTTCTGTACATTTTTATGAGCGTTTTCTAAGTTTCCGTGCTCTAAGAATTATGGGTAAATGTACCAGTTGCCGTCTTTTTTCCTACCGCAGATGCTGAAAATAGAACTTTTTGGCATCCATTATATTATCTTACCGGTTAACGATGGTTCTGGTGTAGTTGACTTTTGCCGCCTTCTTGACAAAGGACTTTTCACTGAAAAAAAGGATATGATAAGTTTTAATTCCTATTTTGCATGCAGGGCTCTTGTGGTTTTGGTATCTCTACAAAGTCTAGATGTGTTTGGTCCCAAAATATTTTTTTCGATTTGAACATGAAGGTTGAGCTTTAGACGACATGCATAAGCCATGCCCATCCAAGTTGACTACAAGTCTTGTCCTTGTAGGGTCATGACATTGCTTGGGGAAAGACAAATCTCTGAGCTTCTTGAGAAAGTGGTTACTTTGAAACATTTAAAACCTTACGCAGACCACAGGAGTTATGGTTACAGGAACAGTGAGCATAACAATAAGTCTGCTTGTTAAGTATCCTTCTATAGTCATTTTATCGCTGCCCTCTGTACACTGATGAAAGTGAAAGTTGGAAGTGAATGGCTTCATGTGCTTTTCTTCATGTAATGTGATATAATTAGATGTCAGTGACCAAGACACTGGTCAACTTAGCTGGGCAAGGAACGTTAAGCCATAAAACATTCGTTGTTCATAACGTCAAAAAATGGAACTAAACACATAACTTAATCTCCCACAAATTCATGTCTGACTGTCAGTGTACAGTTTTTAAAATATCATTTCTACATAGCCATCTTACCTTCATCCAATCCATTCGACACCTCTGAAAGCGAGTTCCTCTCTGACCTTGTGCGGCCTGTACCTCTGCCAGGGCCAGTTTTAGGTGACTTGCCAAGAGATGGTGACACTGATCCAGACCTTGTGGAAGGAGAGCATGGTCTCTTCAGTACGCACTTAGAACCATTTGATGCTGATGATGGCTTAGTAACTACTTCCTTGGCTGGTGCCACTGCTGCTTTAGATGTCCGCCTGCCAGCAGGCTTTGTAGTGGGCCTTGTCATGGGCTTAGGAGTGGATTTTGAATTGGAATCCGGTCCTTTGCTTGTACCGCCAGTTCTATTCCTTGTCTGTCTTGTACCCCATCCTGCAATCTTTTCAGGCTTTATCCATTCATCATACCTTGAACAAAATGGGGCAAAGCTGCTGCAACTTAACTGATCTAAAGATTTTTCCCTAACAGTGATCAACATGTAAAATGAACTAGCAGACAGGTTATGAGAGTAACCAACATCAACAATAGGTCACTGTTGGTCTCAGTTTGAAAATGAGCACTAGCTGAAAACGTTTTATACGAGGACTTCATTAGTTTGCTCATTCTTTTTTTTATTATTTGCTTGCTCATTTCATTTGTCCATTAAACTCATCATTCGCTTCTTTAATCGCTTGTTGGTTCCTTCAAGTATATGTAATGAGCATTCTACATACCTATTATTCCAACCAGCATAGTGAATACAGTAAATTGCACCTTCACTAGATTCAGGGTCAATATGAATTATCTGAAATAAAAGCAAAAGCTGATTATCATTCATAAGTTTGTTGACTGTTTCGTGTGTTGCATAGGCCACCATGTGGTTCAAACCATTAAGATCACAGTTTTGATTTATACTCTGAATCTCGTCAGTTGCTAGTATCAAGTGAAATGTCATAAACACACACTTTACACCATCTAGGAGCTGGCTGCCAATAGTGGAAGCTCCTGGATGTCTCAGGCACCCAACATCCATTTAGCGATGCCGTTGTCAATATGGCCTTTAATTAACAGCCAGTGATACCCCTTTGAATTATTCCTGAAAAATGTCAGTACCTTTCACGACAGATTTTAGATACACAACAACAAGTGAACATATTGCATGAGGCTGAACCGCAAGTACATGCAGCCAGTCTGGGAGGGTCACTCAACAAATGTGTACGAATAAGATCAATATATAAACGGGAAAAAAAAATGCTTAGAGTCTAAAACTGACTGACTAACTATATTAGCAAGAGAGGTTGGTTACTAAAATGAGTAATTAACCCAACAAGAAGGGCATGATCATTCAAATTGATAGTATACAAGAGTTTGTTACTACTAAAATCTTAACTAGTTGACCATACCTTGGCATCATAAAGCCGGTGATTTCTCCCTCTTCCATACTTGACTTGTACCTTATCACCAATTTCCAAATTTAATTCATCCACAGCCACATCAGATTTGCCATCAGAATGTGGCTCACTCACATCAGATGAAGACTCAGGACTGTTGACGACATCCACAGAAACATCTTCCTCAGGGCTCTTTGCTTGAGATTCACTTATCATTCCATTATCAAGACTTTGCTGACGTTTCATTTCCCTGATCCTTGTGCTTTGTTTACATTCTGCTTTCTTCACAACTATTTCATCATCATCTATGTCTGGTAAAGGTTCTAAACACTCCAGATGTTTTTCATCACTGCTGTCTTGGGCACTGTCAGGACTCTCTGGTTTGAGATTCTTGTCATTACTAATGCTCTGTTCGTCAACTTTGTCTTTAGCTAATGGATTTAGTCCTTCCTTCTCGTGAACTTCAAAAGGGTAAAGATATCTATATAACAGCAGAAAAAAGATGTTTGAAACAACCTTTAAAATCTCTTTAAACAATACTGGGCAATCCTGGGTTTCTAAATCTTTTTGTATACTGTATGGTTCCATAATGGTCAATATTGAGGCTCACCAAGTGATGCTACATGCTGATGCCACAACAAATTGTTTGATGAGAAAAAATCTTTTCCAAAACTTGACCATACAATATTTACCAATGAATGCCATCATAAACTGATGACAACCAAAAGATTTAGTAGACATATTCCAAGAGATAAAATATGCTCTGAGTTTTAGAGAGTAACTATTCTCAATTAATAATTATGCATCCTGGGAATGGAATCAATGCTTTTGGTTGTTTGCTTGATGTCTACATTGTATGATATGTCCCTATTTCAATCAATACTGTATTCCAATGTTTTGAACAGAATAAAGCACAGTTAAGTCTCCACACTGTTGAAATTCACAACTCAGATGTAAATGGAAGGTATATACATGTGGGTTTAATAAAAGCAGTGATGTGTAAATCTGAGGACTTGATCACTCTCCAGGCCTGCAAGAGAGCTGAAACTGTGAACAGTGACAATTACACATTAGATCAAGGGTACAAGAGACTCAAAGCGCAACAACACTGAAAAAAACAACACATACTTTTTGTAAGCCATTTTAATGTGGTGTGATGCACTTGGTGGAACAACTGGAATGTCCATTTGCTGATAAATTTTTCTCCAAAGCAATGATTCACTGGAAACCTGCAAAAGTTAGAATACATTGGTAATTATTATATAAAACATCTTTCATACAGTACCGGTCAAAGGGACTGCAGCACCTACACGCATGTAAAATGCGTGTAGTCTGCGTGTAGTATTCGTGGACAGTGCATGGCCCGTGTGTGTAAGGTGCGTGTAATTACATGCATGTAAAATTTACTGATCTGGTAGTTACACACATTTGTGTGTAATTTTACGCAAATGTGTGTATTTTAATTGGAGCAAGAAACCTTTGTTACTCATACACGCAGTTGCGTGTATTTTGCAAACCAAAAAGCCACTACTAACTTGTATTCGAAACATGCGACTTTCAATGTTCACAACAAAAAGTAAATTCACAAGCCAACAAGCATTGCTAAATTACTGGACTAGCTTGAGCACCTATCAAAATACTCTTTCTTAATCTGTAGCAGTCCGCACTTGTGCTTAACATCAAACCCCTGAAAGATCCCTGAGCTTTCGTTTACGTTAAAACACATACAATGTACGTCACAATGTAATGTTTACCCACACAAGAAATGTCATTGTCAACTCCTGTTCCTTCGATAACAATGAAATAGGGATTCAAACAGAAACTCGCGGATTCTCTCTTAATTTTAACAGCGAAGAATCAAAACTTTTTTTCACAAAATCTAGACGAATTTGTTAATTTTCAATTCATCAGATTCGTGTGTAAACCCGCAATATTTACACTCGGTTTGTTCGATTATTTGGCTTAAATTACAATACATTTCACTCAGACTACTGATAAGCTAAGGTCGAGAAAAACAAAGGGATTTTCATCTGTGGGTTAAGTCTGGTTGACAGATCGTCGCGTGTCTGTATATGTATTCGCGTATGGAATAAAATGAAGCAGTGACTAATTTCAAAACAACTCTCACATTGCACAGGATTTCCACCTGGGGTAGATCTTGGTCACGTGCTAGGCAACGCTTTTCAAGAAACAGATCGAATTTCATTTTTACCAGATCAAAACAATGTTTTCAGATGGAGAACATTCGCTTCTGAGCTATTAATGACGAATCTTCAAAGGCTTTTTAAACTTAAAGAAGGATACCTGATGTTTAAAAATTAACTGAAAATCTCAAGCAAAATATCATGTTTTGCTGTTATTTCATGTCCATCAAGCCTCAGTTTGTCAGTCGCTGGTGCTTTTGTTGTTTCTCATGAAAAGAAAAAAAAAACATGGCCGGAAAAGCTTTTGAACACCGGTTAACTCCGAATGCTTCGGAGAACGAAATATTTTTAATGAATCTCTGGATTGATTTAAAGTACACTGATTGCTGTAATTTAGAATTGAAAGAGACATTATATGTTTATGTTCTGTTATCTCAGTGAATCCTAGCTAGCATGCCTGCCTGCCGCTGGTGCCGCTTGTTGAAACTACAATGGATAAATACTTTTACTGTAAGGGGGTAGGCCGGTTTAAGGAAACTGTATCGCAGTGCTGTCCAGTATGGTAAATGTTACACGGTAAATGTTTTGTTTTAATTACACGCACTTGTAATATTTCATTCCCATTACATGCACTTAATGAGATCCAGTTGAACGACTGCAAGTAATTTTACACACAATATCACGTTTACTGCGTGTAATTACACGCATTTTCGTGTATTTGCGCGTAAGGTGCGTGTAAGGTGTGTGGACACTGCATGTAATGTGCATGTAGTACATGCCCTTAATGTGTGTGTAATGCTGCAGTCCCTTTGACCGGTACTGTATTCCAAATACCTTGGAACAGTAATAATCAGCTGGGTCCTTGGATACTCAATACCTTACTACTTTATTGTACATGTCCAATTATCCCACTTACACCTGCACTGGCCTAAACTGGCTTTGGGGAAACATGGTTCTTCTACCACTTGTAATGCCATCAGTGTTCACACCAGAAATTGTCTTAGATAATCAGCTGCTATATTGGTAAAAGGTCTTATGAAGTATGCTAAAACCAGCACAATAGGATCAACTGGGCCAGAAATACAAACAATAAACCACTAAACGTTTTCCTCTGAAAAAACGGAATGAAATTGTGGGTTGTTTTAGCATCAATTGTTTGGGCAAAAGAGCCAGAAAGAGGCATGTGTCATGCATAGAAGAAAATTATGGGAAAATTCTTATGAAAAAGAAATTCTTATGGGTTAATTATGTTGTATTTTCAAGGCTGCTGCCTAACAGGCGCCCAGTTGCTTGAGGTGCCTAAGTTACAAGTGGGGGCGACTTAAGTTTTGTTCAAGGCCTTAACATGGAGTTTTCATTCCCATCTAATCAGTCCAATGACTGTAACTTTGTTCTACCAACATAAAATGCCTGCCAACCATTGCCAATTATTGTACATTTGTTCCCTAAATTTAAGGGTTCCTGGCTAACACACATTCTGACTGCCCGGGATGTTGCTCATGAAATCGGTTAAAAATTCATTCATGCAATAAATTAAACAAGAAACAACAGCTACTCTGATCCTGTTTTGCTTTTATCACAAGAAATATGGGCCAAAACCAGTAACAAAGTCTCTCTCTGCTCACAAAACAGCCGGAAACAGCTATATTTGAAATTCGCCTACGGTGCACTGCAAGCTCAGTGCTGAAAAAAAGCTGCAGCACTTGTGTGGATACATCAATTATTGAATTTTGTTCAGTTTGACCATAAATAATATTCTTCCTCAGTCATGACCTGAACACTTTGCTGAATGCTTGATTCCAAAAATTGATTGATATTAGACCATACTAGTGTCTCATGGAAAATCTCAACAGAGAGAAAGGGGCTACCCTGGGCCCCTCCCCTAAATTTCCACAACTCACTCCAACACCTGCCTCCCTCCCTCCCAAAGATTGACCATGGCAAATTTTATCCTGGGCTCCTTACAAATTTCCTTAAGTAACAGCCTTGATTTTGAAGTTTACCTCTATTTGAAGGTAAACTGTACATTTACAAAAAATTACCAAAATATTGTGACATTTAGTAGTCAGCTGATTGGAGTAAAAAGAATCAAGAAACAAAACACTTAAGAGCTACAGTAATCGCCCACATATAAGAACCTGAAGTTTTCAATTTAGCCTAAATAGGTTCTTATATAAATGGTACTTAAAGCAAATTTAGGCTACCAAGGTTCTTAAAACAGGTTCTTATATTTTCATATGAATTTCATCTGAATATACTATATATATTATAAATATCATCTCATAATACAGTATAAATCATTTATTTGTACCATAGCGCAATGCCTATAGGCAGTTCAGTGCCGTTACAGTATATGTCCTTAACAAAACATAACAAAGCAACTCATGTTGAGAAGCTGAGGCATTGCTCATTGGGAGCTTACATTGTTTTGATATTTTACAATTATTTATTTCATTGGGATATATTTTTATATTCTACATTTAATATTTTGTGATTCTCACAGAGTTGGAGATGGTCAGAAACCTTTCTTTGATACTGTAGCAGAGTACAGTACTTGAAAATACTTGGGGAATTATTTGAATGGCAAACACAATAGACATACAACATGGTACTTAAGCTTGAAAGAAAAAAAAAAGTTATGTCAAGTTACTTTTAAATAGATGGCGATCTTAATTCACCAGTTTCTACCTATACACTTTTACAGCAACCCCACTGATAAGAACCTAACTTAAAATGTTAGCCTTAATAGGTTCTTACGTGGAGGGGGCTTAAAATGAAAATTTTAGCCTAACAGGTTCTTAAAATCCAGGCTCTTATACGTGGGCTATTACTGTATTACAACTAACAACAATAGAAGATAGTGTGCCACTAGTTACCTTCTCCATGCCTCCATGATGTTGTACTATCCTATAAAGTTTGTATAGGTCTAAATCTTGATTTCCTAACACTGGAGGTCTTGCAATTGGTGTTCCTAAAAATTTACAATAAGACCATTGAGAATCCCATCAGGAAAGGTTAAGTCTGCATATGAGCCAAGTGGCCCATTTGGCCTTAGAACTACAAGCTGAAAAGGAAGAGGCAAAATGGAGACAAACTAAATTTAGGGCTGGCGACACTGCTTACTCAACACTTAAAGTGCCACTGACACCCCAATTTTTTTTTCCTAATATCAATTTCATTTTTCTCCGAATCACCACTGCCAAAAAAATATCATTGTAACTACTTTCGTTAACTTTGCATGAATTTTCAAGTTTGTTAAATTGCCTTTTTCCATGTTCACAACAGAGGAATAGAGGAGAATGGGACGAGTTGGCTTCTGATGTCATTTCGGGAATAACAATATTTTGTTTCTGAGAAGAATATACATGCGAAAGTGTGTGTCAAAATCATTGCAGAATGCAAGGAAGATGTGCTGTTGGAGACAGTAGCAATACAGAATGCGAAGGATAGAGTACTCCTCTTCATTCAATACCTCTATCTTTATGAAACTTGATTGGAAATGAGAAAAAGACCAAAGTAGGCTGATCTGTACAAAACTAAAGCCAGGGAGCCATAGAGGATTTCTTCGATCTCGCGTTCGCTGCTACTGTCCTACAGATTTTCATGGTCTGTATATTCTCTAGAGGAAAGCTTGACATTGTCAAGGTACTGCGTAAAACAGGAATTTGGGAAAAGCTGGAAGCCATCTGACTATTCTGAGCTTGAACAATCTTCCGAATACCAAACCAAAATAAATAATGGAAACTGTAGGTAAAGAAATTAAATGCACTGCGTTTTCTATACTTGAAATAGTAACTTTTCTAAACAAATAGTAAGCAAAACCTACGTCCTACAATGAGGCGATCAAGATTGTTGAAGCTTCGACCTGGTGGACTAGCTATGTATTTGTGGACTTTAATAAAAATGCACGCATGCCAGAGGTCGTAATCTGGCCACATTTCTCACTGACCATTCTGCGTACACAATTGCTTTGTTCTTTGAACTTTGTTTTTGAGGAATGAAACATATCTAAATTACAAACTTAGAATAGATCAAGAATTGATAAATATTTGAGGAAAGTGAAACAAACGATTATTATTTGACTCTATAGCTACCGGTGGAGATTGTTGTGCTGAAAGAAGAATGCACTTGTCAGTCACCCTAAACACAATCTAATAAGTCGAGAACTCCCAGGTTGTTAGCATACCTAAACTAGACTTTTCAAACTAACAGTGATTAGAAATGTATTCAGTTAACTGATACTATACTGAACCTCTTTTCAAGATGTTGTCGAAGGATTTTCCATGATTTACTGGTACAAAATATGCACATTTGTGTAGTTTGCGATGCTTGTGTTCGTACACAGTAATTGAACTACGGTTGGTTGACAATAACGAAGTGAAAAGTTACCTCACCCTCAGATATTGTTTGCTGACATCTCTGCTTATCTCTTACGTTAAAACTATTTTCAGTCATTGATCTGGAGAAGTACATCGCATTTTAAAGTTGTGTTTTGACACTCTGAAATCTGCATGTTCTGTAAAGTCAAATTACCAACTCTTCGTGTTCATTGACATCTTTCTAACTCTTTAATAGCTGTAAGTTAACTCTTCAGCCATTATTTGTACCTTTATAACCCAAATTGACCAGCAAATTGTCGATCCTAGCCTACATTACAAAGCGGCAATCTCAACTGGCGACCCGGCTGCACTTTGAAATGGAAAAAAACACATACACCACAGCCGTCCAAATCCTAGCTAGACTCCGAATTGTAATGCTAGATGATACAGTTCTTTCACTTAAAAATCTTGTCCAGTTTTGATAAAATATGAATCACAAATACCCAAAAATGTTTTGAGAGCTCTCGCAAGTCTCTTGAGTGTTTTAGCTCGGTTCCCGAAGTGACCTCAGCAGTAGCCCATCCCAGATCCCACTTTGCATGGTTGTGAACATAGAAATTACATATTCAAACGCCTGTAGAAACAAAGGGATTTTATCAATCGCGATAATTTTAGAAACTAGTAGATTATATTAAAGGAAAAAAAATTTTTTTTTTGGGGGGGGGGGGGGGGGGAACTGGCACTTTAGAAAGCCTGTGTGTAAACAAATTCTGATATTTAGATTGATGAAGACTACTTGTTTAATTTGCTCCACTCCAGAACTCATTAGAATTTTGTGTTATTATTTGGTTAATGGGACTTCATGAACTTTGAATAGTTCTATTTGTCTAATTACTATAAGTACAGGGTGTAAAATAAACCTACCTTGTTTATTGTTCTAATTTAGATTAGGACCACAAGTTTCTCAGTCCACGACTGTAAAGCATTTCCCTCATTATATTAAGCTATTTACATATTTTATTTCTTTACCTTTCTCTTGCATGAATGCCATTAGCTTTTCTTTAAAAGCCTTCTTCTCTTCATCTTCTTCAATACTCCCCTCATCTTCTGAAGAATGAGGCTTCTTAGAGTCTTCTTCACTGTCTCCATGAACTATTACATCAGAGGAATTTTCCTCCCAGATTTCTGGAATTCTTCCAGTGTCTAAATAAGTCAGTGCTCTTTCTACAGCTGAAGACAAATAAAACAAAATATGAACAGCTCAATACTCGCTAATCCCTCTCTCTAACATATATGCAGGTTTCAAGTTAGGATTCAAGGCATGACCTTATCCCAATTTGGCAGGTCTTGGAATTTTTATCATTGGGTTATTCCAGAAAAAATCCACACACCCCTCTTGCGGGAAGGGGTTCAATGACCTTGGAAATCAGGGTGAGAGGGGTCATTTTCAACCAAACCGAAAAGTGAAGAAAATTTCTAAGACTTCAAAGGATTTTTGTGTTGAAAAGTGTCCCAGAGTTCAAGAGATTCCTTTGTCAAATCAGCCCTTGAGACTTAAATTGTTTGTTTGAACAACAACATAAATCAAATAAATTAAATGTCAAAATTACATCAGCATTTAACTATGAAATCATTCAAAGACTATTTTCTTTCAAGAAATCATCAAGAGACCACTTTGTTTTCACTGTTATGCGAAAACATTCAACATACATCAACCCCTATTCCCGGAGGGTGGCCGTTTATTAGGGGTTTGACTATACGACTAAAAAAGAGAAACCAAGTTATGCCAGCGCTTGGTGAAGTTAGCAATTTTCAAATTAAAAGTGGGCATTCCTTCTCTTTTAATGTGTCAAAAGAACTATGTAATTGTCACTACTTAAGCACATTGCAAGAACATTCTTTTAGTTTTGAAAATAACAAAAATGATCTCCAGAATGCACTCTGATCATCTTTTCTATTAGGTGTAAATTAAACTTTTACGACCACCAGAAAAAGGAAATCTTACCGGCAAGCAGGACATGAGAGGGGAGGAGTTAAAAATTAGGGGGAAGGGTGGGAGTCAAAAAACTTAGCCATCCATTGATGTGTGTGATTTTACTGAGATAATCCATTCCACTATTTCCAAACTAGACATCAGATATTAAGTCCCATGACCCACACTTAAGATGCTTCAAGATGCCTCATTGCATCAGACACATAATTCAAAAATGAGAAGAGACATGATCAATTCAGCTAGATACCCACCTGCTTTTGATTTTCTGTTTTCACCTTTCATTACACCATGCACTGGATCTTGATCCTTGGAGAAATCTTTTGCATCCTTAACATTTATCACATGGCTGAAAAATAAGGATAAAAAAAGACAGCATTGTTTGCATCACAGAACATCTCTTTGGAAATCAGTTTCAAAGCATTGTCAAGGGAGGAAAATTACAGTTGAACCAACAGTAAATGACTGAAGGGCAAATCCAAGGGAAATGTGTTGAGTTCCAAATAAAAGGGAATTCGAAATAGCCATGTTTGAATTAGTCAGGTCCAACTGTATTATTAGGTGCCTCTTGGAGTTTACTTCAAAAATAGATGTCATGTCATTTCTCTGCATGAATAATTAACATGAAGCACCAAGGCTTTTCTAACCCAGGGTTCTCATTACAGTACCGCTCAAAAGTAAGTTACCACCTTCTCGCGAGATGAGATTCTCCTCTCACGAGACGAGACTCTCGCCTTGCAAGACAACAGTCTCGTCTCACAAGAGCTTTAAAAAACTGTAAGTACGGCTGCCTGAACTTCTTGCGAGATTTTAATAGCTTATTGTAAAGTAAACAATACAGCAACAACACAGCAAAACTTTGCCTTTTATCGATTGATCAACAGACTGTTTAACTTGGTTGCCCCATGTACACATAGGTGAGTCCAACATCAACACAACTAATTTGACCAAAAGATCGCAATCTTTCCATCAATCGCTCAACTGAGGTTGACTTGCTTGGAAAGCTCATTTAACAATGAAATTAAGATCAAGAACAACAACCATTTTATTTTGCTTAATACATAACTTTCAATATTCAAACTGACGTTTTCTGCGGTCTATTTCACGTTCCAATTCTTTGGATGCCACATGCGTTTGTGCTTTGTTAGCAAAGGTCACGTTTTCAATTTGTTGTGCAATCAAAAATTCACTTCCTTTCTCCCTGTCAGATGGAGCATGTACAGATTTACCAGTTCTCTTTCCGTTGGTTAATAGATATGGGCTACTGACCAAGTGTGAGGTCAAGATGGGTGGATATTGGCCAAGTTCTTTTTTTGGGTGTTTATGGACTGAGATGAGTTGAGTCGAGGTCCATGAACTCGCAAAAAAGAATGAGGCCAATATTCAGCCATCTTGACCGAACAACCTTGGTCAATAAAGGATTTATTATATGGCTTTCCGGGAAATTTTTCTTGCAGGACACAGCGGGTAGTCCCGAGCGGGCAAGATAGCTCCATTTTGCCTGCTTGGGTAGCCAATCACAACGCAGGATTTGATTCATCTTGCACGCTCACAGAGCAGGCCATATAATAATACGATTTCTAAGATTGTTTGCATTCAATTTTATTGATGAAAACAACAGTTTTCGATTCAAAAGTGAGTTCAAAGGACATGCACACTTATGCAAATTCACTGCATTATGGACTAAAAATAATCAGGGAACTATTAACACTTAACTCATCAATTACTCAAGCACTTTCACCAACATCTTGACTTGAGATAAAAAAAAATGTTTCCATTCAGTTTCTTCATTTGAGATGATAGTGTTGGGTCTTGCGAAGCAGGTTTCGACTTAAATGCTGTTGCTTATGTAAAATCAACACGCTGCAATGAAATAATTAAAGTGACCGCCAAACGCAAGTTTTGGTGAACATCTTTGATGTTCGTTTTTCATCACTTTCATTTAAGTTTTTTGCTTGTAAGTTAAAGTTGGCTCTCTTGAAGCGGCGTTTAAAACAAGAGCCCACAAAACCAGATGCTCTCGCAGGGTAAACTTCACAGCATCGCCAGAAATTAATTGTTTTCTCGCAAGCTAACTGCTTGTAATTTATTCCAAAATATACGCTTTGATGGTTCTTGCGAGACGACACTCTCGTCTTACGAGGCAAGACACTTGTCTCGAGAGAAACGAGACGACAGGTGGTAACTTACTTTTGAGTGGTACTGAAGTCCACAGTGAAAAAAGCTGCATCTTCTTTGGATTGGTAGAAGTCTCTTTGAAAGGCTTATTCCAAGCATAGGGCAGGAAAATTATCTTCTATGTGCTAATCCCAAGGTTTACTGGAAGTCTTGTTATTTCTCTGCATGACTGATTCACATGAAGCGCCAAAGCTCAAAAGTCTCCATATTACTTAATATACCATATTGCTTTGTTTGGGGGAGGGCTTAAAAGAGCCTTTACTGAACAAAGATAAATAGCTTTGTTGGTAACTAGTACTATTAACTTTTCTAAACTCTTTTTATAAAAAAAGTTCTCTAAATTAAAAATAAATAGTTAAGTTATCAACCAGTTTTAGAGCTGTTGCTGCTACATTTGTCATCAACTTACTATTTTCCATCTTTGAAAGAGCGGACGAGGCATTTCTCTTTTGTTTTCATCAAATCAACCTCATTCTTACTTGGATTGACACCCTGCAATACCAAAAAATTGTATATATATTATCAATCAGTGGACCACCCATTGCCATCCACCCAGCCTTAGTAACAATACAGGTTTTTTGTTTCATACACAATCAATCAAATTTTCTCCAATGACTGACAAACGGAAGCATATCTCATAAAAGAGAAACAGGCTGATATTCTCCAATCAAAGGTGACTACACATCTGGATTAAAAAAAAATTATGGTGAAAAATAACTACATGTTCTAGTTTTATTGCATTTTTGTTTAAAAAAAAATTAATAAATAGTTTCTGAAAGAAAATGAGACCAACAATTATTGTTTTACTGGTACATAAGGTTACAGCACTCTTAAAAAAAATTTAAAAAAAGGTTATGGCACTCACAAAATTATATATTTTCTTGTTTTTTCAAATTCAGTGAAAAATGCTAAAGTGTTGCTGCTCAAGGCGACTCATTTTTGTAGCCTTGTTTTATGGCCTTGACAAGAATATATATATTTTTACATCCAGGAACACATTATTGGGAATGAGTTCCATGCAGAATGTCAATGGAATGGAAACAGAATATATAAGGACCATATAAGGAATGTGTACAGAACAGGTACAGGTATAAAATCCCTGTTTGATTATTACTGAGGGGTTGCGAGACAACTTTACAAATTAGTACTATATAGCAAGGAAACCTCACCAAAGCTGGAAACCACATGTTTCTCCTTTTTGATCCACTTTCTACAATGACAACCTTAATTAAGGGAAAAAAAAGAAACTATTTGATAACAGTTAAGAATTAAGAATTTATACCAGAAAAAGCTATTTCCTGAGGTATTACAAAACCCCAGATTCACAAATAATGCAGAGACAGTAGTGTAAACCTTGCCAACAATGCTGTCATCAAATAAACACTTCTTCTTTGTCGGAGCTGATCTCTGTTCATCTCGCTCTGTTTCAGAATCATCCATACTTAAAAGAACAAGATGAAAATTAACAATTGATAAAAATTCTTTCAAGAGCATAAAAACACTGTCAAGTAGACAGGTGCTTAACTGAATGAAGAACAGTCATCGTCAACTCAGGAATAATGTTTTGATATACCGTCAGAATCTCAGTGCCAACATTTCAGAAATTTATAACAAACAGTTACTATTGCTTATTTCTTAACCTTGGGATAAATAAACTAGAAAAAAATGACATGATTACAAAGTAAATCAAATGCTCAAGAACAGGCTTACCAATAGCCTTCATGTGGTAGCTCTGACACATTGTTTGATTTTTTTTTTTTTTTACTTTACCTAAGAACTATGATACCACATGGCATACATATTTCCAATAGAGATTTAGCCAAGCCTAAAAGCATAGCTCCATCCGGGTTGTTCAAAGCCCGATTAAGCTAACCCAGGATAAGCGAGAAGTTTGTTTTCAGTCTTGTAACTTTGCAGGTGAGGTTCTCTGTTTATGTTGTTTGGCCTTCTGTTTTGAGTTTGAATAACCTCAAACTACACAAAACATAAGCTGTGAACAACAATTTTATACAAGAAAATTTTGCACTTGAATCCTGCCTTGGTGTTAACCAGTCCTGATTACAACAAGTTAGCCTCAGTTGAGCCCACAATCCAACAAAAACTCAGTACTTGTTCAGCAGTCACCTTCAAAAAAACACTTGACCTCAACGAGCTCTTAACTTGAGCCCGTGATATGGTCACGTGATACTGGTCAGCGGATACCTTGTTTTGACCAGTGTCAATTGACCATGAAAACTGTACATTACCTTGCTGCCTGACTTAGTCTTCTCTTTTTCCTTTTCTTTCCATCCTGAAAAAGAAATGAACTCAGTGCTTTGATAAATTTAATGCAAAGGCAAATTTCTTGGACATAAATTATAGCATGATCATGCACTCTCCACATTGCTGGTCCTAGCAGTATGTGTATAACATATGAACTGAGTGAACATCCTTGTTCATTAGGAGTCATTCCATAGCTCTGAGCATAGAGCACCCAACCAGTATTTTAGAGATCAGGAACTGATCACATAATGAACATTATATCTCTCTCATTTTACTACCAAACTTAAACTTTACAATCTTTCCTTATTTCTGTTCCCCCCTCCCTTTAAGTTTTTGCAATCAGTTGTATAATGTTAGATGTCAGTGCCTAGGAATAATGTCACAACAAATACAACTGGAAATTTTCTTTATTTCTACAGATACGGGTTTTACGACAACCTTAAACTATGTGTATATACCCATGCCACTGGCTCTTTAATTGCTTGCTTTACCAGTGAACGCACCCTTGTAATGCACCTTTTGCCACAAACACTGACCGATTTTTAATGCCTCTTTTTTATGTTGAATTAAAAATCGAAATTTTCTCACATGGAGTATAGGGCAACTTTTAATACAACATTTTGTTTGAAACAACATGTTGCAGGCTTTTGAAAGCCATTAAAAATCCTGGAACATTGTTGCCCGAATTTTGTTTTTCGCACAATGTTGTGATAGAAAATCGTCTCATGTAACCTAACGTTGCCAACCATTTGATAGCTTCCTTCCCAAGTGCAAGGGTTGTTTTCTCTCTTTGTCTTCCATGTGGAATTTAAAACCATTTTCCAGTATTGCCTTTCTCGACTTTACTTCGGTGATTATTTTGTTTTAAAAATAAATAATAAATGAAAGAGGGAAAAGCACTTTATAGTCAGGGACTGGCAAACTACTGGCCCTCCATACATCAACTAAAAATTCTTTTATGGTTTCCATCTGCAAAATCACTTGAGATATCAGAGAATGTTGCTAATCATGTTAAGGTTAAATCCAAGTTATGTACATGTAACAGTGAGCTTGCACTTGCAAGTTATAGTGCAGACACTAAGACTGTTGCTATGTTACTTGCTGGACTGTGCACAAGTTGTAACAAAATAAAAAAAAATGAAAACACATTCAGTACATATAACACTGGATTTGTCACAATATTATTTACCTGCACAACTGGGGTACCAAAATTTTCAGGATCTGTGAGGGGAAGATGGTCAAGGGTCTGGAAAGAATAAAAACAATGTATTGTAAAGAAAAGCACGTGCGTGTAGAACTCCTCATAAGTGATGCAACTCCAAATATACATGTTGGAATATGAATTTACTCATTTAATGCCCACCTCACTTTCGTTGAAATGTCGTCCCCCTTTCAAACACAGAGAAGTCCTTCTCAATGTTCTTTCATCGCCATCATCAAAAACTTGAAGAGAAGTAAACATATATGTGATTAACAGCTTGTTTTGGTTCTGTATAGCTTACCTCTCCGGTACCTTAGGTAACGAAAAAGAATTCTTACCAACAGTGTAGACGCTGGCGTCGGTGAGTTTGGTTATAACTCCTTCCATAAATTGGCCATCGGGATTCTTGGCTTCAACCACTGCTCCCACCTTCAGTGAGAAGAAAAGAGACATCTTACATGTGGCAGAAAAGCAGCACATACTGAACAACATCAGCTGATAAGAGATCGACAAGAGAACGAGAGAATGGTGCCTGAACAAAGAAAGGAGAACGTACCTTCAAAGAGCCTTTGACACAATCATCATTAATTGTGACCGAAGTGTTTGTTTTAGTAAATGTAACCTACAGAAAGCAAGAACATAATCCAAAATAACAAAGGATGTGAGAAACACGGCCTTTCTCGCCTCTAAGAACAGAAATCCACAGCAGTAACGTGTGGGGAAACCATTTCAATCTTCACTGACCTTGCATTTGACAAGCTTCTTCACAACCTTCACGTTAGCTTCACAAAAAGCTCCTCGATATTTGGCACTAACATCCGTTCCTACCGTTAAGAATGGGGGTTCCTCTGAAGGCTGTGCCTGACGAAAGATGAAAGAACAGAAAGGAACGAGGTTTGGAGCAATTAATGACGTGAGCAAGGAGTTGCTTTGAATTATAGATGATCTTATCCCAAATTCCCTGAGTTTTAATGTTGACTTGTCATAAAACCAGCGGTTAGCAAATGTGCCGGTTTAATCAGAGGCAAAGGCTGAAAAATGAGGCATCCCTGCAACAACTTTAAGAGGAAGAGAGAGTGGCTTTAGCAAGTTGATACGAGCACGGTCACAATGCAACGACTGCAGATCGAGTGTTTTCGTGTAAACGTCGTGCAACGTACTGTATACGAACCGAGGTTTTCATTTCAGTAACAAGCCATAATTCCACAGCAAAAACCATTGACTAGAAAATACTTTTAGTTAAGTTCATCAGCTTACAGAATCTTGAGTTCTGCTCAGTCTGATACCTGGTACTATAAAAGCATGTAAGAAATCTTCGAATGAGCATTCGTAAACAACATGTCCTGACCAACTAACCAAGTTGACAGAACATGCTTGTCTCGAAGCAATCGCTCATTCTTTTTCTCCCTGCATAACACAGCTTAACATTCATATCTACAACAAGGGTATCGCTATATTCGAAAATACCTTTATTTGCTTCGAGAACTGTTCCGACAGAGATGCGAAATGAGTAGGAAGACTAATGTGAGACAAAGCTAAAAGCTAAACCCAACTAGTAACAAAGTAAGCTTATAGTTAGCAATTTAACCAACAGAGTATGATTGCACAGACACATCACTGCTTTCTTTTAAGACTACAGAGAATCAGGAACATATGCAAGACGTAAACAAACAATTGAGTGGCTAGATTCCGAGCTTTTCTTGGTAAGAGCATTTCTGTTTTCAAGTATTCCATGCCTCAAGCAAGTGTGCGCTAAAAGTTGAACCTTACGACGACTGAATTGCTGCCAAGCTTAAACTGTACGCTACAGGAAGTTGCATCTCTTTGCAAGGATCAACTTAACGTAACATATTACAGCCAAAACTCCGGACTGTTTCTACAAACTACAAAACAAGAGTAAAGTAAAGTGAAGAAATAGAAGAGGGACTGACAATGAACATCATGGAAAAATTTCTCGGAGTGAAAGTAAACACAACTAAACTACTGCACATTTTAAGTCAACTCACCATAAGGAAACTTAATCTATGGTCCTGAGACCACAGTCAGCAGCGCTAAGCAATCCGTCCCTACGATCACCCAAAAATCCAACGAAAACTTCAAACTGAAGAGAAACTTGCGATGGCCGACAACAAGGACGCTCGACTTACCCTCCTCAACCAGGGGCCATGGGGGGTCCTTGTCGCTGATTGGACGTTCCGTTCAGAACCTCCTCCAGTGGACCTCAGTTTGCTCTTGGTCCACACCATATTTGGCAGATTGGAGGCGAAATTGACAACTTTCATTGTGCTGTTTTACTTCCGGCACCACAATAACATCCGCTTGGTTCGTATTCGCGGGAAACTTAATTAATCCAAGCAGACGCTGGCTTCAACGAAGAAGTAACTCATCAACGTGTTTTTCTTTATTGATTTAATATTTACTAACTTGTCATAATCGTTGTCACAAGCTCACTGTTGGTTTGTAGTGACCTTTTATTTAAATAAACAATCTTTTAATTTTTGCATGCACAAAGCCAAACAAAATTTACAAAACCTAAAAAATTACAGGAACCAAAAAAGTTACTTCAGCAAAATAGCGAGAATTTCATTTTAATTCGAAAAAGTAATTAAAAAACAAACAAAGGGAGAAGATTGGAGATGAAATCAGAAGGTAATATTTAACTGATTATCAATTTTATCAATAAAATCAGGAATTAATAATAAATCATTCCAGAATTTCCTTTTGCAAATGTAATGCAAGAACAGAATTGTATAATTCAATATTTCATGATTCGCAGAAAAATAAAACAAATAAAAGAATCAGTCATATAATACTGAAATTGAACAGGAAGATGAAAAACCAAAACACAGCCTTCCTGAATCATACATGTGTTATGCTTGGACTACATCAGTCCTTGCATGTAAACTCCATCTGAGGAGGAGAAGGAATAAGGCAGGAAACTGATCATCAACAACTTCCACTGTGAACTTTGATTTGTTACATTCTCTCTCTCTGGGATCCACTCTGGGCATGTTGGAGAAAAGGTAAGGACTGCAGTTCGGGGATTAATTTCAAAATTGCCCAATAGCCTACCAGTACAAAGTAATTTGACCACAGCTACCAGAAAACATTAAGCTTTATTGTGCAAACTTTGCAACCTTAATCAAGTCTGGGTTTTTGTAAGTACTCTAATATTGGAATACCTCTGTCTCAGAGCAAACACTATAACAGGTGTTTAGATAAACTAACCATCACAGACAAAATAAACACCAGAAACACACATCATTAAGTTCTATTTCATGATAAATAGTCCAAACAAACTGTGTGAGAATGAATAAAAATGCTTCCTTAGCACATTTTTTGATTAATATTTTGATTTTTACAAACAGAATTATTCTCTCAGTGATAAGGATAATAATGACCAATCTGCCCTGTACTGGACATCTTTATAATGTTAACAGTCCAATGAAAGGGGGATGTTGGAAGCATGTCTATTATCTCTAAATCCTGCACTGCCACCTTTTAGAAATGGATGACCTCACATTGCCATATTCCCCAATCAGGCTTTACAAAGACAAATATGTTGTTAGAAAAAAATAAGCAGAAACAAATGCCCAGCTTTTAAACAAGATTAAGAATTAATAAGCATTATCCTTTAAACTTCAAACCTCTGGATCAGTTGAACACAAACTAAAAATGTAATGTAAAATGTATTCATAATTATAATGAGAAAAAAAAATAAGGACGATGATGATGAAACACCAACCATTACTTACAAACAAAACTGCTTTTAACTATGACTCCTTAAAGTATGACGGCTAGTTTTCTCAAGTTGATATTTGCCCAAAGAGTGAGAATCTAACACTTAATGGCTGTTTCCTGTCTGGGGTTGGGGGGCTGGATGGGGGTGGTTTTGGCTATATTCGCCAAGAACATTTTGAAAACTTAAAGCATTTCCGCAGACATGGTTTACTTGATTCAAAGTGGTATCAACTCCTGTCTAGGTTTTTTATTTTCTACCTTGTAACTGAACAAATGTGAAATAATAGATTAAGTACAGAAAGAGAGAGACTGTATTCATTTTTGCTTGTGTATACTGCAATCAATATGTGAGACCTGCAATGCCTAATTACTAGTAGGATACTAGTTGGTAAATAATTTGGTCAGTTCCAAGCTGTCTTTGTCGAATGCAGCCTGGTGCAAAACCAGAGCATGCAAGAAACACCCATTCCGTACCTGCCAACTGTCATGCCTGAGATGCAAGTCTCACATCTGTAGGTCAAAAACATTGTTCCCTATCCTACTGATGCCTACCAACTACTTTCTCACGCCTAGCTAGCTGAAAAATTTGAGCAATAATTCAGCCTTACAAATAAACCAATGCACTTTTGAAAAATCTTATCCAAAGTTGAATCAGTGTAAGAAAAGAAACAAAAGTACATGTGAATGATGGCACACTCTCTAGAACTGTCTAATTTTAAGCAGAAAAGTATTGGTGACAGCACATTATGTTTGGCAAAACATATACTGTGAATGAGAGTAGGAAATGCTCAAAACATTTTCAAAAGCTTTGGAAACCTTAAGAAATCATTAGAAGTACTTGGATATGTTCTCAATCAGGGCCTCTTCCTAGCATAGATTTGACGATTTTACTTCTCCCATTACTCCTTAGTTTTTGTTTTGATTGAGAAGATATATCAAACACTCGCAACAGTGTTTCATCGCCCATCCAAACACCTCGCATTTCGTCAAATATACTCCACAGTGCGTCATATTTTCAACTCTCTGGATATCCCAATGAAACACTGTCTCTCGTGTTTGATATATTACATGAAAAATGTTTTGCAACATAATTGAAACTAATTAGGCCGAAGGCGATACAGATATGATTTAATTATTAAATAACATAGACAGCAATAATCATAATCAACATATAAAAGTCGTAACAGACAAAAGTAACAATTTCAATGAAAAAAAAAAGAGGTAAAAAAGACTGATCATTTGCTAGTACCCGTAGTTTCGTTCTTGTTCTGTTTCTTATTTTGCTTTGAAATCTTACTTGTCCTGATTTTATTTTTGTGATGATAAATTTTACTGTTCCCACAGTTTGGAAATTTTGGGTTCTTGCTAGGCAGCTTGTAGTTGTTCCTCACAGACATTCTTCCAAAGCCTTGATTATCCTTATTGCCTTTTATAACTACTTGCTTCTTTTTTCCTTTGTGGTCATTTGTTGATGTTTTTTTGGCAGTTATTCCACTGAATGAATACAATCCAGGTCTACCTTTCTTGGATCTTTTAAACTGGCCTACATGTAGAAAAAGAAAACAATAGAAGATGTATAATTCATTCACTTACTAAGTATCAAATATATCTTCTGTATAGACCCTTTTCATAAATGGCTGCCAACTTAAAATTCTTTGGTATGCATTTAAATTAGCCTCACCAACAAACCAACACTTCACTCTCCCTTGCTTATTCTGTATATGACAAAAAAATGCATGCTTACACTGTTGTAAAGAGCTCTTGAACATATCTCAAATTCAGCTGTGAATAAAACCACTTAGTCTTTTGGTCCTTGCATTTTAAATCACTTTTGTATCCACATATTCTGCTCCATGGATTTTTTAGCATTGTTTGCATTTTGTTCTGTAGTTGATAGTCAGAAAGTATGAAAAACTTTGTCAAGTCTGTATATATATGTGCTCTATGGGTGACCCCTATCATTGACCAATCAGTGACCACATTCTAATCAGGTCAAAATATCCAAAGTTATCTCACAATAGAGATTGAGACTTCCATGTGATTTGTATAAGTGTAACTTACAGTAGATGGTATATTGTGTGAGTGCCATGCAGAAAATGAACAATGAGTTCAAACCCAAAACAAAACAGCCCTCAACATTTCCAACAATAAAGTTTCAGCAATTCAATATACCATACGTAACAGTAAACTGAATAACATAAAATAACATACAGTATATAGTAATAATTATAGACTTTTGGGAAGCAGCATTGGCATGGCTGAGTGGTGAGAGTGCTGAACATAAATTCTGAAGGTCACAGGTTCAAATTCCATTCCGATCACTAGCTGGCTGGTGTTGCTCCATGTTTGTAAGTCAACAGTTGGTCTGTCTCTTGCCAGCAAGATTTTTAACCATGTTATTTTCACTGTATGTTCACATAATTGCACTAATGAAAACCCATTTGAAAGCCCCATTGTGGGAATGGTCTATTATCCGTTTGTAAAGATAGAAGATCTGCACAGGTTTCACTGACATTTACTTCACAGCTCACAGCTTGTTTTTCACAGCTCACTAAAAATTTAATAACTTCATAGTCATGGCCATACCTAGTTGTGGATTTTCTGAAGATGGAAAGACTCGTAACTGTCGACCGTGGAATTCTGTTTTGTTCCTTTGTAAAGCAAACATCACTGCATCTCTTTCCTACAAACACAAGACCAATATTGTTATGATTTATGCAGCATGCTACAAATTTAGACAGCAACAGGAAATCTTACTCATACCTTCTGAAAATTCTGTGAAAATTTAAAATGAAAGAGAAAAACCCATGCATCACTATTCAGCTTGTCCCATGATTGCAAAGTGGTTTGAAGTGTGGGTCCAAATTCTCAGATTATGTTCCATCAAATTATGCTCACCCATTTGATTGTATACACCATTCATGTACTTGTGCGTACTGACCCTGTGAACAATTATTGCCCATAATCTATGATAATTCACCACAAACTATAGTTTTAAGTCAGGGATAAGAAAGTGCTGTTGAAGAAGTACTTAGCAGATGATGAACTCAAAAATGTGAATTTTTTAACAACAAGAGAGTTGATTATACTTTATACAAATATCATGATATTCATGCAGAATAAATTTAAAAAAAAGTCCAAATGACTCCTGTGGCATGATTCAAGAAAATGAAAAACCCAAAATGAGATCAAAAAACATTGACATGGTCTAAAGAGTTGTGCACAGTATTAGGTACTGGTCTGATGACCTTCAAGTTACCTTGAAAAGAATGAACCCAAACCCCTTGCCAGCACCTGTTCTACTGTCTCTTACAATACGGACATCCTCTACATCTCCACATTCAGCAAAGACTTGTCTCAAGGGTTCCTCCTCTGTATCTGCAGGATCAAAAGCCAGAATAATGTTTATTCACCTGATGCTTAAGTCCGAATAGTGAAACTTGACATGCTAGTCAAGATCCGAGCCACCATCCAGGTTGAATCGTATACTCGGGCAAGATATGTGATCACTCTTTTGATTCAGTAATTAACAGTATTTTTTGTAGCACTCATACAAGCAAACATACTAGCCTTAAGCAAGCTCTCTTAGAGTTAACCCTACTACAAGGACTGCCATTAAGGAGAGTCATGCAGCCTCTACTTACATTGTGCAGTTCCAGAAAACATCCATGTACCCACCTCACAGAGGAAACAGAAGACTATTGGAAATTCCTAGGGGTCAATGGGTCTCAAAAAAAGGCCAAAAATTTAAGTAGGTTTCTCTTTTCCCGCTAACTTGAGCCAAAAAGGGGCCAAGGAAAGCTGAAAAATGTACTATGAATCATGTCGGTATCCAATTACTGATATCCAATTACAAAAAGTTCAAACTGGATACTTGTAATTGGACACCCACATGATCGTGTGCCCATTATGTGACAAATAGGCACGAGGAGAACCAATCACAATTGAGAATTTCGTTCAAGATACAATTATAATAATTAATAATAATAATAATAATAATAACTGTTTATTCGCATTTCCAAAGAAAAAGCAAAAAGGAGATAAAAGAGGTTATCCATTACTAATTTATCTCCTTATCAACAGTGCACAAAATCAAAGAAAATTTGATAACTTCAAACAGAAAGCATTTCATTGCTTTATTTTTCATTTTTCACTAAGTAGAACCGGAGATAGAGGGTTTTTAATGTACTCTTACTGTGACGCTTGAGAGGATATCAAACCAAAAGGACAGTTACTTGGTGTTCTGCGGTTGTTGGCAGTGTTTAACACAAATCTACCAGAGTGTACAGCTAAGTGATACAAGAATGAAAGTTGCCTATTGCCTGGAACAAAAAGGTGGAATGAACCAGTTGACTCACCAAAAGGTAAATTTCCAACGAAGATTGATCTGGTATGATCATGCTGAAAACATAAAAATAGAAAAGATCCATGCATCAACAAAAGCAAGACTTAAATTATTAACCCAATACAAAATAGACTGTTCACAGTCCCCTATTTTTCTGTGAGATCGTAGATGTCAATCGTTGAGTTCAATGGGCTGCCATCTTGGTCTCTGGATGTGAGTGAAACTGAGGAGAGTACAAAATGCTGGTGGGTAGTGGCGGTCCTACCCACAGGCATTTTGTACTCTCCCCAGTTTCGCTAGCATAAAGAGACCAAGACGGCGGCCCGTTGAACTCAATGATCGATATGATCTCACGGAAAAATAGGGGACTGTGAACAGTCTAAATACAAAACCGTAAAAACACATTTCTACTGGCTTCTTTAACTTAACAATTCTGTTTTTCTACCTTCTTGTTTTGCCCAGTTAAATCAACTCTGATATGAAAACCATCAACTTCCATGCCATTGCTAAAGGCAAAGAGAAAAGATACAATCACAAACGTCAGTGTATACTAAATCCACACTGTGGCAAAATATGTTTAATAACGAGAAGTAGTTAATATTTTATTATGTATACAGAATACAGCATATCTTGAAAACAGTACAGATCTAGCATCTGTGAATCTGTGGCAGAATTTTCAACTGCTAAAGAAAATCTCTTTTCTCTCTCGTCTATTCTTTTGAGTCTACGGTATTCAAAATTACAACCTACACTTCGTCTTCTACTTTCTACAAACACCATCCACTTGACTTGTGAGGTTCTTCAAATGACTTACAAGAATATCTCTATTTATCTACTAAATCCCAAGATTTTTCTACCCTTCTTCTATCTAATGAGAGATTTGGAAAAATATTTCAAAACATTTCATTTCATGTTTTAATATTGCTACTTTTTATCCTGAAATGTTCTTATTCTATATGTCAAAAATAATAATAACAATAACAATAATCATAATAATCATATCTATAACAAAATGCTCAATCGTGTTTGGTTCTCCGTGCGCCTATTATGTCATGTATTTGGCGCAAGATCACATACAGGTATCCAATTTTACCTTTTTGTAACTGAAAACCTATAATTGGAACCCACGTGATTCACACGTCAATTACACGCATTTTAATAACTTTTGTTTGTAATGTTTCCTAAGTTTTCAAAACTTATGAAAAGTGCTACAGACCTTTTTGCTCAACAAAAGTTCTCAAAAGACATTTTTAATTCAAAAATTTGTTATAGTTATGATTGATTAGTAATTGGACCTTGTGTTGTACAATTCAGGGAGTAATCGTGCTCGTAATTTTAAATCAGCCTTGTGCAATTACCCCTGAATTGTACTCCAATTACTATTACTAATGATAATAACAACGACGACAACGACGACGTTCAGCACTACCAACTATTAAGAACATAGTTTTGGGTCATTGTCAGTCCTTTCTAGCACACAATCACGACAATAAACTGAGGTGTACCTGAAGAATCATATGGAATTGTTCTGTTTTCTAGTACTTTTCTCCTTTACAGTTTTTTTTGGGGGGGGCTGTCACGGGATGACTTGTGTTCTTATTCACAATAATCTAATGATGTGCCTCTAAACCCACATCCACTACTCAGCTTGCTCACTCAGCTTGCAATTATTATAGTACTTTTACTAGACAGGTGTGATAAGGCTTCTTCTTTGTTTTGTCGCTAGTAATAATTCCACAAGCAATTTTGTAAGTTGCCCAGTCTTGCCACAGATTTTTTCTTTTTCCTTACGTACTGAACTAAGATTAAGAGCAATTGCAAACATTTGCATCAAGCATTAATGCAGCCATGAAAAAGTTTAGAAAAAAGCAAATGACTGTGTGTAAAGCAAAAGTTGGTATCTCTTTAGTGGAGGTTGAACTAGCTAAATAACAGAAGTATGCCTGAGAAAGGAAGGCAATTAGCTATCACATCCAGAACAATTGCAAGAAAATGTAACATTAGGTAAAGAATACATTAAATCTTAATACCTGTTTAATGATTTGACAGCACATTCCTTCTCTTTGAAGACAACATAACCATTGATATTGTGTCTGTCTGAATGAAACTCTCTCCTGTGAAAACATGAATGAAATTACAGTCTGTTAGTAAATCACTGATCAGAACAAATATTTCATATTTAGTGAGTCAATATTGATCACTACAGGTATTCCATTGGTAACTTACTCAATCACATCATAAAGATCTTTCAAAAGCAATTAGCTATTTTCAATATATTAAAATTAAGCATGGCATCAAATGTTATTCATTTCTATTGTTTCTGTCTTCTTAACCTCTAACTATCCTGCTGAATTTTAATAACCTTATTTCCTGTACTTGTTGTCACTTAATTGACAAAGGTTTGATCTTTATTATAGCAAAATCTTCATATTTTGTATTCCATGTCTGGAAATACACAAATGTCTTAAAAGATCTTGTCAAGGAGGTGCCAATATTTCAACACAGTGGTGGTTTTGGAGTAAATCTTGAAATGTGGAATAAGAAAATGCTTTTATCTCATTATTGTTATCTTTAGGGCATGAAGTTTACATTCAATAACTTGACTTGTACATGGACTGGAAAACTCTCAGTTATGATCAATAGTTAACTTAATAAGTTTACTTTTTCATGGCCACTTTCCTTGACAAATCTGGTTTTGCTAGTGCCTGTGAAAAAAGAAACTCAATAACTAATAGCTAAAATAAAGTTCTAGAATATGGCCCTCTTTACCAGCCAGCTGTGCCACAATGATTAGCTAGTTTACAATTTGCAAATCCTGTGCAAGGTAGTGTAGTCTTGTCTTTAAGTCAGAGAAGTTTGGTTTGAATAAACTCAATTTTGGTTTCGTTGTTGTAATTCTTGTTGCTCAGTACGCTGTCATAAAACTTAACAAAGTTTATGTTTTGTAGTTTCTGCAAACAATTAATAATATGCAAGTGTATCACTGCAAAAACAGAAAACAGCTGAATAATCAATTATTCTTATTGTGCATAATGTTTCATAAGACAAAGCATGGCTGACGTAATTCCTACAATAGGAAATTATTAAGCAGTGATGGGGGGTGGTTTCCTTTACTCTTTAAGAGCATAAAGAGAATGGAATCTCCATTGCCCAGGTTAGGTTAATATGTGATTATGGCAAAGTTTCTAGTCAAAAAAGTTATCGAACCTGTGTTCTTTCAAGCTTTTCTTTAGAAAAAACTACATTTATTTGATGGCAAATCAATTCAAAAAAAAATATTAACAACTTCAAAGAGAGAGAATTTCACCCTCTGGGGATAAAGGATATGATTTCAACTCTTAAATTAGAATACTTTGAGAAACCACATCAGCCTTAGCTGGTTTTTATGCAGGTCCTCTATACATACCCTGCTGAACTTGGAAAATGTAGTACCCTGAGAAAAACCGCGGAGCAAGGTGAAAACCAACAACAAACTCATACGACCCTGGAGCAGAGTTGAGCACAGACTGCATTTGTGAGACAGACTGAGAGGCGAGCAGTCTCACCACTGCACCATTCCTCCCTAATGCTCACTGCGATGCTTCAGTAAGCAACGACCATGGACTTGTTAACAAACCAAAAATATTTTACTGTTGTCAGGGCAGTGATAAGTTGTGCATTTATTTCAAAGTAAGCTGTGCATACTACATTCACAAAATATGAGCAAAAGCTTATAAGAAAGTTATCATCTTTGACAGAAAGTAACATAAACCAACATAAACCAACCAAATTCATTAGGATGTATTCATAGGCATTCCTTCTATTCCTTCAGTTCTCATAAATATGACATAGTTGCAACTCAGCATCAGGTAGATTCTTCTGAAAGCTGATCAATACTTTCCTTGAGATTTTTCTTTCACTAGCTTGCTCGCTTGTTCGCTCGCTCAAGCAGTCTGCTAGTTTGATCATCTCCATGAATTTTTTTTCCAAAATTAATGTCGATCAAAATCAAATGAAAACCAAGCAAAAGTCAAGCTGGCTATCATTTAGTTGAGATCATATCTTTGCATGTCTTCTTCAATTGACAACATTGGAATTCATGCTTCTCATAGGATAAATGGCTCAGGTGGAACATTCTTCCTGTAAATTGGTGCTCTACAGGTGATAAAGGTCCTTCAATCAGGACTGTCTACAACCATAGGGCTTTTGAGAAGTATAGAACACCTGGGGGAGGGGTACCCTGTTAACCTTTGGGTACAGCAGGTGGGTAGGGGTATACCGCTGGGATACTGAAACCCTTGCTCTATACTAGACCATGTTCACCTTTACTTTGCAACCCTGTTCTAGACTAGGCACCAAAAACCCCAACCCTCACTTTCGAGTTGCGATTGCTATTGTAGAACCTGGGGAAAAAGAAACCTGTTCTAGACTAAACTATTTATTCCCTGGCCACTTCTCCCATAAATTATACCCTATTATAGACCAAAACTGTCTGCTTTCTATACCCTATCTTCACCTATCCCAGACTAAACTGCCTGAAAACAAAACCCTTCACAGCAGCACAGATCCATATAGCCTTATGTATGGGAGTCCCCCTCCCCTCCACCTTCCCCCTCTCCCCCCCCCCCGCCCCCCAGAATTAGAACATCATCAAGTAGTTACTGTTTTTTGACTTGCTTTCCATCAGTCACTGTTGAGTTCAAGATTACTGTTCTCTTCCTTTTTGAAAAAGACTCCAGTTTTCCACGGTTTAAAGATGTATGACTTTGGAATGTCACCAAGTAGTGCACCATAATAAGACATCACCTCTCTTGAGCACAAAGGTGGCTGTGTTGTAAGATCCCCTTCAGTGATCTGACCATCACTGCCTTCGCTTTCTTTGGCCTCCTCCTTGTAATCTGTTTGTAAATTATTATCTTCACACTCTGCACTTTGGTAATCTGACTCGCCTTCATCACTTTGAAAGTCTTCTGGGTTTAACCTAAGCTTTGCCAATAGATAGTGTTTGATAGCATGAACACCTCTGTTAATCACAAATTGCGGGGGATCTTCCAGAGGGTTATTAGATAAATTCAGTCCTGTTAATGTTCTAATGAATCCCAGCTCAGTTGGGAGAAAAGTGAGCTTGTTTCTACCTAGCAACAGTGTTTTTAAATTCTTGTGTTCTCCAACATTTCTTGGGATTTCTTGAACTTTGTTATTTCTTAGATCAAGCCACTCCAGACTATGAAGACAAGTAAAGAAGTCTCCTGGTATGAGACAAATTGTGTTTCCTTCAAGGTAAAGATATTTTAGATGAGAGAGATCAAGTACATCCAATCCATGTGGAATCTGTTGGATTCCATTTCTGTTTAAATCCAAAACACCAAAGCCCTTCTTTGCTACGCTTTCAAATGATTTTAGGATTGCCTTGCTGTCTTTGTCAGGGTCATCCATGTTAGTGACAAATTAATAAAGCTAAGCTGATCAATATTTTGTTTCTCAAGAACTTATCATTTTGAGAGCTTGCAACAATGTTACTCAAACTACAATAACTGAAGTAGATTCTAAAGTGCATCAATTATTAATGACTTACTGTTTGAGTTGAATATTTTATGTGATAAATTATGGGACAGGGTGCAGACTCCAGTTCTTGAGAAAAGTAAACTTTTGTGTCTCAGAAAAAAATGAAAAAATCATTCAAGAGAGGAAAAAAGATAAATAGACAATTATGAAAAGAAAATAAGCTCAGGGAATTAACCACTGCATTTAACTTTGTTTTATATAAGTTGCAAACAAGAACTGTTACCATAAATTGAATTCTATCCTTACTCGATCAGTACAAAATGGAACAGAAAGATTTAACTGTCAGGGAACACAATTAGGCCAAATATTTAATTTCTTTTCTTTTTTCATGTGTACACATACAGCAGACCAGCTGGCCATCAGTAATTTTATCTACTTTAATGCTGAAAATAATTATTAGTAACCAGTGTACAAAACATTTCTACAATAAGGTTCGTAAATTATTAATATCATGAAAACCTGTTTTTTATGAACACAAAAATTAGTAATCCACTGGCAGCAGGTATTTAACACAAAAAATACTTGAGAATAGTTAACTGAGTGTGTAATTGGGCATTTTAATTCAGAAATCCTTATGTAAACATTTCTTAGTTTGCTTCAATCTGTATAATCATCAGTAATTATAAAGACTGTGTATTCCAGCTTCTTGTCAAAGTTTTCTCATCTACTTTTCAATGACTTGTCTTCCATTAATGGAATATGGAATTATCAGTGCACTAACAGTATGATTGATAACAAGCTACAGGTCTACCTGTAAAAGATTACCTTTTATTACCTTTTGGTGTTAAAGCGCTACTATGACGAAATTCACATCTTTCCTATCTAAGCCATTTCAAAACATAAACAAGTAGTCTCTATGAAACAAAAACTGTTGTTTACTCTTTTAAAAATGTCTCTTTCTAAGATATTTCCAAATTTGTGGACTAGTAGCAGACAAGAAATAACTTGTGAAAAAAACAACAACACAGTTTTAAATTTGCAAAACATGTTTCGGATGACCAACATCCATCTTCTTTTGCAAATTTAAAACTGTGTGTTTTTATCTCAAAGTTTTTTCTAAGATAATCAGAAACCTATTACAATGCACCTTCAGCTTCTTGGTTCCAAGGTATTTTCCTAATATAATTACATAATAGCTGTCTTGATAAAATTAGTATTCAGGTTTAATTTGCTGGTAGTTGTGATCTCAATGTTATTCAACCCAAATAATTTCAGGTTTGATAATGTCATTGATTGTAGGTCAGAAGGCTGATCATTCCTATATCCATATCTATCTTCTATCTGGTTAATACTTTTTCGAAATGTGTTAATTTGTTTTTGTCATGTCGTCAAAAGCAACTGCCATGACTTCCATGACTTCAAATACACAACAAGAGTTTAACAGCAAAACCAAGATCAGAATTTTCAAGCCTAATGTACAGCCACACTCTCAGTGTTGTTGTATGGATGTGAAACCTGGCAAACAGCTAAAGTGGACAAGAAAAAGCTGGACGTGTCCTTACATAAGAGCCTTTGTTGGATACTAAAGATCTACTGGACAATGTGCATAACAAACAAGGAGATTAGAACAAGAGCACGGATTGAACCAATAAGCAAGCAGGTGGCAAGGAGGAGATGGACATGGCTAGGTCATGTCCTTAGAATGGATCATCATTTACATCCTCGAATCGCTCTCACATGGGTACCAGAAGGCAGAAGGAATCAGGGTCGACTGTGAGAGACATGGAGAACAGTGAAAAGGAAGCGTAATGAGAAAGGATTAAAATCTTGGACAGAGGTGGCATCAGTTGTAGAGGATAGGACAGCCTGGAAGCAGAGAGGTGACAGCCCAATTCTCCACTAAGAGACTGGAACAATGATGATGACCCAACCAGAGCCTCACAAGTTGACTTTCAAGCTGGCATTGATAAACAAGGTAAATTAGCTGCCAGGGCAAATTTGAAAAAAAACTGATCGTTTTTTCAGCATTCTTCAGTGCTCCTCTCACTGAACAAGCTGAAAGCTTTCCTTGTTATAATGCAATCTCTGCACTGCTTGAGGAAACCATATATCTTCTCTATTTTGCTTCACCAAAAGTATTCAGTTAGCAATCAAAGTGTTGTATATACAGACCTTTATGAGTTAATAGGCAAAAATCATACAGAGGAATCATTGTATGCCAGATGGACATCTTTCCAAACAAAAGAAAAGCAGGGCAGTTCTGAATGTTTCCCACCTGGCAATAGTTGTTCAGGTCTTTCAATTCCAGAAGTAAAAATCAAATATGTCTTATCCAGGAGCTAAAAGTAACTGGTTCTTGATGAAAACAGAAACTACTGAGACAGGCAAGTGCTCTTTTGCCATCAGGTGTGTTTGCACCAAAACTTGGGCATATGACGCTGCTGTGTCAACTACCTATGACCAAGATTGACCTTTGTATTGTCTTTTTTTCATCTTGTATTACATTAGTTGTTGTGAAAAAACTGTCTTAAAATGTTTACTATTTTTGTCCTCCTCAATCTTTGTTAAACTGTCCTGAAGAAGGTGATTTGAAGTCTACATTAACCCCCCCCCCCCCACCACCACCACCGAGAAATCTTCCTCCCAAGACTACACTAACCTCACTCTACTCATAGATATTTTTAAAAAATTGCACGGTTACCGGCGCAGTACTGCAGTGTCTAATCCCTTTGTGAATGGTCTGTACTGCCTTCTTGATCAATCATTGAAGCCCTACTTTATCATTCTTTCAGTAGTAATCCAGCATTGTGCCTTGTGTTGATAGTTATGGTCATACACCATAACCTGACTTGAAATGTGCAAAATACACTCACTTTGAAATTAGTTTTTGTTGACTTTGTTTGAGATGTTTCTCATAACTTTCTGCTAGATTTGACCACTTAGATCCAGGATCAATTAGCTAGAGCAAAAGGCCTTTGACATTTTTGGATGTGTCAAAAGTTCATGAAAAAAATGGTGCACACACTGTGAACTGCAGCTATTTTGAAACTTGACAGAGTAAAAATAACATTCAAGTGGTTTTAAAATCGAAAATAGCTGTAAAATAATTTTTAATTTAAGCACTTACCGCTGAACGAAATCGTACACTCTCCACATCACCATAAATGGAAAACAACTGTTTCAACTTCTGTAAAGTAAAAACAATTAGATTTTTAATTTCCAATTATTTGTAAAACTTGTTTAATTTACAACAGGGAATTAAACGGCAAAGTTGAACTCAATAAAATGGATGTCTAGCACTAAGTTCAAAAAGGAGATGCCGGTCAGCTGCATGTCACTTATAAACTTAAGGTTACTGACAAATGCGTGTCATAACTTCGTAGACCGACCAGCAGAATTACTCCATCACTAGAGTGCTGGACTTCAAAAATGCCGTATGAAACCATTGCAGTCTCTCTTTTCGCTCGTCTTCCAATGCCCACGCTGCTTGCAGCTTGTGGCTTTGCATGTCACGTTCGCACACTCATGAAAGCTCACTTGAGTTGCATTCTCCTTTGTGTTTTTCCCCAAAGAATTTCAAGCAAAAGAGAGACTGCTGGCAATACAGAAATAAAAGAGTGAAACTAACTAGAATAAAATGAGGTGTGGAAAACAAAAGAATGTACATATCTAAGTGAACAGTTTTGCTGGGAAGTAGTCCGCTTGAGTGTCTCAAGTCAGTCTCTTTTTCCTAGTCAGGAGCATCTCATAAATAAGGCACTTTAAGCTTTCATGGCATTTCTTTCAGATTACAAATTGCTCATGAAGATCTTTTTGGTCAGCTTGTGATTGTTTCTTCTTTAAGGTGTTTAACAATCATGGAGTATCTGCAGTGCTCCTCAATGATGTACAGGTAGAGGTGGCAGCTCATGTAGCCAATACAATACCAATGGCACAAATTACATTTAATTAAATTAAATTAACATGACACACTGACAAACAGACTCCATCCCAGCGACACTGTTCACTTAGTGGTGTACATTCTTTTGTTTTCCACACCTCAGTTTTTAATATTGCAGTTTCATATCTTCAATTATTTTTTTCTCAGTTCGTGGGTAGGTTTCCACCCACTCACGAACTGAATAACTCCTGTAATCTGATTGGTTCCATAAACAGTCGGAATTTTCCCTCCAACCTGCTCCGATGGGCAGAATCGTCTTGTTGATCTATTTTTGTGAACGAATTAGCAATAATCGTCAATCTTTTGCCTTTTTTACACTTTACACCACCTTTAAATGGCAAGGAAAGTAACTGTAAATAAATTCCATTGAGCACTTTGAAGTTGTGAGGTTTGTTTGATTTTTTGTAGCTTGGCACTAGCTGTAATGGTGTGTTATCCTGTGTTTCTCTTGCCATAAAATTCTAAGTAAAAAGTGAGTCAATTTCAGTCAAGTTTACCTCTCTAATCATTGCTGTATTTAAGAGAATTTCTGTGGAATACACTTGATGAATTTCCTCTCTTTCTGCTATTTAACTTATGGTAGAAAAGTCTGATTTCAAGTCATTCGCAACTGACATAAAATAGTTTGATGAAATAAATCTGTTCTTTAATAAATCTTTCTTTGTCTAGTATCTGAGTTACTCACTCTTTACGAAGATTTTTTACAAATCGTTGGTAGATGGCACATAAGCCGATTCAGTGACAAAGTTGCATAACACACCTATTTGTAATTGAAACCAATTACCGCAGGAAAAAACATAAACATGTTATTTTCTGGCTTAGGGTTGGTCCATATAGTGAAAAACTGTGACCTTGGGCTTGAAAATGCCCAAGAGCTCTGTACAGTTTTTCACTATATGGACCACCCAGCCAGCAAATAACATATATTTGTATACACATTTATAATATAACAATACCAATACTGTAACAATTTGTATTTGATGATGGTGACATGCTGTCCCTGAAACATCATTATTGTAAAAAAAATTTAAAACATCTTCCTTTATCAAAATCTTCCATTACACAGATTTACTTTCAATTTGACATATGATCTTTGAGAATCATTGTCCCCACCCTCTACACTTTATTTTGTACATGTACCGGTAAGTGTCAGTTTCTTTAACACACACTGATAGCAAATGGAAATAATTGCTTACTTTTCTGGTAAATGCCACTGGAAGATTTCCAACAAAGATTGTCCTGGCAAGTCTCCCTGGATCCTCTTCAACTTCATTAGATTTCCTGTTTTTCATTCTAGACTTCTTGACTAGGATGCCTTCATCTTCATCATCACTTAAAAGAACAGCGATTGATCATAAATTCCTCACTGGCACATTCTTTGCAATGAATTACTATTATAAATTGTTTTATTATATAACAGTCAGTGGTATACCGAGAGATAACAAATTGATAAAAATGATATGATATCCTCACATGTGAAGATATCATGTGTGATAACATTTCTCTTTTGTCCCTTTAACTACAATTAAATTTGTTGGTGTATGATCGAAACATCTTCAGATCTTCTTCGGTTGTCTTCCGCAATCTTTGGCAATCTTCGGTAATCTTTGGAAATGTTTGAAAACTTGGAAACTTTTGTCTGGCCTTTGGAACAATTTTGGAAAATCTTCGCAAATCTACAGAAAGTGGTCAGAAATCTTCAGAAAATTGTCAAAAACGGAGTCATCAGCACATCTATGTAATAAAAAGAACATTACATGTTAGCTCGAAGATACGAATTTTATGTTCTCGTGGCAAGAACAATATCTCACGAGTGAGCTGTGCTCACTCGTGAGATATGGTTCTTGCCACGAGAACATAAAATTCATATCTTCTTGCCACCGTGTAATATCCTCTATTTATCCAGTTCCAGATATTAACCCGCAGCTGACAAGTTTACCAAAATTCACAGTAGAAATTGAAAAAAATTATATACCCATAGCTATACACTTGATTATAATGTGAGACAAAAGACCTTGGGACACAAAATAGCATAAACAAAGCACGCATAAACAAGTAAAAATTAGCGATAAAAAAGAACGTTTCGGTGACATCGTGACAACATTTTTTTGCATTTGACCTTGAAAATGGTGTCACGATGTCACCGAAACTTTGTTCTTTCTTATCGCTAATTTTTACTTGTTTATAATTTAGTCATTGTTCAAATTGGTGAGCCCTCTCCTCTCCTCACTTGGTTTGAGAGAAATCAAGATTGGAACATATTTGGGGGTGGGAAGTGGCAGGTGAAGATAACTGAAAGGCCATATGCAAGAGCATTCCCTAGGTTTCTTTGGCTGTTTTTGAAAGTGCTCAAAAGTATCTGAAGTTTGGCATGTCGGATTTGAGAAACATTGCTCTGAAGTTCACATTCAGGGATCAGTTCCCGTTTCACTACTGCTCTTCAGTCTGGTCTAACACCTGTACCCGTAATGTGCAAAAATTACAACTTGTCCAGAGCTTTGCGGCTCGGATAACATCTGGTGTAAGGAAATTTGAACACATAACTCCATCACTCAAAAACTTGGGGTGGCTCCCCATAAAAAAAGGCAGCTTTATCTCCGTAATGCTATCTTTGAATTTAAGTGTATGACGGGCTGCACCCTGACTTACCTGACGTCAAAGTTTGTAACAAGAGGACAGATATCTGACCGCAAAACAAGAAATTCCTGACAACTTAACATTCCTTTATGTAAAACCGCTGCAGGGTAGAGGACATTTCAGTACAGGATAGTAAACTTATGGAATTCCTTAGATAAAGATTTAAAACTGTGCAAAGGTTCAGTAAACTTAAAGAAAAATCTTAAAGCAAAAATGCTTGACGAGTTTTTAAAACAAGAATAGTGTTACACCTTTTAATTCATTATATTGTTTGCTTATTGTATTTTATTGTATTTTTATTGTATTTGTATTGTTCACTGAAAAACCCATTTCTGGGAGTGTGCAATAAAGTTTTGCAAGTTTCATACATTCTTTCATTCAAGTTTTTTTCTCTGGTTTGCTCTTCATTTTTGAGAAATAACTTGTGCAAAACAACCTCAGTTTTCCTTGTGGCATCTTCTGGAGATCTTTTACTGAACAAAAAGCAAAAAAAACCTCTTGTTTTGATAAACAATGAAGTCACCAAAGCGTTGCAAATTGCCACTAGTTGTTCAAACTGATACAAGTTTTATATTCACATAATTAAACCAATATCTTATTGTTGCTTCATTAGTGCAATTGATAAAGACACTGAAAGGGCAGGAGTCGAGGCAGGAGTTGAGTTGATTTTGTCTTGACACTGGTTTGATATGAGGTCAGTCAATATTTTTTTCGCCTCTTTCTCCTCTTCTCTAGAAAACCAAAACATTTTTCATAAAAAAAACTGTGCTGTCAATGCTGCTAAAACCAACCATTTATGTTTGCATCAAAATCCACCTTCAATTAAGAAAGTTCCAGAGAAACCAAAAGATTCACCATAAACTTCATAATCTTTTTTTTAAAGTGAAGTTTAGTCACCATTGAGCTTCAATCTATGGTATTATTTAAAGTTTATTTAATTGGCCACATTAAGTGAAGATTTTTAACAATGACATATTGGATAAGAAAAAAAAGACAAAGAAAAAACCTAACTAAACATGATTTGATAAAAAATATTGAATCTACATAATATTGGTACAGTGGAACCTCGATATAATGAAGGGCCAAGGGAATGGCAAAATATGTTTGCTATAATGAGGTTTCATTGTATCAAGGTTCTTTTCCATACATTTTACTACTGCTAGGGAGAAGAATATTGTTCTTTATACCAACTGAAGGTTTGTTAAATCGACGTTCCAATGTACATGTATATCATTTTAACAAGCACTCTCATTGGTTAAAATGGCATGCACTTAATCTTGTTCTCTGATCTCTTGTGAGCAAAGCTGAAGGCAAGATCTGTTCAAATCCAAATTGCATACTGTGATTACCTGTCAGAGATGTGGCAGGTAAGATTACATGTAGCAAGACTACGGGACAGTATTACTGCTTGAAATCCAAAGATTTCACTGAAGAAGCAAGCTTTATTTGCGTGACGATTGACTTAGTAACATTAAGGTCACATTATGCAAATTTGACAACAAGTGGCTCTATAAGAGGTAAAGGCAACCACTTCAAATTGCTTGCCACACCTGTGATAGATCCTTGACATGCTAATAGCCTTTTAGCCAATGGGGATTTTCCATTTCTGGAGAAAAAGAAGTCCATAGACCCTCTATTTTGATCTTTCCACAGCCCCACCCTCTTGCATGTATCCCACACACTGGGTTAATATTTCACTAAGTTTGTGATCTCGAAGAACTTAAGACAAAACAGAGGGTTTGTCAACAGACTAGTGTCCAAGGTTTTTAGTGCTGAGCAAGAAATGTTAATGATGAATCAATGTAGAAAATTATATAATTTACCATATTTTGTATAAGTGGTCTGTTGCACTAACAATTGAAGGGTTTCGTGCAAAAAGGGCGTATGTGACATTTTGGGCCGATTTTTATTTTTTGCAGGATCAAGCTAATTTTTGGCAGACTGACTTGTTTTGACATGAAAAGTATCATTGCGTAATTGTTTTTGTCGATTTGTGCTTTGCTTTCAAGAAATAAGGTATGCAGAAAAACTCAGTTTTCCAAGGGTATCTTTTGAAGATCTTTTGTCACGCGAAAAACAAAAGAACCTTTGTTTTGCTAAATGATGAAGTCACCGAAGCGTGGTATTTGCCACTAGTTTTATTATTCATATAATTACGTAATTCTCTTACTGTTGCTTCGTTAGCGCAAGCATATAAGGCGCTGAACTGGCCGGATGCAAGTTTGTTTTGTCGTGACACCGGTTCAATACAAGGTTGGTCAATTTTTTTTTTCTGGTCTATAAATTTCTCTACTTCTTTCAAAAATCAAAACATCTATTCAAAAAGAACCGTGCTGTCAAAGCTGCTAAAAGTAACCATTTAAGTTTGCGCCGCATCAAAATCCACCTTGGAAGGATTCGCCCCAAAAGATGCTGCTTGGAAAACTGAGTTTTTCTAAACTGTTCATAAAATGTAATCCAGAGGCATTTGAAGTCATTGCACAGCTAGCAGTGAGGGCAATTAAATCAAATATTCAAATGTTAGCTCTTTTCCACCAACCATCACCTGATGTGTCAGAAGTATTGACATGCATTTACACACACTTACCTTGTTGGTTCTTTCCTTTTTCTTGCATGGAAACAAAATTCCTTCATATTTGCTTAAAAACAAATGTTGAAAATACTTATTCTCTTTCACTCGTACATGTCAACTGACATGGTATTACATACACACATACATACATTAGTGCAGAAGTGCACCACTGGGATCGCTCAGGAGACTGCTGTCTGTCTGCTAATCCAGTGAGATGTAACATTAATGTCTCTTTAATTAATTAGTATCAGTTAGTCTTGTGGAAAGGAAGAGGTAGGATTGTGGCAGTTACCTGTTTGCACTACATTACATTTGTAAATGTGCAAAGGCTAAACAAAGATACTTGAAGGATCACATGTCAACATTTATTGTGTGCTTTCTCGTATACATCATAACATATCATAGACAACACCTAGACTACACGTGTTCTAGCATCATTAGCTCGAAACACTTAATATTATGATTAGTTGATTGTTAGGTATGGTATCTGTATTGTATGTCATGTAGATCTGTCTTACTGTGTAGGTATATCATTTTTTTGATCTTTCTTTCTGTTAATGCAGTTGTAAAGATTTAGTATATATGATATCCTTATTTTTCTTGTTTTCTTTTTAGGTATGGTATATATATTGTATGTCATCTAGATCTGTCTTCCAGTGTAGGTATATTATTTTTTTTTATCTTTCAGTTGTAAAGATTTAGTATATACACTATAATATCCTTATTTTTCTTGTTTTCTTTTTTCAGTAGAGCATTTTTACATGAGCCGCTGGCTTGGAAGATTGTGCAAACATTTACCACATTTTTCAACTTAAAATAAAGTTTTTACTACTGTTATTACCCCATTCTTGTCTCCAGTGTCATGTGTTATTTTTAAATTCTGTGATGTCATGGTCCCATGAACTACGAAAATATGCTCACCAAAAAGCCTTTGAAACTAGTCCAAGGCTTATTATTGCAAATTTACACCATGACTGCCTTTCTCATAAGTATTCACACAAATTGCTGTATAAATTCCAGGCATGAATTCGATCACTCTTTCATAACTGTTTGAGTTGCAAAGCAGTTCAATTCTACTTGTTTTGAAAGAAAAGATCAAGTTGTTTGTACTGGAATCAGCTTTATGTGAGACAAGCCAATGACAGCAAGATCTGCTACTACAAGACTTTGTATTATATAATAAGACAAGAGTTTGTCTTATTTAAGTTACCATTCTTGCATTTTGATTGGTCTCTACTTATAATCTAATGGAGTCCAGAAGCATAGATGACATCATTAACCTTCTTTTTGGTTTCTTTATTACATAAAACAGATAGATTCCATGTTGCCATGCATCTGTTTATGTCAGATCACAGAAGACGTCAAAATGCTGTAAGAACATCAGTAATGCACTCGGCCATCGCCTCATGCCACTTTTTTGTTCTTACCCCATTTTGGCATCATCTAGTATTACTGAACAGACACACAGCAACAAGGAACCTATTTGTTAAACTGATTATACCTTCCATTTGTTTCCTGTTTTCTTTGGGAAATTCCTTGGGACTATTTTCCTGTTGAGTTTCCTTTTCTGTTGTTTTGGACATCTAAAAGAAACATGAACATTGCAAAGCAATTGAGGTCATGATAGTTCTAATAATAAGGCAAGAATTACATGACTGTATGTTTAAGGATGGTCATACTAACTGTTTGTGTGGATCCTTACTGCAAATGCGAATCAAATGCCATGTATCAGGCACACATCCATAGTCACAAATGAACAATAAGGGACTGTCACATGCACACAGGGTTCGAAAGAGTGTCAGACAGCACTGGTGAGAGCTACCCTTACTGGTGAGTTTTTAAGGTTGGTTTTCACTACCGATGGAGTCGTAGTCGGAGTCGTAAACAGAAGCACAGAGCGATACCATCTAGTGAAAATCAAACTGATGGAGTTGGAAGCAGAACACCACATCCACTTATGACTCTCTGACTTATGATCTAGTGAAAACTAGATTGTCTGAGTCGCAAGCAGAAGTGGAAGAATAAACGAATCACGATCTTCGTTTCTGGGCCTCGTGATTGGTTGGTTCTTCCATTTCTGCTTCCGACTCTGGCAATCTAGTTTTCACTGGACCATAACCAACGGAGTCGTAAACAGAATTGGAAGAAATGGAAACATTCTGATTCTTCTGATTGCGATTCCGTCGAGCTTATGACTCCGCTTACGACTTTGATTTTTGATTTTCATTAGCTCATAAGCTCTCTTATGACTCCGACTACGACTACAACTTCGACTCCGTCGCTAGTGAAAACCAGCCTTTAGAATGTTACTTATAGAATGTTGCTTTCATTGGCAATAATAGCATCACTTGAACATCACAATAAACTTTATGCAATCATGATCATATTTACACGTACACGTATGTGACTCAGACCAAAACTTTTCCTGAGTTTACTTTCACTTCATGCAAACTATTCAAATGGATCAAGATCACCAACAGAAAAAAAAAAAATATTCTAAAACCTGAAGGAAACATGAAAATGCTTTCTTCTTCTTAATTGGAGATTTCCAAATGAGTAATATTTGATTTCTGTTTTTTTTTCCAGTAAAGTGTACATGTAAGAGCCTCCACAGACTTACAAGTTCAGTTGTCGACAACTATTTGTTATTGACGGTTAAATATAAGTTATGGACAACTAAAAAGAAAAAGCAGTGTGTGGGATGAGTTCTGGACAACTCAATACTAAATTTTTAGTTATGGACAACTGAGCAGTTTCCCTTTTCAAAAAGGGAATTCAAACTGCTTTTATTAGTTTTGGACAACTATTGACAACAACTACATTTCTGACAGTTTTGCCTGTGTGTGGGAATCACTGGTTTAGTTGTTAACATCTATTGACACTGCATTTCAGCTGACAGTGGTTTGAGCATTGCGTATTGTGTTTTGAACATGCCGCTTGGAAAACTGAGCTTTTTGCATATGTTATTTCTCGAGAATGAAGAGCGTCCCAGCCAAAAAAAATTCAGAGCAATGTTTCTCAGGTACAACGAAGCCTACATGCCAAAATTCAGCTATTTTTGAACACTTTCAAAATGGCCAAAAAATCTAGGGGACGTTCTTGCACGCGGCCTTTCATTTAAAAACAAGAAGAGTTTTGAGAGATTGATACTTGCTGATTAACACTGTGCAGTACTTAAACATCACTCCCTTCATTTGATACCCAATTAATTCAGCCGAATGATAATTGGTTGTTTTCTGTTTCCCCGTTTCTTTCATGACCTTTCTATTGATATATAGTTTGTGGTAGTTTCCTTAAAAACAACCCAGGACCAGGTACAAATTTTTTCTGCAGGCCACCCGCAACGGTATTGTGTAACTTTAAGCATTAAGGAATTAGGAGAATTCCTTCATTATGGTTTAATTTAAATTGTAAACCTTAGTAACAGAAAACAGTATGTTAAGTTCAAAGAAACAAATTCAGAAATGTTTAACATCACATGTGGAGTTCCTCAAGGTTCTGTTTTAGGTCCCCTTCCGTTTTTAATTTATATAAGTAACATTACTGCTTCATAGTAAACTATCATTCACACTTTTTGCAGATGACACAAACATATTCAGTAAAAATTCAAACCTACAGCAGTTAATTGAAGCAACTAATGAGGAATTAAGAAATAAAATTATCTTTATGGTTCAAGGCAAATAGATTACATGTATCATTAAACATAACTAAAACCAACTGCATCCTCTTCTCAAACATGAAATGTATTAAATCTAAATATGAACATTAAAATAGATGGAGATGAAATAAATAGGGTGAAAGACTTCATGCTTTTAGGAGCAATTAGTGTTGAGATTCATATACCACATAACCTTAAAAATTTTCAAAAATGTTGGGGTTATGCATAAACTAAGCTATTATTTGCTCACAAACGCTATTAAAAGCCTATATTACACTCTAGGGTATCCTTACATTGACTAAAGCAATATTGTTTGGGCTAACAATGATATTATCCATCAAATTTAATTTAATAGAATTGTACTTCTTCAGAAAAGGGCAGTAAGAATTAAAGCTAAAATTTGATGTAGTGAAAGTACAGATGAGATTTTTAAAGAATTGAAGTTCCTTAGGGTAGATCAAATAAATGAAGTAGAAATTTAAATAATTTCTCATGTTTAAGTATTTTTCAGGGCAATTACCACATAAATTAAAGCAACTATTGAAATAAAATCACATGGTACAAAGTTATGGAACACATCACAGACATAATTGTTATATTTTTCATAAATCATCAAGGTTCGAACAGACTATTCCTTATAGTTTCAGGGTCCAAAAATACATGAAACCTCATTGACAAAGAGACAAAAGATATCAAATCACTTTTTTTTTCCTTTTCAAAAATTGTGTAAAGCAGAAATATTCCATCAAAGCAGACAGTGACAGTAGTGGCAAGAAACTCTCCAGTTAATAGGCATTTTTTCATTCCATATTGCTTCTACAATATTGTGTATATGTATCTGTCATTATCGTTGTAAGGTAAGCATTTAACCTAGAGTTAAGTGATGACCGCTGCTTTTTTATAAACTCCTCCTCATTTTTGATTTTAAAGCCTGTTTGTAAGAATACTTATAATATATTGAATGTAAAAGTGATACTTGAAAGTTGAATTTTTCAACTCCATCAGTCTCTAAAACCAACATGCACTCTTACCTTCGGAGTAATTGGCACAAATTCTGGTTGGAGTAATCTTGCAGAACCAAACAATGCACCAAGCTTTTCATTTCCGTAGTTGCCTGGGTTTTTTGCAGTATTCTTTCCGAGGAGTGCTTGGGAAATTTCGCCAACCTTATATTCGGCGAATGACCGCGTGCATAAACGGGAAGCCATGTTGTTAATTTTTCATTTCGGCGTATATAACGTATTTATTCACAATGGTTATATCCTCTTAATAGGATGTTTGCGGGCGTTTAATGTTCATGTGGGTAAGGGCGAAGGGAGGACTGCCTAACGCCATTATCATTCCAAACCCTCAGGCGCTTCCTCCTCCACAGGCTTTTTACGCAGGATGCCTGAGGCAGGCCGCGTCAAAGTTTCGGTGGAGTTTCTTTTTTCTTCTTCTTCTCCTTCGTAGTCACATATGCAAATTACTCCGCCAGTGGCGGATCTAGGGGAGAGGCCCGGGGGACCAAGGCCCTCCCCTCTTATTTTGGGTGAAAAAAGAAGAAATGACTGAAGGAAGAAAATCCGGCTGGGCGAGTAAAACAACCCCCCCCCCCCCCTTTCCGCTTAGCTCAAAGTCTGGATCCGCCACTGCAAGCGGTCTCGTGGAGGAATCAGTCCATGCGAAGTTGACCGAAGAAACATATTATTTTAACCATAAATTTGCGTCAAAAGCTCTCATCGCCTCGAAATTTCCTCAAGAGCATGCTCAATAATTGCCCTAACCATCGCTTTCCTACATCGCCGACCGAGTGGAAATTTAAGGTCGCAAATCTTTCAGATATTTAGACCTTGTCCTTCTGTGAAATCGACAAGCGAAAAATAATCGAAAGCTTCGTTATGTGCATGGTGGCCGAACGCAAACTTCATATATGACTTACTTAGGCTTGATTTCCAATAGTTTGAGGGTAAATTCCAAGTCCCAGGGACTTCAAACTAACTTGCAAAGACCTTGTCCTTGGCAGTGAACTCGACAAGCGAAAAATAACAGAAAACTTGGTTTAGTGCATGGTGGGCGAAAATAGTCCCTGTAAAACTTACTCAGACACTGGAAAGAAGTAGAGACCAGGCTGCGCAAACTTTTGCACCTACTTAGGCTTGATTTCCAAGAGCTTCGACGACATTTCCGAGTCCCAGGGACTTTCAATTACCTCGAGAAGACCTTGTCCTTCAATGAAATCAACAAGCGAAAAACAATCGAAATCTTGGTTATGAGCATGCTGGCCGAAATAAACCCCTATTAAACTTACTTAGAGACTGGAAAGAAGCAGAGATCGGCCTGCGCGAACTTTGATTTTGACCTACTTAGAGTTGATTTCCAAGAGCGTGGACGATATTTCCGAGTTCCACGGCCTTCAAACTAACTCGCCAAGACTTTGTCCTTCAGTGACCTGAAGGTTTAAATAAATTTTCCGTTGAAAGGTATTTGGTACTTTTCTGAAAGTTACCAAATTTTATCTTCAGATTGACACCACTCAATCTACAAAAGTCGTCAGCGTTTTCCTCTTAGCTTTTCCTTTCTTTAACTGGCTTTGTAGGCGTATCACCCTTCCATGTAAATTCTCCGTTATTCGTCGTGCATGCATCAACAGCAAAGTGTAAGACGATCGCCTTCAGCCTATATTTCGCGCGAAAATAGTCAGTTTTAAGAGGTGATAAAAGTGGGCGGCATTCAAAAAACCCAAGTTCTCTGGCAGGCGGTATTTCTCGCGATTAGCGACTTCGCCAAAACTTTATTTCAGCCTAGGTCAAAACTTTCCCTTAGTATTCCGCGCGCCTACAATACCGCCAGCTAGGCAGGCTAAAACTTTAACCACGCCGGGCTGGCGCGCGCTGTGAAGCGGAACAATCAGAGAAGACTGGAACTTGGTGTAAACGCCAGTCAATAAATAATGCCTCCGAGCGGTCCTGGGATTAGTCCAAAGGCGCCAAATCTCAAATGTACTGAAAGTTCACAGTTTTGCCATCATTTTGGTACCAAACATGCAATACTTTCTTCGATATTCGCTTAGAAAGAGACTGCCGAGGAAACAGTGAAAGAAAAGGTAAGGTTTTTTTGTCGTTCGTATCGTATTTTTTGCCCGGATAGTTTTTTTAAGCATTTCTGATCTACTTATCCGAGAAGTTTTGCTACGAAGAGAAACTTCGACTCTATGATTTTTGTTTTCGTAATTTGGCTTTCTTTGCTTAGTTTTTTAATGAGTTAATTTCTAGGATGCCGCGCAGAAAGAACACGCGCTTTGACGTGGATCAATTCATGAAAGCCTGGAAGGTTGCAAGAGAAAACCTGTTAGATTCTGTGAGTGAAAATCGCAAGCTATTGGCAGAGAACAATAAAGTCCAACTAGCCCAGGTTAAGGTGAGATGATATTTAATTTGACCTTTTTAAGTAATTCAGTGCTTTGTGAAAGTTTCATATTTCGAATATTCGAGAATTTTGTAAGACAGCATTATAGGCAAGTGGTGGGAGTGCTTTTACAGGGAGGCTTGTAATTCAATTTTGACAGGGTGAGAAATTTATAATGATGATGATGATGATGATGATTTTCATTATAAACAAGGTAATGGTTTGTGCATCCCTGCTGTACCTTCCTACACAAACATTTGTAAACACTCCCCCACCAGCTTTTTATGTGTCTGAACTCTAAATTAACAGCAACAACAACAACAATAATGATAATCTGTATTTTCTTTCATTTTGAAAATTACACGTTATTTGGTCCACAGATAGCAAGTGCTAATCTAGGCGGGCCATTCATCGCTTATTCTAGATTAATGAAATAACAAAAATAACTATTAATTTAAAATTAAAGATATGAATGACAGTTAAAATTAAACTAAATGACAGTAAAAATTAACCAATCAGTTTTATTTAGGAAAGCCTTGGACGATTATTACTTGTAATTTCTATTGTATTTTTAATGGTTTTTCATATGTATCATATTTTATATATCTTACTAATTCTTGTTTATTAGTTTTTAATTCTTAGCAGGATCCCGTTGATAACAGTACTTTGGAAAAGATTCCTGCTGTTTTTGTTATAACTTTGTAAGTGGCTAGGTTGTGAAAGTGACTCCAGGAAAGAATGTCAAACAGTTCTTGCTTTAGCTTATTTAGGTGTGAGGCTGAGGGACTGTGTTTCTCTTTTTAATAGATTTGAGATAACATTAGGCCAGATTGATCAACCTTCTATTGCTTGCCATGAGTAACTTAAAGTAAATTCATTGTTGTTGCCAAGTTCTGCAAATCCTACTGTCTGGACATTGGGTCACATTGTCCCCTCTCATTGTCATCAAGTGCTTGAAAAGTATGGCCAGGGGTGGGGATGGTAACAATGGAAGGGTGAGAAGCAAAGCATATCTTTCTGAAAAAATTAAGTGAAAATTCAACATATCAAAACAGATGGGTTGAAATATTTAGGCATGAATATGTGATGCTGATTTGGCTGCCTCAGCATGGTTTTCAGTAGACAGAAGCTGCAAGCAAACATGTAGCCTACATCCCAGAAAGGGTATTCAGTGATCCATCTTATTGCTATTGTGGTCTGCTAAAGGCATCTCCTGAGGATGCTAAGTGCTTTTTTTGTGGACACCCAATCATGAAACTTATTGAGGAAAGTGTAAAGGATGGAAAGATCGCTCCACGGCTTTTGTAATTAATGTTAAATCTGAATGTGAAGGTGAATTAATCAACATGATACGAGCGTGGGACAGAGAAAAATTCTGAGTCCCCGACAGGAATCGAACCCATGACCTCCCGAACACCGGGCGGGTGCTCTATCCACTGAGCTACGAGAACTCATGGAGAGCAAGGTCATTTAACTGAGTTCACATATGATAGGTGTCCTGCATACTGCTAGGATCAACGCTATCGAAGTCATCGTGAGTAGTGATAAGTTAATAAAGATGGAGAATTTTAAGCTCGGTAATGAAATGTGAAGGTGAATTAATCAACATGACACGAGCGTGGGACAGAGAAAAATTCTGAGTCCCCGACAGGAATCGAACCCATGACCTCCCGAACACCGGTCGGGCGCTCTATCCACTGAGCTACGAGAACTCATGGAGAGCAAGGTCATTTAACTGAGTTCATATATGATAGGTGTCCTGCATACTGCTAGGATCAACGCTATCGAAGTCATCGTGAGTAGTGATAAGTTAATAAAGATGGAGAATTTTAAGCTCGGTAATGAAATGTGAAGGTGAATTAATCAACATGACACGAGCGTGGGACAGAGAAAAATTCTGAGTCCCCGACAGGAATCGAACCCATGACCTCCCGAACACCGGGTGGGCGCTCGGTTGATCCTAGCGTTGATCCTAGCAGTATGCAGGACACCTATCATATATGAACTCAGTTAAATGACCTTGCTCTCCATGAGTTCTCGTAGCTCAGTGGATAGAGCACCCGCCCGGTGTTCGGGAGGTCATGGGTTCGATTCCTGTCGGGGACTCAGAATTTTTCTCTGTCCCATGCTCGTGTCATGTTGATTAATTCACCTTCACATTTCATTACCGAGCTTAAAATTCTCCATCTGTATTAACTTATCAATGTTAAATCTATACACAGTCTAACTCAAAAACACTGCTGACTTGAGATTATATTATATTATATTAGCAACAGCTAGCAAATTCAGATAGTGTACTCACTAGCAGCAGCTATAGAAACTTTAACATAGTGTACTTATTAGCAGCAGCTATAGGAACCTAAGATAGTGTACTTATTACCAGCAGCTATAGGAAGCTAGGATAGTGTAGTTATTAGCAGCAGCTATAGGAAGCTAAGATAGTGTACTTCTTAGCAGCAGCTATAGGAAGTTAAGATAGTGTACTTATTAGCAGCAGCTATAGGATGCTAAGATAGTGTACTTCTTAGCAGCAGCTATAGGATGCTAAGATAGTGTCCTTATTAGCAGCAGCTATAGGAACCTACAATAGTGTACATATTAGCACCAGCTATAGGATGCTAAGATAGTGTACTTATTAGCAGCAGCTATAGGAACCTAAGATAGTGTAGTTATTAGCAGCAGCTATAGGATGCTAAGATAGTGTACTTATTAGCAGCAGCTACAGGAAGCTAATATAGTGTACTTATTAGTAGCAGCTA
>NC_138148.1:725400-752400 GCF_964199315.1 Orbicella franksi | reverse complement strand
TAGGAACCTACAATAGTGTACTTATTAGCAGCAGCTATAGGATGCTAAGATAGTGTACTTATTAGCAGCAGCCATAGGAACCTAAGATAGTGTACTTATTAGCAGCAGCTATACGATGCTAAGATAGTGTACTTATTAGCACCAGCTATAAGATGTTAAGATAGTGTACTTATTAGCAGCAGCTATAGGAACCTAAGATAGTGTACTTATTAGCAGCAGCCATAGGAACCTAAGATAGTGTAGTTATTAGCAGCAGCTATAGGAAGCTAAGATAGTGTACTTATTAGCAGCAGCTATAGCAAGCTAAGATAGTGTACTTATTAGCAGCAGCTATAGGAAGCTAAGATAGTGTAGTTATTAGCAGCAGCTATAGGAAGCTAAGATAGTGTACTTATTAGCAGCAGCTATAGGAAGCTAATATAGTGTACTTATTAGCAGCAGCTATAGAAACCTACAATAGTGTACTTATTAGCAGCAGCTATAGGAACCTAAGATAGTGTACTTATTAGCAGCAGCTATAGGAACCTAAGATAGTGTACTTATTAGCAGCAGCCCTAGGAACCTAAGATAGTGTAGTTATTAGCAGCAGCTATAGCAAGCTAAGATAGTGTACTTATTAGCAGCAGCTATAGGAAGCTAAGATAGTGTAGTTATTAGCAGCACCTATAGGAAGCTAAGATACTGTACTTATTAGCAGCAGCTATAGGATGCTAAGATAGTGTACTTATTAGCAGCAGCTATAGGAAGCTAAGATAGTGTACTTATCAGCAGCAGCTATAGGAAGGTAAGATAGTGTAGTTATTAGCAGCAGCTATAGAAAGCTAAGATAGTGTAATTATTAGCAGCAGCTATAGGAAACTAAGATAGTGTAGTTATTAGCAGCAGCTATAGGAAGCTAAGATAGTGTAGTTATTAGCAGCAGCTATAGGAAGCTAAGGTAGTGTAGTTATTAGCAGCAGCTTTAGGAAGCTAAGATAGTGTAGTTATTAGCAGCAGCTATAGAAACCTAAGATAGTGTACTTATTAGCAGCAGCTATAGGAAGCTAAGATAGTGTACTTATTAGCAGCAGCTATAGGAACCTAAGATAGTGTACTTATTAGCAGCAGCTATAGGAAGCTAAGATAGTGTACTTATTAGCAGCAGCTATAGCAAGCTAAGATAGTGTACTTATTAGCAGCAGCTATAGGAGGCTAAGATAGTGTAGTTATTAGCAGCAGCTATAGGAAGCTAAGATAGTGTACTTATTAGCAGCAGCTATAGGAAGCTAATATAGTGTACTTATTAGCAGCAGCTATAGGAAGCTAAGATAGTGTACTTATTAGCAGCAGCTATAGGAAGCTAAGATAGTGTACTTATTAGCAGCAGCTATAGGAAGCTAATATAGTGTACTTATTAGCAGCAGCTATAGGAAGCTAATATAGTGTACTTATTAGCAGCAGCTATAGGAACCTAAGATAGTGTACTTATTAGCAGCAGCTATAGGAAGCTAAGATAGTGTACTTATTAGCAGCAGCTATAGGAAGCTAAGATAGTGTACTTATTAGCAGCAGCTATAGGAAGCTAAGATAGTGTACTTATTAGCAGCAGCTATAGGAAGCTAATATACTGTACTTATTAGCAGCAGCTATAGGAACCTACAATAGTGTACTTATTAGCAGCAGCTATAGGAAGCTAAGATAGTGTACTTATTAGCAGCAGCTATAGGAACCTAAGATAGTGTACTTATTAGCAGGAGCTATAGGATGCTAAGATAGTGTACTTATTAGCAGCAGCTATAGGAAGCTAAGATAGTGTACTTATTAGCAGCAGCTATAGGATGGTAAGATAGTGTAGTTATTAGCAGCAGCTATAGGAAGCTAAGATAGTGTACTTATTAGCAGCAGCTATAGGAAGCTAAGATAGTGTAGTTATTAGCAGCAGCTATAGGAAGCTAAGATAGTGTAGTTATTAGCAGCAGCTATAGGAAGGTAAGATAGTGTACTTATTAGCAGCAGCTATAGGAAGCTAAGATAGTGTACTTATTAGCAGCAGCTATAGGAAGCTAATATAGTGTACTTATTAGCAGCAGCTATAGGAAGCTACGATAGTGTAGTTATTAGCAGCAGCTATAGGAAGCTAAGATAGTGTAGTTATTAGCAGCAGCTATAGGAAGCTAAGATAGTGTACTTATTAGCAGCAGCTATAGGAAGCTAAGATAGTGTACTTATTAGCAGCAGCTATAGGAAGCTAAGATAGTGTACTTATTAGCAGCAGCTATAGGATGCTAATTTAGTGTACTTATTAGCAGCAGCTATAGGAACCTACAATAGTGTACTTATTAGCACCAGCTATAGGATGCTAAGATAGTGTAGTTATTAGCAGCAGCTATAGGAAGCTAAGATAGTGTACTTATTAGCAGCAGCTATAGGATGCTAAGATAGTGTAGTTATTAGCAGCAGCTATAGGATGCTAAGATAGTGTACTTATTAGCAGCAGCTATAGGAAACTAAGATAGTGTAGTTATTAGCAGCAGCTATAGAAAGCTAAGATAGTGTACTTATTAGCAGCAGCTATAGGAACCTACAATAGTGTACTTATTAGCAGCAGCTATAGGATGCTAAGATAGTGTACTTATTAGCAGCAGCTATAGGAAGCTAAGATAGTGTACTTATTAGCAGCAGCTATAGGAAGCTAAGATAGTGTACTTATTAGCAGCAGCTATAGGAAGCTAAGATAGTGTACTTATTAGCAGCAGCTATAGGAAGCTAATATAGTGTACTTATTAGCAGCAGCTATAGGAACCTACAATAGTGTACTTATTAGCAGCAGCTATAGGAAGCTAAGATAGTGTACTTATTAGCAGCAGCTATAGGAACCTAAGATAGTGTACTTATTAGCAGGAGCTATAGGATGCTAAGATAGTGTACTTATTAGCAGCAGCTATAGGAAGCTAAGATAGTGTACTTATTAGCAGCAGCTATAGGATGCTAATTTAGTGTACTTATTAGCAGTAGCTATAGAAAGCTAAGATAGTGTACTTATTAGCAGCAGCTATAGGAAGCTAAGATAGTGTAGTTATTAGCAGCAGCTATAGAAAGCTAAGATAGTGTACTTATTAGCAGCAGCTATAGGATGCTAATTTAGTGTACTTATTAGCAGTAGCTATAGAAAGCTAAGATAGTGTACTTATTAGCAGCAGCTATAGGATGCTAAGATAGTGTACTTATTAGCAGCAGCTATAGGATGCTAATTTAGTGTACTTATTAGCAGCAGCTATAGAAAGCTAAGATAGTGTACTTATTAGCAGCAGCTATAGGAAGCTAAGATAGTGTAGTTATTAGCAGCAGCTATAGAAAGCTAAGATAGTGTACTTATTAGCAGCAGCTATAGGATGCTAATTTAGTGTACTTATTAGCAGTAGCTATAGAAAGCTAAGATAGTGTACTTATTAGCAGCAGCTATAGAAAGCTAAGATAGTGTACTTATTAGCAGCAGCTATAGGATGCTAAGATAGTGTACTTATTAGCAGCAGCTATAGGAAGCTAAGATAGTGTACTTATTAGCAGCAGCTATAGGAACCTACAATAGTGTACGTATTAGCAGCAGCTATAGGAAGCTAAGATAGTGTAGTTATTAGCAGCAGCTATAGAAAGCTAAGATAGTGTACTTATTAGCAGCAGCTATAGGATGCTAAGATAGTGTACTTATTAGCAGCAGCTATAGGAAGCTAAGATAGTGTACTTATTAGCAGCAGCTATAGGAAGCTAAGATAGTGTACTTATTAGCAGCAGCTATAGGAACCTACAATAGTGTACGTATTAGCAGCAGCTATAGGAAGGTAAGATAGTGTAGTTATTAGCAGCAGCTATAGAAAGCTAAGATAGTGTATTTATTAGCAGCAGCTATAGGATGCTAAGATAGTGTACTTATTAGCAGCAGCTATAGGATGCTAAGATAGTGTACTTATTAGCAGCAGCTATAGGATGCTAAGATAGTGTACTTATTAGCAGCAGCTATAGGATGCTAAGATAGTGTAGTTATTAGCAGCAGCTATAGGATGCTAAGATAGTGTACTTATTAGCAGCAGCTATAGGAAACTAAGATAGTGTAGTTATTAGCAGCAGCTATAGAAAGCTAAGATAGTGTACTTATTAGCAGCAGCTATAGGATGCTAATTTAGTGTACTTATTAGCAGTAGCTATAGAAAGCTAAGATAGTGTACTTATTAGCAGCAGCTATAGGAAGCTAAGATAGTGTAGTTATTAGCAGCAGCTATAGAAAGCTAAGATAGTGTACTTATTAGCAGCAGCTATAGGATGCTAATTTAGTGTACTTATTAGCAGTAGCTATAGAAAGCTAAGATAGTGTACTTATTAGCAGCAGCTATAGGATGCTAAGATAGTGTACTTATTAGCAGCAGCTATAGGATGCTAATTTAGTGTACTTATTAGCAGCAGCTATAGAAAGCTAAGATAGTGTACTTATTAGCAGCAGCTATAGGAAGCTAAGATAGTGTAGTTATTAGCAGCAGCTATAGAAAGCTAAGATAGTGTACTTATTAGCAGCAGCTATAGGATGCTAATTTAGTGTACTTATTAGCAGTAGCTATAGAAAGCTAAGATAGTGTAGTTATTAGCAGCAGCTATAGAAAGCTAAGATAGTGTACTTATTAGCAGCAGCTATAGGATGCTAAGATAGTGTACTTATTAGCAGCAGCTATAGGAAGCTAAGATAGTGTACTTATTAGCAGCAGCTATAGGAAGCTAAGATAGTGTACTTATTAGCAGCAGCTATAGGAACCTACAATAGTGTACGTATTAGCAGCAGCTATAGGAAGGTAAGATAGTGTAGTTATTAGCAGCAGCTATAGAAAGCTAAGATAGTGTATTTATTAGCAGCAGCTATAGGATGCTAAGATAGTGTACTTATTAGCAGCAGCTATAGGATGCTAAGATAGTGTACTTATTAGCAGCAGCTATAGGATGCTAAGATAGTGTACTTATTAGCAGCAGCTATAGGAAGCTAAGATAGTGTACTTATTAGCACCAGCTATAGGAAGCTAAGATAGTGTAGTTATTAGCAGCAGCTATAGGAAGCTAAGATAGTGTAGTTATTAGCAGCAGCTATAGGAAGCTAAGATAGTGTAGTTATTAGCAGCATCTATAGGAAGCTAAGATAGTGTACTTATTAGCAGGAGCTATAGGATGCTAAGATAGTGTACTTATTAGCAGCAGCTATAGGAAGCTAAGATAGTGTAGTTATTAGGAGCAGCTATAGGAAGCTAAGATAGTGTACTTATTAGCAGCAGCTATAGGATGCTAAGATAGTGTACTTATTAGCAGCAGGTATAGGAAGCTAAGATAGTATAGTTATTAGGAGCCGCTATAGGAAGCTAAGTTAGTGTACTTATTAGCAGCAGCTATAGGAAGCTAAGATAGTGTACTTATTAGCAGCAGCTATAGGAAGCTAAGATAGTGTACTTATTAGCAGCAGCTATAGGAAGCTACAATAGTGTACTTATTAGCAGCAGCTATAGGAAGCTAAGATAGTGTACTTATTAGCACCAGCTATAGGATGCTAAGATAGTGTACTTATTAGCAGCAGCTATAGGAAACTAAGATAGTGTAGTTATTAGCAGCAGCTATAGAAAGCTAAGATAGTGTACTTATTAGCAGCAGCTATAGGAACCTACAATAGTGTACGTATTAGCAGCAGCTTTAGGAAGCTAAGATAGTGTAGTTATTAGCAGCAGCTATAGAAAGCTAAGATAGTGTACTTATTAGCAGCAGCTATAGGATGCTAAGATAGTGTACTTATTAGCAGCAGCTATAGGAAGCTAAGATAGTGTACTTATTAGCAGCAGCTATAGGAAGCTAAGATAGTGTACTTATTAGCAGCAGCTATAGGAACCTACAATAGTGTACGTATTAGCAGCAGCTATAGGAAGGTAAGATAGTGTAGTTATTAGCAGCAGCTATAGAAAGCTAAGATAGTGTATTTATTAGCAGCAGCTATAGGATGCTAAGATAGTGTACTTATTAGCAGCAGCTATAGGATGCTAAGATAGTGTACTTATTAGCAGCAGCTATAGGATGCTAAGATAGTGTACTTATTAGCAGCAGCTATAGGATGCTAAGATAGTGTAGTTATTAGCAGCAGCTATAGGATGCTAAGATAGTGTACTTATTAGCAGCAGCTATAGGAAACTAAGATAGTGTAGTTATTAGCAGCAGCTATAGAAAGCTAAGATAGTGTACTTATTAGCAGCAGCTATAGGATGCTAATTTAGTGTACTTATTAGCAGTAGCTATAGAAAGCTAAGATAGTGTACTTATTAGCAGCAGCTATAGGAAGCTAAGATAGTGTAGTTATTAGCAGCAGCTATAGAAAGCTAAGATAGTGTACTTATTAGCAGCAGCTATAGGATGCTAATTTAGTGTACTTATTAGCAGTAGCTATAGAAAGCTAAGATAGTGTACTTATTAGCAGCAGCTATAGGATGCTAAGATAGTGTACTTATTAGCAGCAGCTATAGGATGCTAATTTAGTGTACTTATTAGCAGCAGCTATAGAAAGCTAAGATAGTGTACTTATTAGCAGCAGCTATAGGAAGCTAAGATAGTGTAGTTATTAGCAGCAGCTATAGAAAGCTAAGATAGTGTACTTATTAGCAGCAGCTATAGGATGCTAATTTAGTGTACTTATTAGCAGTAGCTATAGAAAGCTAAGATAGTGTAGTTATTAGCAGCAGCTATAGAAAGCTAAGATAGTGTACTTATTAGCAGCAGCTATAGGATGCTAAGATAGTGTACTTATTAGCAGCAGCTATAGGAAGCTAAGATAGTGTACTTATTAGCAGCAGCTATAGGAAGCTAAGATAGTGTACTTATTAGCAGCAGCTATAGGAACCTACAATAGTGTACGTATTAGCAGCAGCTATAGGAAGGTAAGATAGTGTAGTTATTAGCAGCAGCTATAGAAAGCTAAGATAGTGTATTTATTAGCAGCAGCTATAGGATGCTAAGATAGTGTACTTATTAGCAGCAGCTATAGGATGCTAAGATAGTGTACTTATTAGCAGCAGCTATAGGATGCTAAGATAGTGTACTTATTAGCAGCAGCTATAGGAAGCTAAGATAGTGTACTTATTAGCACCAGCTATAGGAAGCTAAGATAGTGTAGTTATTAGCAGCAGCTATAGGAAGCTAAGATAGTGTAGTTATTAGCAGCAGCTATAGGAAGCTAAGATAGTGTAGTTATTAGCAGCATCTATAGGAAGCTAAGATAGTGTACTTATTAGCAGGAGCTATAGGATGCTAAGATAGTGTACTTATTAGCAGCAGCTATAGGAAGCTAAGATAGTGTAGTTATTAGGAGCAGCTATAGGAAGCTAAGATAGTGTACTTATTAGCAGCAGCTATAGGATGCTAAGATAGTGTACTTATTAGCAGCAGGTATAGGAAGCTAAGATAGTATAGTTATTAGGAGCCGCTATAGGAAGCTAAGTTAGTGTACTTATTAGCAGCAGCTATAGGAAGCTAAGATAGTGTACTTATTAGCAGCAGCTATAGGAAGCTAAGATAGTGTACTTATTAGCAGCAGCTATAGGAAGCTACAATAGTGTACTTATTAGCAGCAGCTATAGGAAGCTAAGATAGTGTACTTATTAGCACCAGCTATAGGATGCTAAGATAGTGTACTTATTAGCAGCAGCTATAGGAAACTAAGATAGTGTAGTTATTAGCAGCAGCTATAGAAAGCTAAGATAGTGTACTTATTAGCAGCAGCTATAGGAACCTACAATAGTGTACGTATTAGCAGCAGCTATAGGAAGGTAAGATAGTGTAGTTATTAGCAGCAGCTATAGAAAGCTAAGATAGTGTATTTATTAGCAGCAGCTATAGGATGCTAAGATAGTGTACTTATTAGCAGCAGCTATAGGATGCTAAGATAGTGTACTTATTAGCAGCAGCTATAGGATGCTAAGATAGTGTACTTATTAGCAGCAGCTATAGGATGCTAAGATAGTGTAGTTATTAGCAGCAGCTATAGGATGCTAAGATAGTGTACTTATTAGCAGCAGCTATAGGAAACTAAGATAGTGTAGTTATTAGCAGCAGCTATAGAAAGCTAAGATAGTGTACTTATTAGCAGCAGCTATAGGATGCTAATTTAGTGTACTTATTAGCAGTAGCTATAGAAAGCTAAGATAGTGTACTTATTAGCAGCAGCTATAGGAAGCTAAGATAGTGTAGTTATTAGCAGCAGCTATAGAAAGCTAAGATAGTGTACTTATTAGCAGCAGCTATAGGATGCTAATTTAGTGTACTTATTAGCAGTAGCTATAGAAAGCTAAGATAGTGTACTTATTAGCAGCAGCTATAGGATGCTAAGATAGTGTACTTATTAGCAGCAGCTATAGGATGCTAATTTAGTGTACTTATTAGCAGCAGCTATAGAAAGCTAAGATAGTGTACTTATTAGCAGCAGCTATAGGAAGCTAAGATAGTGTAGTTATTAGCAGCAGCTATAGAAAGCTAAGATAGTGTACTTATTAGCAGCAGCTATAGGATGCTAATTTAGTGTACTTATTAGCAGTAGCTATAGAAAGCTAAGATAGTGTAGTTATTAGCAGCAGCTATAGAAAGCTAAGATAGTGTACTTATTAGCAGCAGCTATAGGATGCTAAGATAGTGTACTTATTAGCAGCAGCTATAGGAAGCTAAGATAGTGTACTTATTAGCAGCAGCTATAGGAAGCTAAGATAGTGTACTTATTAGCAGCAGCTATAGGAACCTACAATAGTGTACGTATTAGCAGCAGCTATAGGAAGGTAAGATAGTGTAGTTATTAGCAGCAGCTATAGAAAGCTAAGATAGTGTATTTATTAGCAGCAGCTATAGGATGCTAAGATAGTGTACTTATTAGCAGCAGCTATAGGATGCTAAGATAGTGTACTTATTAGCAGCAGCTATAGGATGCTAAGATAGTGTACTTATTAGCAGCAGCTATAGGAAGCTAAGATAGTGTACTTATTAGCACCAGCTATAGGAAGCTAAGATAGTGTAGTTATTAGCAGCAGCTATAGGAAGCTAAGATAGTGTAGTTATTAGCAGCAGCTATAGGAAGCTAAGATAGTGTAGTTATTAGCAGCATCTATAGGAAGCTAAGATAGTGTACTTATTAGCAGGAGCTATAGGATGCTAAGATAGTGTACTTATTAGCAGCAGCTATAGGAAGCTAAGATAGTGTAGTTATTAGGAGCAGCTATAGGAAGCTAAGATAGTGTACTTATTAGCAGCAGCTATAGGATGCTAAGATAGTGTACTTATTAGCAGCAGGTATAGGAAGCTAAGATAGTATAGTTATTAGGAGCCGCTATAGGAAGCTAAGTTAGTGTACTTATTAGCAGCAGCTATAGGAAGCTAAGATAGTGTACTTATTAGCAGCAGCTATAGGAAGCTAAGATAGTGTACTTATTAGCAGCAGCTATAGGAAGCTACAATAGTGTACTTATTAGCAGCAGCTATAGGAAGCTAAGATAGTGTACTTATTAGCACCAGCTATAGGATGCTAAGATAGTGTACTTATTAGCAGCAGCTATAGGAAACTAAGATAGTGTAGTTATTAGCAGCAGCTATAGAAAGCTAAGATAGTGTACTTATTAGCAGCAGCTATAGGATGCTAATTTAGTGTACTTATTAGCAGTAGCTATAGAAAGCTAAGATAGTGTACTTATTAGCAGCAGCTATAGGAAGCTAAGATAGTGTAGTTATTAGCAGCAGCTATAGAAAGCTAAGATAGTGTACTTATTAGCAGCAGCTATAGGATGCTAATTTAGTGTACTTATTAGCAGTAGCTATAGAAAGCTAAGATAGTGTACTTATTAGCAGCAGCTATAGGATGCTAAGATAGTGTACTTATTAGCAGCAGCTATAGGATGCTAATTTAGTGTACTTATTAGCAGCAGCTATAGAAAGCTAAGATAGTGTACTTATTAGCAGCAGCTATAGGAAGCTAAGATAGTGTAGTTATTAGCAGCAGCTATAGAAAGCTAAGATAGTGTACTTATTAGCAGCAGCTATAGGATGCTAATTTAGTGTACTTATTAGCAGTAGCTATAGAAAGCTAAGATAGTGTACTTATTAGCAGCAGCTATAGGATGCTAAGATAGTGTACTTATTAGCAGCAGCTATAGGATGCTAAGATAGTGTAGTTATTAGCAGCAGCTATAGGATGCTAAGATAGTGTACTTATTAGCAGCAGCTATAGGAAACTAAGATAGTGTAGTTATTAGCAGCAGCTATAGAAAGCTAAGATAGTGTACTTATTAGCAGCAGCTATAGGATGCTAATTTAGTGTACTTATTAGCAGTAGCTATAGAAAGCTAAGATAGTGTACTTATTAGCAGCAGCTATAGGAAGCTAAGATAGTGTAGTTATTAGCAGCAGCTATAGAAAGCTAAGATAGTGTACTTATTAGCAGCAGCTATAGGATGCTAATTTAGTGTACTTATTAGCAGTAGCTATAGAAAGCTAAGATAGTGTACTTATTAGCAGCAGCTATAGGATGCTAAGATAGTGTACTTATTAGCAGCAGCTATAGGATGCTAATTTAGTGTACTTATTAGCAGCAGCTATAGAAAGCTAAGATAGTGTACTTATTAGCAGCAGCTATAGGAAGCTAAGATAGTGTAGTTATTAGCAGCAGCTATAGAAAGCTAAGATAGTGTACTTATTAGCAGCAGCTATAGGATGCTAATTTAGTGTACTTATTAGCAGTAGCTATAGAAAGCTAAGATAGTGTACTTATTAGCAGCAGCTATAGAAAGCTAAGATAGTGTACTTATTAGCAGCAGCTATAGGATGCTAAGATAGTGTACTTATTAGCAGCAGCTATAGGAAGCTAAGATAGTGTACTTATTAGCAGCAGCTATAGGAACCTACAATAGTGTACGTATTAGCAGCAGCTTTAGGAAGCTAAGATAGTGTAGTTATTAGCAGCAGCTATAGAAAGCTAAGATAGTGTACTTATTAGCAGCAGCTATAGGATGCTAAGATAGTGTACTTATTAGCAGCAGCTATAGGAAGCTAAGATAGTGTACTTATTAGCAGCAGCTATAGGAAGCTAAGATAGTGTACTTATTAGCAGCAGCTATAGGAACCTACAATAGTGTACGTATTAGCAGCAGCTATAGGAAGGTAAGATAGTGTAGTTATTAGCAGCAGCTATAGAAAGCTAAGATAGTGTATTTATTAGCAGCAGCTATAGGATGCTAAGATAGTGTACTTATTAGCAGCAGCTATAGGATGCTAAGATAGTGTACTTATTAGCAGCAGCTATAGGATGCTAAGATAGTGTACTTATTAGCAGCAGCTATAGGAAGCTAAGATAGTGTACTTATTAGCACCAGCTATAGGAAGCTAAGATAGTGTAGTTATTAGCAGCAGCTATAGGAAGCTAAGATAGTGTAGTTATTAGCAGCAGCTATAGGAAGCTAAGATAGTGTAGTTATTAGCAGCATCTATAGGAAGCTAAGATAGTGTACTTATTAGCAGGAGCTATAGGATGCTAAGATAGTGTACTTATTAGCAGCAGCTATAGGAAGCTAAGATAGTGTAGTTATTAGGAGCAGCTATAGGAAGCTAAGATAGTGTACTTATTAGCAGCAGCTATAGGATGCTAAGATAGTGTACTTATTAGCAGCAGCTATAGGAAGCTAAGATAGTATAGTTATTAGGAGCCGCTATAGGAAGCTAAGTTAGTGTACTTATTAGCAGCAGCTATAGGAAGCTAAGATAGTGTACTTATTAGCAGCAGCTATAGGAAGCTAAGATAGTGTACTTATTAGCAGCAGCTATAGGAAGCTACAATAGTGTACTTATTAGCAGCAGCTATAGGAAGCTAAGATAGTGTACTTATTAGCACCAGCTATAGGATGCTAAGATAGTGTACTTATTAGCAGCAGCTATAGGAAACTAAGATAGTGTAGTTATTAGCAGCAGCTATAGAAAGCTAAGATAGTGTACTTATTAGCAGCAGCTATAGGATGCTAATTTAGTGTACTTATTAGCAGTAGCTATAGAAAGCTAAGATAGTGTACTTATTAGCAGCAGCTATAGGAAGCTAAGATAGTGTAGTTATTAGCAGCAGCTATAGAAAGCTAAGATAGTGTACTTATTAGCAGCAGCTATAGGATGCTAATTTAGTGTACTTATTAGCAGTAGCTATAGAAAGCTAAGATAGTGTACTTATTAGCAGCAGCTATAGGATGCTAAGATAGTGTACTTATTAGCAGCAGCTATAGGATGCTAATTTAGTGTACTTATTAGCAGCAGCTATAGAAAGCTAAGATAGTGTACTTATTAGCAGCAGCTATAGGAAGCTAAGATAGTGTAGTTATTAGCAGCAGCTATAGAAAGCTAAGATAGTGTACTTATTAGCAGCAGCTATAGGATGCTAATTTAGTGTACTTATTAGCAGTAGCTATAGAAAGCTAAGATAGTGTACTTATTAGCAGCAGCTATAGAAAGCTAAGATAGTGTACTTATTAGCAGCAGCTATAGGATGCTAAGATAGTGTACTTATTAGCAGCAGCTATAGGAAGCTAAGATAGTGTACTTATTAGCAGCAGCTATAGGAACCTACAATAGTGTACGTATTAGCAGCAGCTTTAGGAAGCTAAGATAGTGTAGTTATTAGCAGCAGCTATAGAAAGCTAAGATAGTGTACTTATTAGCAGCAGCTATAGGATGCTAAGATAGTGTACTTATTAGCAGCAGCTATAGGAAGCTAAGATAGTGTACTTATTAGCAGCAGCTATAGGAAGCTAAGATAGTGTACTTATTAGCAGCAGCTATAGGAACCTACAATAGTGTACGTATTAGCAGCAGCTATAGGAAGGTAAGATAGTGTAGTTATTAGCAGCAGCTATAGAAAGCTAAGATAGTGTATTTATTAGCAGCAGCTATAGGATGCTAAGATAGTGTACTTATTAGCAGCAGCTATAGGATGCTAAGATAGTGTACTTATTAGCAGCAGCTATAGGATGCTAAGATAGTGTACTTATTAGCAGCAGCTATAGGAAGCTAAGATAGTGTACTTATTAGCACCAGCTATAGGAAGCTAAGATAGTGTAGTTATTAGCAGCAGCTATAGGAAGCTAAGATAGTGTAGTTATTAGCAGCAGCTATAGGAAGCTAAGATAGTGTAGTTATTAGCAGCATCTATAGGAAGCTAAGATAGTGTACTTATTAGCAGGAGCTATAGGATGCTAAGATAGTGTACTTATTAGCAGCAGCTATAGGAAGCTAAGATAGTGTAGTTATTAGGAGCAGCTATAGGAAGCTAAGATAGTGTACTTATTAGCAGCAGCTATAGGATGCTAAGATAGTGTACTTATTAGCAGCAGCTATAGGAAGCTAAGATAGTATAGTTATTAGGAGCAGCTATAGGAAGCTAAGTTAGTGTACTTATTAGCAGCAGCTATAGGAAGCTAAGATAGTGTACTTATTAGCAGCAGCTATAGGAAGCTAAGATAGTGTACTTATTAGCAGCAGCTATAGGAAGCTACAATAGTGTACTTATTAGCAGCAGCTATAGGAAGCTAAGATAGTGTACTTATTAGCACCAGCTATAGGATGCTAAGATAGTGTACTTATTAGCAGCAGCTATAGGAACCTACAATAGTGTACTTATTAGCAGCAGCTATAGGAACGTACAATAGTGTACTTATTAGCAGCAGCTATAGGAACCTACAATAGTGTACTTATTAGCAGCAGCTATAGGATGCTAAGATAGTGTACTTATTAGCAGCAGCTATAGGAAGCTACAATAGTGTACTTATTAGCAGCAGCTATAGGAACCTACAATAGTGTACTTATTAGCAGCAGCTATAGGAACCTACAATAGTGTACTTATTAGCAGCAGCTATAGGAACCTACAATAGTCTACTTATTAGCAGCAGCTATAGGATGCTAAGATAGTGTACTTATTAGCAGCAGCTATAGGAAGCTAAGATAGTGTACTTATTAGCAGCAGCTATAGGAACCTACAATAGTGTACTTATTAGCAGCAGCTATAGGAACCTACAATAGTGTACTTATTAGCAGCAGCTATAGGATGCTAAGATAGTGTACTTATTAGCAGCAGCTATAGGAAGCTACAATAGTGTACTTATTAGCAGCAGCTATAGGATGCTAAGATAGTGTACTTATTAGCAGCAGCTATAGGAACCTAAGATAGTGTACTTATTAGCACCAGCTATAGGATGCTAAGATAGTGTACTTACTAGCAGCAGCTATAGGAAGTTAAGATAGTGTACTTATTAGCAGCAGCTATAGGAAGCTAAGATAGTGTAGTTATTAGGAGCAGCTATAGGAAGCTAAGATAGTGTACTTATTAGCAGCAGCTATAGGATGCTAAGATAGTGTACTTATTAGCAGCAGCTATAGGAACCTACAATAGTGTACTTATTAGCAGCAGCTATAGGATGCTAAGATAGTGTACTTATTAGCAGCAGCTATAGGAAGCTAAGATAGTGTACTTATTAGCACCAGCTATAGGATGCTTAGATAGTGTACTTATTAGCAGCAGCTATAGGAAGCTAAGATAGTGTACTTATTAGCAGCAGCTATAGAAAGCTAAGATAGTGTACTTATTAGCAGCAGCTAAAGGATGCTAAGATAGTGTACTTATTAGCAGCAGCTATAGGAAGCTAAGATAGTGTACTTATTAGCAGCAGCTATAGGAAGGTAAGATAGTGTACTTATTAGCAGCAGCTATAGGATGCTAAGATAGTGTACTTATTATCAGCAGCTATAGGAAGCTAAGATAGTATAGTTATTAGGAGCAGCTATAGGAAGCTAAGTTAGTGTACTTATTAGGAGCAGCTATAGGAAGCTAAGATAGTGTACTTATTAGCAGCAGCTATAGGAAGCTAAGATAGTGTACTTATTAGCAGCAGCTATAGGAAGCTACAATAGTGTACTTATTAGCACCAGCTATAGGAAGCTAAGATAGTGTACTTATTAGCACCAGCTATAGGATGCTAAGATAGTGTACTTATTAGCAGCAGCTATAGGAAGTTAAGATAGTGTACTTATTAGCAGCAGCTATAGGATGCTAAGATAGTGTACTTATTAGCAGCAGCTATAGGATGCTAAGATAGTGTACTTATTAGCAGCAGCTATAGGAAGCTAAGATAGTGTACTTATTAGCACCAGCTATAGGATGCTTAGATAGTGTACTTATTAGCAGCAGCTATAGGATGCTAAGATAGTGTACTTATTAGCAGCAGCTATAGGAACCTAAGATAGTGTACTTATTAGCACCAGCTATAGGATGCTAAGATAGTGTACTTATTAGCAGCAGCTATAGGAAGTTAAGATAGTGTACTTATTAGCAGCAGCTATAGGAAGCTAAGATAGTGTAGTTATTAGGAGCAGCTATAGGAAGCTAAGATAGTGTACTTATTAGCAGCAGCTATAGGATGCTAAGATAGTGTACTTATTAGCAGCAGCTATAGGAACCTACAATAGTGTACTTATTAGCAGCAGCTATAGGATGCTAAGATAGTGTACTTATTAGCAGCAGCTATAGGAAGCTAAGATAGTGTACTTATTAGCACCAGCTATAGGATGCTTAGATAGTGTACTTATTAGCAGCAGCTATAGGAAGCTAAGATAGTGTACTTATTAGCAGCAGCTATAGAAAGCTAAGATAGTGTACTTATTAGCAGCAGCTAAAGGATGCTAAGATAGTGTACTTATTAGCAGCAGCTATAGGAAGCTAAGATAGTGTACTTATTAGCACCAGCTATAGGATGCTTAGATAGTGTACTTATTAGCAGCAGCTATAGGAAGCTAAGATAGTGTACTTATTAGCAGCAGCTATAGGAAGTTAAGATAGTGTACTTATTAGCAGCAGCTATAGGATGCTAAGATAGTGTACTTATTAGCAGCAGCTATAGGATGCTAAGATAGTGTACTTATTAGCAGCAGCTATAGAAAGCTAAGATAGTGTACTTATTAGCACCAGCTATAGGATGCTTAGATAGTGTACTTATTAGCAGCAGCTATAGGATGCTAAGATAGTGTACTTATTAGCAGCAGCTATAGGAACCTAAGATAGTGTACTTATTAGCACCAGCTATAGGATGCTAAGATAGTGTACTTATTAGCAGCAGCTATAGGAAGTTAAGATAGTGTACTTATTAGCAGCAGCTATAGGAAGCTAAGATAGTGTAGTTATTAGGAGCAGCTATAGGAAGCTAAGATAGTGTACTTATTAGCAGCAGCTATAGGATGCTAAGATAGTGTACTTATTAGCAGCAGCTATAGGAACCTACAATAGTGTACTTATTAGCAGCAGCTATAGGATGCTAAGATAGTGTACTTATTAGCAGCAGCTATAGGAAGCTAAGATAGTGTACTTATTAGCACCAGCTATAGGATGCTTAGATAGTGTACTTATTAGCAGCAGCTATAGGAAGCTAAGATAGTGTACTTATTAGCAGCAGCTATAGAAAGCTAAGATAGTGTACTTATTAGCAGCAGCTAAAGGATGCTAAGATAGTGTACTTATTAGCAGCAGCTATAGGAAGCTAAGATAGTGTACTTATTAGCACCAGCTATAGGATGCTTAGATAGTGTACTTATTAGCAGCAGCTATAGGAAGCTAAGATAGTGTACTTATTAGCAGCAGCTATAGAAAGCTAAGATAGTGTACTTATTAGCAGCAGCTAAAGGATGCTAAGATAGTGTACTTATTAGCAGCAGCTATAGGAAGCTAAGATAGTGTACTTATTAGCAGCAGCTATAGGAAGGTAAGATAGTGTAGTTATTAGCAGCAGGTATAGGAAGGTAAGATATTGTAGTTATTAGCAGGAGCTATAGAAAGCTAAGATAGTGTACTTATTATCAGCAGCTATAGGATGCTAAGATAGTGTACTTATTAGCAGCAGCTATAGGATGCTAAGATAGTGTACTTATTAGCAGCAGCTATAGGAAGCTAAGATAGTGTAGTTATTAGGAGCAGCTATAGGAAGCTAAGATAGTGTAGTTATTAGCAGCAGTTATAGGAAGCTAAGATAGTGTAGTTATTAGCAGCAGCTATAGGAAGCTAAGATAGTGTACTTATTAGCAGCAGCTATAGGATGCTAAGATAGTGTACTTATTAGCAGCAGCTATAGGAACCTACAATAGTGTACTTATTAGCAGCAGCTATAGGATGCTAAGATAGTGTACTTATTAGCAGCAGCTATAGGAAGCTAAGATAGTGTACTTATTAGCACCAGCTATAGGATGCTTAGATAGTGTACTTATTAGCAGCAGCTATAGGAAGCTAAGATAGTGTACTTATTAGCAGCAGCTATAGGAAGTTAAGATAGTGTACTTATTAGCAGCAGCTATAGGATGCTAAGATAGTGTACTTATTAGCAGCAGCTATAGGATGCTAAGATAGTGTACTTATTAGCAGCAGCTATAGGAAGCTAAGATAGTGTACTTATTAGCACCAGCTATAGGATGCTTAGATAGTGTACTTATTAGCAGCAGCTATAGGATGCTAAGATAGTGTACTTATTAGCAGCAGCTATAGGAACCTAAGATAGTGTACTTATTAGCACCAGCTATAGGATGCTAAGATAGTGTACTTATTAGCAGCAGCTATAGGAAGTTAAGATAGTGTACTTATTAGCAGCAGCTATAGGAAGCTAAGATAGTGTAGTTATTAGGAGCAGCTATAGGAAGCTAAGATAGTGTACTTATTAGCAGCAGCTATAGGATGCTAAGATAGTGTACTTATTAGCAGCAGCTATAGGAACCTACAATAGTGTACTTATTAGCAGCAGCTATAGGATGCTAAGATAGTGTACTTATTAGCAGCAGCTATAGGAAGCTAAGATAGTGTACTTATTAGCACCAGCTATAGGATGCTTAGATAGTGTACTTATTAGCAGCAGCTATAGGAAGCTAAGATAGTGTACTTATTAGCAGCAGCTATAGAAAGCTAAGATAGTGTACTTATTAGCAGCAGCTAAAGGATGCTAAGATAGTGTACTTATTAGCAGCAGCTATAGGAAGCTAAGATAGTGTACTTATTAGCACCAGCTATAGGATGCTTAGATAGTGTACTTATTAGCAGCAGCTATAGGAAGCTAAGATAGTGTACTTATTAGCAGCAGCTATAGAAAGCTAAGATAGTGTACTTATTAGCAGCAGCTAAAGGATGCTAAGATAGTGTACTTATTAGCAGCAGCTATAGGAAGCTAAGATAGTGTACTTATTAGCAGCAGCTATAGGAAGGTAAGATAGTGTAGTTATTAGCAGCAGGTATAGGAAGGTAAGATATTGTAGTTATTAGCAGGAGCTATAGAAAGCTAAGATAGTGTACTTATTATCAGCAGCTATAGGATGCTAAGATAGTGTACTTATTAGCAGCAGCTATAGGATGCTAAGATAGTGTACTTATTAGCAGCAGCTATAGGAAGCTAAGATAGTGTAGTTATTAGGAGCAGCTATAGGAAGCTAAGATAGTGTAGTTATTAGCAGCAGTTATAGGAAGCTAAGATAGTGTAGTTATTAGCAGCAGCTATAGGAAGCTAAGATAGTGTACTTATTAGCAGCAGCTATAGGATGCTAAGATAGTGTACTTATTAGCAGCAGCTATAGGAACCTACAATAGTGTACTTATTAGCAGCAGCTATAGGATGCTAAGATAGTGTACTTATTAGCAGCAGCTATAGGAAGCTAAGATAGTGTACTTATTAGCACCAGCTATAGGATGCTTAGATAGTGTACTTATTAGCAGCAGCTATAGGAAGCTAAGATAGTGTACTTATTAGCAGCAGCTATAGAAAGCTAAGATAGTGTACTTATTAGCAGCAGCTAAAGGATGCTAAGATAGTGTACTTATTAGCAGCAGCTATAGGAAGCTAAGATAGTGTAGTTATTAGCAGCAGCTATAGGAAGGTAAGATAGTGTACTTATTAGCAGCAGCTATAGGATGCTAAGATAGTGTACTTATTAGCAGCAGCTATAGGAAGCTAAGATAGTATAGTTATTAGGAGCAGCTATAGGAAGCTAAGTTAGTGTACTTATTAGCAGCAGCTATAGGAAGCTAAGATAGTGTACTTATTAGCAGCAGCTATAGGAAGCTAAGATAGTGTACTTATTAGCAGCAGCTATAGGAAGCTACAATAGTGTACTTATTAGCAGCAGCTATAGGAAGCTAAGATAGTGTACTTATTAGCACCAGCTATAGGATGCTAAGATAGTGTACTTATTAGCAGCAGCTATAGGAAGTTAAGATAGTGTACTTATTAGCAGCAGCTATAGGATGCTAAGATAGTGTACTTATTAGCAGCAGCTATAGGAAGCTAAGATAGTGTACTTATTAGCACCAGCTATAGGATGCTTAGATAGTGTACTTATTAGCAGCAGCTATAGGAAGCTAAGATAGTGTACTTATTAGCAGCAGCTATAGAAAGCTAAGATAGTGTACTTATTAGCAGCAGCTAAAGGATGCTAAGATAGTGTACTTATTAGCAGCAGCTATAGGAAGCTAAGATAGTGTACTTATTAGCAGCAGCTATAGGAAGGTAAGATAGTGTAGTTATTAGCAGCAGGTATAGGAAGGTAAGATATTGTAGTTATTAGCAGGAGCTATAGAAAGCTAAGATAGTGTACTTATTATCAGCAGCTATAGGATGCTAAGATAGTGTACTTATTAGCAGCAGCTATAGGATGCTAAGATAGTGTACTTATTAGCAGCAGCTATAGGAAGCTAAGATAGTGTAGTTATTAGGAGCAGCTATAGGAAGCTAAGATAGTGTAGTTATTAGCAGCAGTTATAGGAAGCTAAGATAGTGTACTTATTAGCAGCAGCTATAGAAAGCTAAGAAAGTGTACTTATTAGCAGCAGCTATAGGATGCTAAGATAGTGTACTTATTAGCAGCAGCTATAGGAAGCTAAGATAGTGTAGTTATTAGCAGCAGCTATAGGAAGGTAAGATAGTGTAGTTATTAGCAGCAGCTATAGAAAGCTAAGATAGTGTACTTATTAGCAGCAGCTATAGGATGCTAAGATAGTGTACTTATTAGCAGCAGCTATAGGATGCTAAGATAGTGTACTTATTAGCAGCAGCTATAGGAAGCTAAGATAGTGTACTTATTAGCAGCAGCTATAGGAAGCTAAGATAGTGTATTTATTAGCAGCAGCTATAGAAAGCTAAGATAGTGTACTTATTAGCAGCAGCTATAGGATGCTAAGATAGTGTACTTATTAGCAGCAGCTATAGGATGCTAAGATAGTGTACTTATTAGCAGCAGCTATAGGAAGCTAAGATAGTGTACTTATTAGCAGCAGCTATAGGAAGCTAAGATAGTGTAGTTATTAGCAGCAGCTATAGGAAGCTAAGATAGTGTAGTTATTGGCAGCAGCTATAGGAAGCTAAGATAGTGTAGTTATTAGGAGCAGCTATAGGAAGCTAAGATAGTGTACTTATTAGCAGCAGCTATAGGATGCTAAGATAGTGTACTTATTAGCAGCAGCTATAGGAAGCTAAGATAGTATAGTTATTAGGAGCAGCTATAGGAAGCTAAGTTAGTGTACTTATTAGCAGCAGCTATAGGAAGCTAAGATAGTGTACTTATTAGCAGCAGCTATAGGAAGCTAAGATAGTGTACTTATTAGCAGCAGCTATAGGAAGCTACAATAGTGTACTTATTAGCAGCAGCTATAGGAAGCTAAGATAGTGTACTTATTAGCACCAGCTATAGGATGCTAAGATAGTGTACTTATTAGCAGCAGCTATAGGAAGTTAAGATAGTGTACTTATTAGCAGCAGCTATAGGAACCTACAATAGTGTACTTATTAGCCGCAGCTATAGGAACCTACAATAGTGTACTTATTAGCAGCAGCTATAGGATGCTAAGATAGTGTACTTATTAGCAGCAGCTATAGGAAGCTACAATAGTGTACTTATTAGCAGCAGCTATAGGAACCTACAATAGTGTACTTATTAGCAGCAGCTTTAGGAACCTACAATAGTGTACTTATTAGCAGCAGCTATAGGAACCTACAATAGTGTACTTATTAGCAGCAGCTATAGGATGCTAAGATAGTGTACTTATTAGCAGCAGCTATAGGAAGCTAAGATAGTGTACTTATTAGCAGCAGCTATAGGAAGCTAAGATAGTGTACTTATTAGCAGCAGCTATAGGAAGCTAAGATAGTGTACTTATTAGCACCAGCTATAGGATGCTAAGATAGTGTACTTATTAGCAGCAGCTATAGGAAGTTAAGATAGTGTACTTATTAGCAGCAGCTATAGGAAGCTAAGATAGTGTAGTTATTAGGAGCAGCTATAGGAAGCTAAGATAGTGTACTTATTAGCAGCAGCTATAGGATGCTAAGATAGTGTACTTATTAGCAGCAGCTATAGGAAGCTAAGATAGTGTACTTATTGGCAGCAGCTAGGAAAGTTAAGGTAGTGTACGGAATACAGGGTTCGTACGGATCCTTTAAAACCTGGAAAGTCGTGGAATTTTATTGTGGCATTTTCTGGGACTGGAAAATCGTGGAAAATGGCTACTGGTCCTGGAAAGTTCTGGAAATCTGTTAAACGCGAGTAAAGAATATGAAATGTATGGCAGACAGTAAGGAGAATTAACACTGAGATCTTGGGAGTGAAAGGGTTGATTTGAATTTTAGAGTACTGGAAAAATCAATCTGAGTCCTGGAAAAGAAATTTTTTTCTGGAAAGGGTACAAACCCTGTTATTATCAAGAGCTATAGGAAACTAAGATAATGTACTTATTAGCAGCAGCTAGGAAAGTTAAGATAGTGTACTTATTAGCAGCAGCTAAGCAAGTTAATTAAGTTAGTGTAGTAGCAGCTATAGGAACTTTAAGATACACTGTAGTGTACTGTACTTATTAGCAGCAGCTAGGAATTTTATGATAGTGTTAATACTTATTAGCAGCAATCAATCAATCAATCAATTGATTGATTGACTGATTGATGTTTATAAACGTAAGGGTGCTGAGACTGCGCAGTACGGACTGGAAATCATCTTTAAGATAGTGTACTTATTAGTAGCAGCTAGGAACTTTAAGATAGTGTTAGAATAAAATCCAGTTTGATCACCCTTCTGTTGGGTGGTTCTGTTTGTAATGTGTCCCAACAAAACGAATCAAACTGATCAGGACTCACTCAAACCGATCAGCATTCAAACACTTTCCAATACTGAGAAAGTATGTATATGACATTTTGAGTGAAAAGAAATTCACGGAGTTTTCATAACATTTTAGTATTGATGGAATTCATTGGTAACTGTGTAGAGTGGAGTACAATTAAGACCTGGCAAGTAACTTCAAATAGGCTGAGTGCACAATGCAAGGAAAATTTACAATTGCAAACAGCCTGAAATATACACCACTCAGTCTACTGAGTTCTCACTACCTATATCCTTACGAAAACGTGTAACCAAATTCATTAGTGAATTTGTATTGGGCTTTCACCACCACTTGCTGTGTCCTCTTGATAAATGTGATTGTGGAAGGCGTTTCAGAAATTTTGAAAACTTTTGAAGTTCCTTTTCTTGTTCCTTTACTGTTGTTGATTAGGAATTCTCAGACTGAGTCGCTGCCGAGCTCGGATAACTTCGCAAAATCTCGAATCAGTCTTTATACTCTAATCACCCTGAAACGATTATAAAATGTTTGTAACTATTCTTAATAAACACGAACACAGCATCAGGGGCGGGCATCTCGTTTATTGATACAGCGAGTGTTTACATCATCACCATAAAGGAATTACAGTAGTGAATAAACCATAAAGCAAAGTTGAAAGAGATGCCTTCGAGTGGCTCTTGCATAACTTACAAAATCTTAAATAGCCTAATAGCCCCTAGGGACTCATCACACCTGCAAGCACGCCTAATTAAAGTACTTCTACAGTTAACACGAATTATACATGACAGACATATTCCAATGTCATTAGCGAAACGTTACAAAATATATTTATGCTCTAATCACCCTGAAACGATTATACAATATTTTGTAACTATTCTTAATAAACACGAACACAGTATCAGGGGCGGGCATCTCGTTTATTGATGCCCGCTTTCGAAGATAAAGAAAGAGAACAAAGAAAACTAAGTATGCAAACTTCTCGACACTGAGAGTAAAGATTCTAAATTGCCCTTAATATAGCCGTCCTTGGCTCGATCAGTCTTCCATCTGCCGTGACGTTTGAAGAGTCGATCACTGACGCCTGCGTTAGCGGCTGCAGAAGCACCTCCTGCTCTTAGACTGTGTAAACCAAACAAGTGTTTAGGATACCCTAATTCCGCAAACGCTTGTAAAACTATTTCCCTAGTTCTGGTATAACTCATACCCGTGGAACGCAAACTATAAGAAGAAGTAACTTTATGAAAATGTTAGGCGCGAAAAAACGGTAAAGACGAAGACAAGTCTAAATTAGCGGCACCGACGTATCTGTTAAGCATGTGAAAAGGGCAAGAAACAGAGTCTGATTTTGCTAACAAAACATGGGCGCCATCCCTATGAACATCGGTTTTGCTCTTAAAGTGCACCTAAACGTTATTTGAAGCATTTGGGCGAAGAAATTTCTGAATTTGGTTGAATCCTCGACTTTCTATGCCCTTCAAAGTGGCGCTTGATGTGTTTCACGACCGCGTTTTAGGGAGCCTGGGGCGGCGGTACCTGATGACGTCTACCCAGGAACCAAACACAATGGTGCCTCAGTCAGCTCTCTGTATTTGCTCGAGAAAATGGAAACAAAACTAATCGTTCCAATATATTTTGGGACTAAGACATCCAAGTTTTGTTTCAGAATCATTTGTTTTTCGTCACTGGAGTCAGAGTTAGGTTTCGATTCGGAAGACACCGAAATAAACTTCGATCGAGCACGTTCGGCAACTGTGAACTCACTGCTTAGAGCTTTGAGAACAATTTGCAATATTTCAAGCGACGACGGGGAAGACTTCTTTGCGGACGAGCTGCCCCGTATATTAAGAATGGAAAGCTAGATACGAAGGAGCAGTCAAACGAAAAGCAGGGAAGAAAACTCAAGGACTGCTTTGGATGGTAATTTCGTCACCTAAACACAAGACTCCCACGCGTGTTTATAACCTGTTTACATTTGTCCGTAGCGAGGATGTATTTTGTTAAGGTATGGTGGTTCTATTAAATCCAGTTTGTGTTTTACTTTCTGGAATGCTTCATGTTTATAAGAGCGACGTAAGTGTTGCAGTCTTCGAGACTTGATGATCTCCAAAACACTGACTTCGATCGATTGAAAATCGTAGAATTGTCTGGACCTGTATTTTTGAAGCTACGGGAAGCAAGGCGGAAGGAAACATTTCATACAATTACCGATTTCACATTGCCACACGTTTTAAGTCGTAACTCCAAATAACCAGTGTTAATCTTTTTCAAAGTTTGCGGTGAAATTCGTCGGATAAGCGAAAAGGATGTGTTCCCTAAGGTCACAGGTCACAGGTCACCCAAAAATATGCCTAAACGTCATGAAACAGATGCATACAAGTGCGTCCTAAGTGTAACTATAGCGGCTCTCCTGAAAAAAAAAAAACGCATAGGGGAAATCAGCTATAGCACTGAAAATAAAAAAAAAATTGATCCAACGAAAGCCAAGACTTATTTCTGTTGAAAACATAAATTGTTTGTAGCCTTTCAATATAACATGAAAACGAAAGAGGCTTACACTGATCCGTGAATTATGCGTTTACTTACGCGTGATTTGTGAACCAACGACTTTTGCGGGAATAATTGTTCACTTTTTTCCGGAGATTTTAGCATCATTAAAGCTCGTAAAGTACACCAAACTAGATGTAAAACCTGCCCATTCCACGCGCTTGCGGCTGGAAGACTGAGAAACTAACCACAGCGACAGTGAACCAGGAGGGCCTAGAATCTAGTCTGTCACGATGTGTCACACACGGCATTTCGATGCATCAAAATGGAGGGTTCTGTATGTTTTGAGAAACGTAGATAAAATTTGTATTTTTGTGACACATGATTTAGCCTTTACATGTTTACATGAAAAGTGATTGCTTCTTTTTTTCTGTGAAGGTGAAACTGTTTTCGAATTTTTTGTGATGCGTGAAAAGGCCAATTACTTATGCGTGAAATTGTTTTCAGAGGAGGTATAGGGACCCTGACCTCTTGTTTCTGTTTAGTACATACTCGTTGTAAAGATTTCAAAAAAAAAGAGAAATAAAACAGTTCAATTTACTATCATAATGAATTATCTTATTACGATAAAATATATTAACACTACATGTCTTAAAGCTACATTTCAACCCATTTCGTACATATACCACCCCTAGAATTTTTTTCATTAAAATTATACAGTAAAACATTTTAAGTTAGGGTTTGTTGCATGGAAACATCGATAAACCTCTTGGGAATCTCGGGTAACTGTTACATCGCGAGTTTTACTGAGTGTTTTGAGTGTGACCTGTACCCTGTGACCTGTGACCTGTGACCTGTGAAAGAAACTTGCCGTTAATATTCGACTTTAATCTAAATCGAAAGAGAAATAAGTGCTGGTTGGCGGCGTATGGTTGCGACCTATTTACACATCAGTATATTTGGTCGTAACGTCCTCTTGATTGATCACACAACTTTGCCGACTATGTTATAAATACTGCGGGACTGGAAGATATAGGTTGTCGATAGTATTTCGACAAATTGCTGATTGGCTTTGAGCAGAAAATTTTGAAAATAGCGTTTGAAAGTCTGCGGAACAAATTCCAGTGAGAGTTCTTCAATGGATCTCACAGACTCAGTTCGCTTGTTTCGGTTCGACAAAATCAACCATCGTTATGTCTTTATTGTACCATTGACCGATCATCGCTAGTAAATTGTACAGTATATCTTTTTTTAGATCTGGGATATTGCTGCAACAGCCGATAGCACTTCTGGAAGGCATTTCTGCGCACTTTTCGAATGTGTATTGCACCATCCTGAAGGAAATGAGAGGACGTGAGTTATTCGATCTTCCTGGGTAGACGTCACAACAGCCGCTGGACCCATTCTCCTCAAACTCGGTCGTGAAACAAAATGGCGGTGTTTTGGGGCTATTTTCGCGATTTCGTCGGGGCACAGAAAATCGAGGATTTAACCGAATCCAAAAATTTTTTCGCAGAAGTATTTCAAATAACATGTAGATTCGTTTTAGCGAAAAAAAAAATTTGAGGGTTAGGTGCACTTTAAATACATAAATCCTCACAAATGTATCGCAAAAACTTACGTCACAACAACGTAGGCTAGCTAACTCGTAACGGAGAAAGGCCGAATAGGCAGTAACGCAAATAGCAGCTAAGCGAAGATCAGAAAGATTAGCATTGGGACTCGCAAACCTGTTACATATACTCAAAATCATTTCAGGAGTAACAGGTTCTTTCTTGAGAACAGGTTTTGCAAGTTCCCTTTTTGCAGCCTCTAGCACGTTCCTTACCAATTTTGAATCACAAGGACTTGGAAAGCCATACAAATTGTGTGCCCAGTTTATGCCATAACAGGCGGACTCAAGTGTGGAGTAGGGGTACCTCTGCTGTAGCAAAAATTCCAAGTAAAGGGCAACTGACATCTCATCAGAGGGCAAGCAAACGACTTCTTCAAAGCAAGAAGACCATTCTCTAAATTTTTGAAAGGCTCTTGAATAACGTTTCGTTGTTGATGGGGCCTTTGCTTTAGCGGCACGCAAGGGAAGACCTTCCGCTAACTTTCGAAGCTCTGGATCTCTTAAGTGGGCAACCTTTGAGGCAAACGCACATCTACCTTGTAAAGAAGGGAAATAACAAGAAATGTGAGAACAAATAGAAATAATGCAAATGCAGCGCAACCAAAAAACATAAGGAGGGCCCAGTGGCCTAAATGGTGCATTCAGCACATCAATAAACGGGCAGTCCCGCACAAAGACGACAATGGCCCAACGGCCTAGAAAAGTTTGATCACCCATAGCCAAC
>NC_138148.1:724200-725200 GCF_964199315.1 Orbicella franksi | reverse complement strand
ACATGCATGGTGAACGGGCAGTCCCTCATAAAACATGGCCAAGTGGCCGCGCGACATGACGTCTCATAAACAGATTCTACTGGACACTGTACTGTACGGTTCCGTCAAACAGCAGAAAAAACACTGGGGTACTAAAATTCTCTGAGCCAAAAAGGGAACTATTATTTGCCGCATGGAGATAAACATCTTTGCCGTTCTCAACAAAAAGAAAATCAATGACAAATGATCGGAAAACCCCCCTGCGTTCTACCAAAAAGAGCCAAGAGGGAGCTGAAGGCCAATAAGGAATAACCAGAATTCCTCTGCCTTGACAAAAACATACATGGCGGATGACATTTTTAACTAATGAAACAGGTGGCACCAGCCAACAGGTTTCTCCTACCCAACTAAACGCTAGGGAATCCACGCCCAAAGAATCGGGATTAAAGAACTTCGAATAGAATCGGGGAACCTTGTGGTTTTTGTAACTAGCAAAACAATCTACTGAACAGGGACTCCAATAAGAGTTGACTGCATGAAAATAACAATCTTTAACTGTCCAGTCATCACAGTCGACAATCTTGCTCAAGTAATCAGCTTTCTCGTTTAATGAACGAGGCACCCACTCAGCCTCAATTTCGATATTGTTTTCTCTGGCGGTATGAAATATATCAACCACGAGTTGATGCAAATGCTGTTTCATACTACCAAAATCGACGATCGAAGGAACAGCTTGGTTATCAGTAAACCACTTAACAGAGCATCCTGAAAGACGATGTGCGAAACTCTTTAATGAAAAACTAACACAGTGGAGTTCTCTCCACGTGGAACTCTGTTTCATCTGCAAAGAATCCCAGTTTTTGTGCGAAACAGGCTTGTCGTCAATGGCAATAAAAGCAGCACATCCAACAGCGCTAGCATCTGAATAAACAATACGAGATGGTCTCCGAACAGCGTCTGCAAAACACCTGGAATTGAGATGAGAAACATTATTCTTCCAGAACTCTAACTCCTTGCGAGC
>NC_138148.1:669200-721700 GCF_964199315.1 Orbicella franksi | reverse complement strand
ACTTATAAAGTATCTGGGAGTCTAAACATTTGTCACGTGATTAGTCACGTGACCATCATTTTCAATAAACAAAATAATACCGAATATTGCATTAATACGATTAATAATTTTTATTTCTATACTTCCTCGCTTTTCCTCGCAAATAAAAAGAAGTAATCATTTTGAACATTACATATAGAGTCATCAGAGATTCAAACTTGGAAACTTGCGTTTCGGCATGTACAGTGTCATATTGGGGCTCTTCATCAAATCGAGGATTAGACAAGGCATGGATCTATGTTGGCTATTGAAGTGATTTACTTAAGGTGGCTTACTATAATTTTACGATTGCACGCATAGGACGAAAGCTCAAGTAATCTGCGCGCGCTCAAAGGAAAACGTCAGTGTTTTTCGATTTTTATGACGTCAACATGAGCACAAAAAGCAAAACTGACTGTGAATTTTCTCGCGTTTCCTTCGCTGCGTTTTTTTTGTTTAATTTGGCTCAGTTGTAGCCACATATAATTCCTATAAAATACCCTATTTTGTTAAAATCTGTCCGAGCTAACTTAATATATTTAGAAGAATGAAAAATTACAGAATATTGGAAAAAACCGTCTGAACAACCTTGACTTTTTATCAATTCAAAATGTCACGCAACATCATTTCCATGATGTGGCAAAGTATAAAAACAGTTTAGGCCAAAATGAGGAATATATCTGCCTGTCATTAGATGAGGTGTTGCCATAGTAACGGCCTTAATCCAAAAATTGACAACCAAAAAATAACCCTTACAGTACCCAGATAGATAGATAGATAGATAGATAGATAGATAGTTGGTGCCAATTTCCTCCCTTGCAGCCAGAGGCTGAATTGCGGAGGAACCAGAGGGGTGAGATCGGACGTCAGCATATGAAGGCGCACTTTGCAGCCACTTCAGTCCATGTATGATCTCACCTTACCCACCCCAGACCAATGACCGGCATAAGTCAGATAGACCATGACACCGGATTCTACGTCCCCTACTCTTTTCGAACAGTGTCATGCGTTCTTTAACGTCCCACAAGAACCAGATCAGTGAAGTGCTGTGAGACGGGGCCTACGGTTTATCGTCCTTATCCGAGAAGACTTGAATGTCTAACCATTTGTAGACGTAATTACAAAGGCAGCACATTCTCCTCAGTTATTTTAAGACCCTGAGTGTTGGTCCGGTCTGGAGCTCGAACCTTCGACCTCCCGCACAGCAGTCCGGCGCTCTCCCAATTGAGCTAACCAACTGGTAAATCTCTACAGGGAAAACGTTAAGAGAAATTAACTAAGTTTCCTTTTCTAACTCGCGCTCCATAGGAAGGGTGTTCGTAAATACTTTAGGGAGCCACCTAATTGTTTAGCACTAATCGCACTAATTGTTTCTGCGCATCCTTACTGCGCATGCAAATTCACAAGTCACGTCATGCATGAGAGCTCGCGCTAAGTAATAAAATAAGCAATGATAGGACAGATGGCTATTGCTACAGCTTTGCCTGGATTTAACGATCTTGGACGTTCCGTGACCCCTACTTTTCTTTCCAGAAACAGATTTTATTTACCATTATCTCCACATCGTCCAAAAATGAACAGAAAATCAATGTGGGAAGTTAAAACGATTTCTGCCCATGGGACATCGGATCCTGCCATCTTGCGGCTGCAAGGCGCGTGAAACTATGGTCGCTACATGCGAACTTGTTCTTTAAGGAACCTCACCAGTTTACTAAATTCACCTAATAGGTCCACTGAAACAATATTTGGCAGAGAACATTTCATTTCAAAGATCTACTTGCAATATTTTTGGGCTTACAGACACTGTGGCCTTATTCGCTAACGAAGCCCGGTTTTTTCAGATTTAGGGTGTTCTTTCGGGCATGTTCTCGGTGAACCCCCACTTTTTTTACATTTCTGACATAACTAACTCATCAGGTTACAGTGGTAAAATTCTCAGAAAAAAATTTCCGCACGAAAGTCTGGCTTAACTAAACGGGATATAACTAATTTCGGTGTAGAACTCATGGGAAAACTCTTGATTGGTTTAAATCATATTTGACTAATCGCACACAACGGTGCTCCGTTAATGGCTTTCTCTCTGACTTATCTACTCTTAAATGTGGTGTGCCACAGGGAACCATCCTTGGTCCTCTTTTATTTCTAATTTATATTAACGATTTGCGTAACTGTCTATCGTTTAGCGTACCTAGAATGCATGATGATGACACCCACATCACTTATGCTGGTTCTGGTTTGCGTCTGATTCAGTCTAGTCTATATCACGACCTTGAAAAGCTAAGCAAATGGCTTGTGTCTAACAAACTTCCCTTGAACGCTACAAAAACGGAATTGATAATGTTCCGATTGAACAAGTTTCCTCTGTGAAATCACTTGGAGTATATATCAATGAAAATCTAACATGGCATTCCCACACTGATAAAATGTGCAAAAAGATCGCTTAGAACTGCAATTGGAGCCCTAAAGCGAGTTAAGCCATTTGTGCCTCTAGTTCAACCTCACTTTGATTACTGCAACCTAATCTGGGGTAATTGTGGCAAAACATTATCTAACAAGGTACGAAAACAACAAAACTGCGCTGCACGAGTAATAACGTCATCGCGCTGTGACGCTGATGTCGATTCCTTGTTTTACAGACTCAGCTGGAAAGACTTGCAATTTCAACATCAAATTCAGAAAGCCCTAATTAATGGTTTTCAAGTCTTTAAACGGTCTGGTTTCCGAATATCTCACTTCTAAATTTGTAACGCGAAATGAATCAAATTATGCCCTGAGGGACTCGGTTAACAAACTTGTTGTTCCCTTTCCGAGAACTAACTACATGAAAAATAGTTTTACAGCGGTGTAACCCTTTGCAACAGCTTACCCTGTAACATTAGAGAGTTTGGTTCATTAAGTCAATTTAAACGCTTTCTCTATCGTAATTTTTAAACACACGGCATTCATGGAAATCAGGTTTACAAGTAGAATATTGTTGTAAGTTATTAATATATGCTTGAAGACTAATCTTGACTGTACCGGTTTGTGCAATTGTGGTGGAAATTGCAACTAAAAGAACCTTTATCCAGCTAGTGTTTTTAAAGGCAGGCATAGGAACGTTATAGCCAATGAAAGCTGTTTTTCAAAACGTTTCCTTCAGACCAAAAAGTTCAGCAAGTGTTTATTGTAACATACCTGATGTATTCCAGCATATTTGAAAGTCTCAAACGCGAAATAGAAGGTGTCTCAATCACACTAAGCAAGTAACTCAAGAAAATCATGTCAATGAAACCTATATAAATTGTCTCTGTATCTCGGCCTTGATTTGATGCATAGTTGTGATATTAAGTTTTTGGTACATCCCAAACATACATTTAAGGTTTGAATTTCCTACTCTAGACAATAGAATCTACATTGCAAATGATAAAATTGGCACGTAAAAAATGGTAATGATTTCATCAGTGCCTATTGCTGGTAATTGAAAATAATGGTCACGTGACATAATTTAAGACTCAAAAGCATTAGTTAATTTGCTGTATTAAAAAAAAAGCAAGATACTAGGCATAGTAGTCCCAGAAGGCCAAAATAAGCGGTATTTGGCATCAGCCTCGTTCCCATGTAAGGGCCTTGTATACTATATTTTTGACATGCGCATTCCATGGTTCTGGAAGCAAATTTGGCATGGCTCCATATAAGGAAATATTTGTCTTATGGAGGTTAACTACCCTGCCAAGTTTGATGCTTTTATCAAAAAACGAACAATTTTGTCCCTTAACAGCTGGACTATTTGCACGAAACACTATGAGCGGAACAGGCCTTTTTCACACCCTGTAAAATTAAAGATAAACTTTCCGAAGACATCGCCCGTTTGAACTCCACGGTCCAAGCACTGCGGGCCTTAATTCTTGGACTGAGGCGCCTGTGGAGCATCTTTAGCCAAATCTGGACTTCTCCTTCGAGGAGTGCTGATGCTGGAATTCGTGACATTTTAGCTCCGTCGTTTCAAAGAGTTTTGGCTCACACGGCGTTTTTCAATAATTGAAGCGAGGGCTGCTTTCACTTCTTCAAACAAAAAGAAATTATCGACTTCATTACGTAGAGGACGCAGGGCTTTAGTAGCATTGAAAATAGCATGTTCAGCCGCCATTTTGAAAATTGCTTTGCACTTTTATTTGCACAGTTTTAAACAACAGCGAGCACCAAAGTTTCCTTTCACATTCACAGCGCACGCGAGCCCGGCGTGAACTATTTCTAACAAGTCTTAATTAACCATAAAGCTAAACAACTTGTACTTTCGCGTCTTAGGGACGAAACAAACTTCACAGCAACCAATTTTAAAGTACCTGCTTGCAGTCATGTAGCACCGACCGATTATTACCATTATAACTATCACTGATTAGTATCACTCAACTAGTGGACTAATGCAAATCCTAAGAAAACGACTTTCGGCAAGCTAAACGATGTCCATCAAATCAGGACGGATTTATCAAGGTAACCCGAAAACACTGACCCCCGGTCCGCGGACCCTCACTACGGACAGGGCCCGCGGACTACCTATGGACCGGTCCACAGACTCCCCCTACGGACCCCCTCTACGGAACACCCCCCAAAATATAATAAAAATAATAAAAATAATAAATAAATAAATAAATATTTCAGTTACGGGTTGTCTAATAGATTGGTCGTGACGGCGAAATTTGGAAAGTTACATTGTGCAAATGTAACAGACCTGGATTCACACATTGTTTCCTTTGTTTTGGCCGTAAAGTATACGAAAGACGCGTACGGAGAAGCCTTAAAATTTGTGTTCTTTCCCTCTGCCATTTTGTTCAGCCCATTCTCCCGTGGGTTCGTGAACTCGTTCCAGGCTTCCCAATTTGCTCAGCGGAATAACAGATACAACTAAGAATAAACAGTCTAAAAATATATCTTCCATAACCAGATTGAGCCAGGAATGGAAGGCAAGAACTTCCTTCTTACCATCGGCATCTCCCTACGCTGAAAATAGCTTTTAGGCATTTCTTTTTTTGGGAGGGGGATGGGGTGTTAAAGACCCAAGTCTGTTACATTTGCACAGTGTAACACAGTGTAACACTCGAAAAATCACCAACACGAGTCTGAATCTATTAGACAACCCATAAGTGAAATCTTCGTCTCTAATGGTAAACGTTTTACCCCTTTGATCAACAGATAAGTCCTTGTCACTATCTAAAACGCATTTGCTACAATAATAACAATAGCAGATTGCCTGTGGCGCGCTTAAAAGTTCACAAAAAAAGATAAGCATTAAAAATGACACTAAAAGCCGAGATGGAACCTTTTTGCTCATGAATGACGTAATTTACGTCATCCATGAGCTTAGTAGGCAGTCGTGACGTAACTCCTAAAATGTTGTTTATTCTCGGGTTGCGTTATCGTTCACACTATCGATGTTATTCCTATAATTTTTTGTAAAACAGCTATATTTCCTTGAAATACAAATGGTTTGTTTCATTTTATTCCAGTACGAAATATCGCATTCCAAACTCACATCTTGTAAAAGTATAGACCTGTCTCAGAAACGGACCGGAAATTGTTTGAAATCATCAGGTGTTTAATTTTTTTAGTGTTTTTAGTTTTTGTGTTTCGATTCATACGTTCGTCCTATTATTACCATGCTGACTCGTTTCATGACAGTTTACCTTTGATGCAAGGGAATACACGAAATATCATTTATCTGAACTGCGGAGAAAGATATGATGACATGATTGATCATTGCAGTCAAAACCTAACAGCCTGAAAAATATTCATCTGTGACCAGCTCCCAGTTGGCTTGATATTATAAAAGAATAAAGGAATATCACAGCTGAATTAAATAAAACGTTCTGCTCACAGTAGTCACTCTAGTGTAATTCGCTCAACAAAATTTTGAATTTTGAATCTTGAATTTTGCATTTTGAATTTTTTTTCCTTGATCCGATCCGTGATCCGATCCGTGATCCGGTCCGTGATCCGATCCGTGATCCTGTCCGGTCCGATCCTGGTTTTGTCGACGCCGAATCAAAACTTTGCTTGTCAGATAGAGATGATGCATATCAGCTTCAGGAATTTACGCTTTACAGACTTAAGCCAGTCTAACATAAGAACTTGCTATGGAACTGCTGTGTACCTTTCAATGTTTTGAATTGTATTAAATTCCATACGGATGTAACTTTAATAATTTAGAAATTACTGTTATGGTTTTAACCCAACCAATTCCAAATATTCATGTCATTGGTATCTATCGCTCGAAACCTAAAGTTACAATTTCACAGTTAATTCATGCTCTTACTCATCTTCACAACTCAGTATTAATAGAACCTACAATTACAACTGTACTGCTTGGGGTTTTCAATATTGATCTAATGTAGGCAAATACAGAACAAAAAGGGTAACCCGAAAACACTGACCCATTCGTGGCTCAATCTGGCTATGGAAGATATATTTTTAGGCGGTTTATTCTTGTTTGTGTCTGTTATTAGGTAAAGTCTGCGTCTGAGCCAAGTGGCCCATCAGGCCGGAGCTTATCCCGGTTTCTGTAGCATGAAGCGCCTAGGAGTATTTCTACTCCCCCCTGGATGGGACGCTAGTCCATCGCAGGGTTACCCCCAGCATTAAGTTCGCCGGTACCCATTTATACACCTGAGTGGAGAGAGGCACTGTGAGAGTAAAGTGTCTTGCCCAAGAACACAACACAATGTCCCCGGCCAGGACTCGAACCCGGACCGCTCAATCCGGAGACGAGCGCACTAACCATGAAACACTAACCGTGTCTGTTATTCCACTGAGTAAATTGTGACGCCTGGGACAAGTTCACGAGCCCACGGGAGGATGGGCTGAACAAAATGGCAGAGGGGAAAGAACACAAATTTCGAGGCTTCCCGGAGGCACCCCGTACGCGTCTTTCTTATACTCTATGGCCACAGCAAAGGAAATGGCAATGTGTAATTATATAAATTGCACTCGAGCCTGAATCCAGGTCTCCCCATTTGCACAATGTAACGTTCGCAATTTCGCCGTCACGAGTAATCTATCAGACAAGCAGCAACTGAAATATTTTTTATTATTTTTATTATATTTTGGGGGGTGGTCCGTAGAGGGGGTCCATAGGGGGAGTCCGTGGACCGGTCCATAGATAGTCCGCGGACCCGGTCCGTAGTGGGGGTCCGCGGACCGGGGGTCAGTGTTTTCGGGTTACCTGAACAAAAGGCTCTAATGAAATATCTTATAACAGACAAAGGATACACTCAGTTGATTAACCAGTATACTACTGACTGCCGTACACCGATAGATCATGTACCACAAATTATGTGCACAATCAGTGGGTGATCATCAGCCGATTGATATAAATTTCCATGAAAGCTGAATATGTTTCACTATGTATATCATACGAGATCATTAAAATTAATTTAGCTGAAGGTGAAACTTGACATACCAAATAAGTGTCTAAATGTATCAAGCAACTATTTGAATCACATGTAGAAAACAGTCAGAACATTTATTGGCAAAAACAAAGAATGGTTTGAATTTCCTGAGTGTGCTTTTTATGTTCCTAAATTCCTAGTCCTCATAGAGTTTCAAAATATATTATTACATGTAACTCTACCAGAATTTGGAGATGCTATATATAAGAATAAATTTTCAGGTTAAAGGAATTATTTTAGCTCCAATGTTTCTTGAACGAAAGCATGCTATTTATAACTAGCATTTTCTTTCTTAAACCCTTTCCAGGAAAGCAAGAAATATCACTTGGACACCACATTTAGGTAAGTACCCTATTTTTATTGGGGTTGGGTACAGGGGCAGGGGAAAGGGCAGCAAATTAAAGATCTACATGTGTAATGTTTCTGCGTTCATTTTTATACCCTTTTAAAATATGTCACTATTATCTTTATTGTGTATTGCAGGTGAAGCAAGTTGTACTATTGTGCATATGCAAATAACCCAGAGGAACACTGTGGTAACAACTATAGTATACTATAATATGCAAGTGACAGTAAGCAAATGTTAATAGTAACAACACCATTACTAATGCTATACGTGTTTATCAGCTGCCAAAAATAATAGCAAAAGACTTCATAGAAACCGGTTTTAACAACACAAGTCACCCTTAAGACTTCATGGAATTAATCTGAGAATTACAGATAAATGTGGAATACTCCTACTTAGGAAGGGAATAAGATGCTTTTAATACTTGTGTTAGCTGCCACTTGAGCTGTCGAAACTCATTCTTTACAAAAGACATTGGTCACAAGTACATAAAATGGCTCTTCAAACTGCACACCGTAAATCCTCGAATTAGCGCCCGGGGCGCTTATTTCATATTTAGAACAACTCTACAATGATCAATTCCTCTTCTCTTTATATTCAACTACGTTTTCTACATTCATCCAACAGGCCATTTCCGAGTTGCCTTTTGCCTCTGTGTCAAAACGAGTCTAAGTACAAAACCATTCATATGACTTTCGCCTACAGGTTCATTAACTCATTTTTATGTGAAAGGTTTAGCACGAAGACTCGTTTTGAAACGGAGGCAAAAGCAAACATTCATCCACGAGCTGCTCACAGGAGCCTTTGATTTTAAAGACAGTTCAGCCGACTCAATAATGAAACCCTTTCTGATTATTCTCCAGACGGTGGTGATGAAAAACAAAATGTTGATCATTGGCTGGGTCGAAGGGCAAAGTTGTATAGTTATGATGATAACAAGAACAATTTATAGAGCGATTTCCGTACGACCTTGAAAACACTGGCGGTTTCCCCGAGTTTCGCAATCTGTTTCATAATAAACGGAGAGAACTATATTCGATTAACCCGAGAAAGACTTCGCGCCGTTAACTCCGTTCGCGAAACAAATCAAATATTGCTTCGTTTTAGTTCATCTAGATGATACAGAAATCGTTCCAGTATCTCCATCATCAGTTATTGGCACTTATCAAACTATCAATGCACTTGATTATAATACTGAGCTATAGTGAATGGTTTGAACCCAGGGGTATCAGTAGTTCGTACCGATGTAGACCTGATATAGCGATGCGACCTATAGTGTCATTCTGTGGGTCCCCTACGTATCAACTGTCTAAATACTTGACGACCATACTACAACCCCTTACTGACAAATCAAGACGCAAACTATAATCTACGGAGAACTTTATTGACGCTATTAAGACAGTACAGATATCTGACGACTACAAACTTGTGTCTTTTGGTGTGAAATCATCGTTCACCAGTATTCCACTTCACTTGGCATTACAGTGTACCGAGACCGCTATACAGCAATCTACTGTTGAACTACCATTACCGACAGAAGACATCATGGACTTACTGAACCTTTGCCTTACATCAACTTACTTTCAGTACAACGGTAAACAGTACAAACAGTTACATGGAACAGCCATGGGGTCGCCTGTTTCTGTTGTCGCAGAAATTGTGATGCAACACGTGGAGGAACGCGCCCTTGCAACTTGCCGACAAACGATACCGCTTTGGTTACGCTACGTTGACGACACCTTTACCGCCGTTCACAAAGACGAAATTGACGATTTTCACGACCACCTAAACGAACAGAACGCCGAAATCCAGTTTACAAACGAGATCGAAGAAAATGGAAAACTTCCTTATCTAGACTGTTTGGTAAGCCGCGACAATAACGAACTGCGAACGACAGTGTACAGAAAACCGACGCACACCGACAGATTACTTGACGAATCATCCTACAACCCTACTTCACACAAAGCCACGACTATAAAGACTGATGAGACGAGCGCACCTTGTTTGTGACACACGGGACAGGTTACGCGACGAAAACACATACCTTGAACGTGCTTTTCACAAAAACAACTACAACGCTGACTTGATTAGACGAAACACTTACCGACCTACTGAAGCTGACGCTACGAACAGGAACCCAACACCTGTTACTACAGTGACTATACCTTACATTAAGGACACTTCTGAGACCATCTCACGGATCCTACAGCCCTACAACATCCGTGTAGCCCACAAACCTACAACTACGTTACGACACTTACGGACCAACGTTAAAGACAGGGACGAAGCTAACAACAGACAGGGAGCAGTTTACAAGATCAAATGCTCCGACTGCCAGGCTTCCTACATTGGTGAGGCTGGCAGAAACCTTAACACGAGACTGAACACAAAGGAGCCACGAGAAATGGTGATGCCAACAACCACATTGTTGTACATCATCAACTGACAAACCACAACATTGACTGGGACTCTGCTCAGTGCTTAACCTGCCGTACAAACTATTTTCAACGACTGACTCTGGAAAGCTGGTACACTAACCTAGAACAAACACCTCTTAACAGATGTTAACAGATGTCAACAACTGCCAGCGCCTTACGAACGACTTATTCATGAGGGAAACGAAACCGACAAACGGACTTCTAACAGACCGACTTAATTTGACGAACAATAGACGGATCGAAACAGACCAATGACTGATGACAAACTTAACACGAGTCTTTCAGCCAATACCATCATGGCTAAACTGACCAACAACATTCAACGGACCAGACTTATAACATCATCGACCGACAAACACTATTCACTTGACTCTGAAGATGACTTCCGCTCAGGTTGTCGAAACGTCAGTCACCAACAACAGTGCTTTTCAGAAGTACCCTCACCCGGGCGTTCACACTATACGAACTATAATTAGCTCTTATTAACCGAGCAGGAGGTCTGTACATGTATGGGAGAATCTCGACCGAGGTCGTGAGTACAGATCGAACGCAGTGAGGTCTGTGAGGTGTGTGCACACGACGGAGGTCAAGATTCTCCTATACAGACCGACTTAGCTCGGTTAATAAGATGTTTATTATATGGCAAAGAAGAAAACTTTAATTCGTTTAATGTAACTGGTTTCCTGAAATTTTGCTAGCGAACGGCGATGAGCTTAACTTAAACCTGCCGAAATTTGCTCGTCCTCTTTACTTCTTTTTTCGTCATCAGGCTTTTTGGCACTTCCATAAATGATTGAGAAGAAACTAAAAGAAAATGGTGACCATTTTTGTATTTTAGTTTGCTACTTTTTCAACGCAAAATGAAACCGCTCTACAGATGCCGGTCTAGATGGGAAAATCTAGAGCGCGGTCAATATCGATTTCAGCCAATCAAATTCGTGAAGTCGGTAGTTCCCAGTCCTTGTGAGACAGCTATATAATAATAGCTATATAATGGTTTTATAAACCAGAAAATCTATTCATAGCAAAATTACGAAACGTTTAAAAGGACTCAGTAGTAAAGTATTTTAACTTATATAAAGATGCTAACTTACTTTATAATACATTGGAAAATATTCTAAAAAATGTAAAAAAGAGTTGACAATTTAAAGCTCTTCATAATGAGCTCATTACCTCCTACACATTCCTAGATACTCTGACTAGCCAGGTGGAGGTATTAGGTTAGGTAGGTAATCCCACCGCTCATCTGCTATTTGAACAAGAGACTTATTACCGAACGTTTCAAATTCCAACCGAAACAAGAAAACTCCCTCCGGAATGCAGGAAGGTTCGTGTTCGCCCTTATCAACGGGATAAATTTCCTGTCTACAATGGGCATTTTCTTTAATTAGTACTCGCATGCTGAAAACATTTGAGCAAAGCTGACAGCTCTCGTACAGAAACATCTTGCAACGAGGAAGCCTCCGAGAAGGGATTGGCTGCGGGTATATCAAATCTTATTATATGGCTAGTTCCGTGAGCGGGCGGGATGAATCAAATCCTGCACTGTGATTGGCTACCCGAGCGGGCAAGATGGAGCTATCTTGCCCGCTCGGGACTACCCGCCGTGTCCCGGAAGAAAAATTCCCTCGAAAGCCTGTTCGGTCAAGATGGCTGGGTATTGACCTCGTTCTTTTTTTTTTTTTTGCGAGTTTATGGACCTCGACTCCGTCTCGGTCCATAAACACGCAAAAAAACAACTTGGCCAATATCCAGCCATCTTGACCTCACACTTGGTCAATCAGGTAACACTTTGTTTGCAGAAAAGTTTGCAAACGCTGCTGATCTCTTTTTGGACATTTTTGCGTTTCTCACCCGTTGTCGGTCTGAACTTTCTGGATTCACCTGAAAAACTCCAACTCAATATTTCTCTGCTCAGTGGCAGAAAATGCTTTTCAAAGAAACCAAAAGGTGTCAAAATTAATATTCTGACAGGGTACCCTCTATAAATTGCATATTGCAATGTACGTCCTCGGGTCTAAAAAGATCACTGACCGTTCCAAAGTTTTCGCGCATGTCGCATCGGATATTTTCGACTGTCTGCGCATAGAATTAAAGTCTGATTGAAAGAATTCTTTCATGTCAGTTAAACGTTTAACAACGCTAGGGTAAGAATCTAGATCTAGATCTTTTTCCTTAAACAATGCCATAATCTTGTTCGCCACCGCTTTCTTCCTCCGGTGAGGACTCCAAATTGCTATGGCCGTCGGAGGAATCACTGAGCTCGGCCCTGAGTCCGACGAAATCTGCTCATCGACTTTTTGTTCCTGCGATTCTGAAAAGCCAGTCAATGGCCTTTCTACGGCTAAACTTCCCGGAGAAGCATTCAAAAGATTTTCTTCTAAGAAATTGGGACTTAACCCATGTTTTTTGGAGGCATAGGGGGTTGTACATTATTCCTTAAAAAAATGTTCCCTCCAGACTGGAAGCTATCATTTTGTTCTCCTCCATGTGTGTGGTTAGTATTGATACCACTACTATTACTTAGGAATCCATGCAGTTTTTGAGGGTTTTCTTTTCTTTCTGCGCGTGAATCCTGGCAGGCCTCAAGAATGACAACGTCTCGCTCGGAAATCAGTGAGAGGACTTTGTAACAGGCCAAGTAAGGTCTGGCAGCTCTCAACTTGTCCTGAATTTCTTGAGGAGCCTTCTACAGCGTAAGACCAAGATTTCTCATGCGAGTTTTAATCGTACTTTTAGGAATGTTAGGAAACAGTTCATCGCAGACCTCCAGGAAGACGAAGTGAAGACTTCCATAGCATGATACTGGTTCGATCTCTTAGTCTGTTAGTATACGAACCCAAAAAAATCCTACGTCATTCGTCTACGTGCCACAGAGTTCTTTACGCTACATGTACGCTCTACATGCACAAATGTGAAATGTTTCGGAGTTTTCACTAGCCCACACAAAATAACCTCCTTCTCCTTGAGAACTGAACTTAGCCCAAAGTTCACCCTTGACCAAAATTCGACATAAGAAGTCCTTGCATCGTTTGAGTTGGTTTGCAAGTTAACCCTTAAGTTATTTAGGTAAAATATTGCAAATAAAGCTTTTGTAAGCCCACCTTTTCGGCCGAATTGCAGGAAAAGGGACTTTGTTAGCTTTTCACCTGCAGCAAATCTTGCCATTCAGGTTCTGTTAGCCTCTTAACTGCTCTTTAACAATTAGACCCGTAGCCCTTGCGGGCTACGGGTCTAATTGTTTTAGTATCACCCAACTAGTCGGACAAAAAAGACAATAATAAAGTTAGCAAATGCAAGTTGAAGAAATATTTGACAATAAAAATAAACGGTAAAAGTTTGCGACGTTTCGACCGCTCTTCGGTCATTATCAAGCAAGATGTAAGAAGTAAAATTTGCATAGATATATATAGCTACAAAGAGGTAAGAATGTGTGAAAATTATTAATGAAGTAAAAATATGTAAAAAGTATGTAAAAGAATTTAAAAGTAGTGCTTAAAACAATAAAAAACATGTAAAGCTAATTAATAAAAAAAAGATTATTTAAAAACTTTCGCACGAATAGAGTCAGATTGCACATTGAGACTTGGTCTCAGTTCGTGAATAAAAAACATTTCAAAAATGAGACAGTCAAACTTGGTTGTACATTTTTTTAAAATCGAAAAGTTATTAGTAAGATCTTTAGGGGCCAAAGAATGTTCCTCGCGAAAATGTTTTCCAATTGATGACGATGGGTTTTGTGCTCATCGACGCGTTGGTGCAAGTGCCGGCGCGTAAAACCAACATAACCTGCATCGCACAGGTCACATTTAAATGGTACACAAGGGACTGTTGGTTAACGACTGGCGGCTTGACTTCACGTGATTTCAGGTCTCGCTCAATCTTGTGGCTGATGAAAACAGGTTGGATGGTGGTGTTTGTTTTCGTGCTAAGATCTTTCAGTTGCGTGCGAAGAAAATCAGCTGAAGCTTGGTCTTTGAATGGTAGGACAATCCGAACGGGCTCTGGACTGTTGTTGTCAGTCGGTGAAGGAACAGGTTGTTCAGAAACTTTGATGGCAACGAAGCGTGTTATGGTTGAATTAATTAAGTCATCTGGGTATTCAAGACGGGAGAACAACAACTTGAGACGATCGCATTCTTCGGAGAAGTAGGTCCAGTTAGAAGAAAGCCGAAACGCACGATCCAGCATAGTTTTTAGTAGGCCGCGTTTGTAACGATCGTCAACATGACTCTTGTAGTGTAACAAGAGACCAGAGTTTGTGGGCTTCACATAAACCTGTGTCTCAACGTGGTTGGATTTGTTGAGCAATTGCGTTCCAAGGAAAGGAAGCATGCGGTCATTTTCTATCTCCATTGTGAACTTAATAGAGAAATGGCAATCGTTCAGAGTCTCCAGAAAGTTGTTGGCTGATGCTTGGTTAGGCACGATGGTCAGTGTGTCGTCGACATACCTTCTGTAGTAGCTGGGCATCTTTCCTTCATGATCGAGGGTTTCCTCAATGCTCTACATAAAGACATTGGCGAGCAGGGGTCCAAGCGGGGAGCCCATGGCGACACCGTCGGTCTGTTCATAAAGTTGACCGTTAAACAGGAAAAGTTGATCTTTTGTTGCCCCTTCTAGGAGATGGATTAGGTCCTGTTTGCTGAGATTAAGGTGGTGCGTTTGATTAAACCAGTCATTAGCAAATGCTTTGTCAGCAAGGATGTGTATTGTTTCTTCAAGGGGTACATTGGTGAACAATGAGGAAACATCGTAGGAGACCAAAACGTCACCGTCTTTGAGTGTCAATGAATGGACTTCGTTCACAAATTCAAAGGTGTCGGTTATCGTGTAATGATTAATAGCAAGCGGTTTAAGCTCGTCATCTAACCATTTCGCCAGCGCATAATTGTAAGTCTGTGTAGCTGACAAGATAGGTCGCATAGGTCGAAATATAGCCCCACTTCATTTTAAGACTGAAACAGTATTCGACACCGCATTACGGGCATCGTGATTTTGAGAAACTTTGGCTCGACTTTTGGGAACTTGGGGGATATTTTCCAGTCCTGGGGACTCTAAACTAACTCTTGATGGCCTTAGTTTTCAGTGAAATGGACACAGCTAAAAGGAGCGCACGCTCACTGTCGAGCTTCTAGGCCGAAATATAGCTCCTCTTCATTTTAAGACTGAAAGAGTAGACGAAAGCGCCTTACGCGCATCGTGATTTTAACGCACTATGGCTCGATTTGCCGGAACTTGGGGGATAATTTCCAGTCCCTGGGACTCTAAACTAACCCCTGATGGTCTTAGTTTTCAGTTAAATGGACAGGGCTAAAAGGAGCGCACGCTCGGTGTCGAGCTTATAGGCCGAAATATAGGCCCACTTAATTTAAGACGGAAAGAGTAGCCAAGACCGCGTTACGCGCATCGTGATTTGGAGCCACTTTAGCTCGATTTGCCGGAGCTTGGGGGATATTTTCCAGTCCCGGGACTCTAAACTAACTGCTAATGGCCTTAGTTTTCAGTGAAATGGACACAGGTAAAAGGAGCGCACGCTCAATGTCAACTTTCTAGGCCGAAATATAGCCGACTTCATTTTAAGACTGAAAGAGTAGCCGAGACCGCCTTACGCGCATCGTGATTTTGAGCAACTTTGGCTGGATTTCCGGGAACTTAGGGGATATTTTTTGCAGTCTCGGGGACTCTAAAGTAACTCCCGATGGCCTTAGTTTTCAGTGAAATGGAAACAGGTAAAAGGAGCATTCGCCCAGTGTCGAGCTTCTAGTCCGAAATATTGACCCACTTCATTTTAAGAGTAAAAGAGTAGCCAAGACCGCCTTACGCTTATTGTGATTTTGAGCCAATTTTGCTCGATTTGGCAAAACTTGGGGAATATTTTCCAGTTCCGCGGACTCTAAACTAACTCGTGATGGCCTTCGTTTTCAGTGAAATAGACACACGTAAAAGGAGCGCACGCTTGGTGTCGAGCTTCTAGGCCAAAATATAGCCCCACTTCATTTTAAGACTGAAAGAGTAGCGGAGACCGCCTTACGCGCATTGTGATTGTCAGCAACTTTGGCTCGATTTGCCGGAACTTGATGGATATTTTCCAGTTTCTGAGACTCAAAGCTAACTCTTGATTGCCTTAGTTTTCAGTGAAATGGACACAGGTAAAAGGAGCGCACGCTCGGTGTGAAGCTTCTAGGCCAAAATATAGCCCCAGTTCATTTCAAGACTGAAAGAGTAGCCGAGACCGCGCTACGCGCATCGTGATTCTGAGCAACTTTGGGTTGATTTACCGGAACTTGAGGGATATTTTCCAGTCCCGAGGACTCTAAACTAACTCCTAATGTCCTTAGTTTTCAGTGAAATGGACACAGGTAAAAGGAGCGCACGCTCGGTGTCGAGCTTCTAGACCGAAATATAGCCCCACTTCATTTTAAGACTAAAAGAGTAGCCGAAACCAGCCTACGCGCATCGTGATGCTGAGCAACTTTGCCTCGATTTCCCGAAACATGGGGGATAATTTCCAGTCCCGGAGACTCTAGACTAACTCCTGACAGGCTTAGTTTTCAGTAAAATGAACACATGTAAAAGGAGCGCACGGTTGGTGTCGAGCTTCTAGGCCGAAATATAGCCCCACTTCATTTTAAGACTGATAGAGTAGCCGAGACCGCGTTACGCGCATCGTGATTGTGAGCAACTTTGGCTCGATTTGCCAGAACTTGGGGGATATTTTCCAGACCCGGGGACTCTAAACTAAATCTTGCTGGCTTAATATTTTAGTAAAATCGACACAGGTAAAAGGTCGCTGTCGAGCTTTTAGGCCGAAATATAGCCCCTCTTCATTTAAAGACTGAAGGAGTAGACGAAACCGCCTTACGCGCATCGTGATTTTGAGCCACTATGGCTCGATTTGCTAAAACTTGGGGGATATTTTCCAGTCCCGGGGACTCTATACTAACTCCATATGGCCTTAGTTTTAAGTGAAATGGACACAGGTAAAAGTAGCGCACGCTCGGTGTCGAGTTTCTTGGTCGAAATATAGCGTAACTTCATTTTAAGACTGAAAGAGTAGACGAGACCGCCTTACGCGCATCGTGATTTTGAGCAACTTTGGTTCGATTTGCCAGAACTTGGCGGTTATTTTTCAGTCCCGGGGACTTTAACCATACTCCTAATGGCCTTAGTTTTCAGTAAAATGGACACAGGTAAAAGGAGCGCACGCTCGGTTTCGACCTTCTAGGCCGAAATATAGTTCCACTTCATTTTAAGACTGAAAGAGTAGCCGAAACCGCCTTACGCGCATCGTGATTTTGAGCAACTATGGCTCGATTTGCCGAAACTTGGGCGATATCTTTCAGTCCCGGAGACTCCAAAATAACTCCTGATGGCCTTAGTTTTCAGTGAAATGGACACAGGTAAAAGAAGGGCACGCTCGGTGTCGAGCCTCTAGGCCGAAATATAGCCCCACTTTATTTTAAGACCGAAAGAGTAGCCGAGACCGCCTTACGCGCATCTTTATTCTGAGCAACTTTGCCTCGATTTGCCGGAGCTTGGAAGATATTTTCAAGTGCTAGGGACACTAAACTACCTCTCTATGGTCTTAGTTTTAAGTAAAATGAACACAGGCAAAAGGAGCGCACGCTCGGTGTCGACCTTCTAGGCCAATATATAGCCCCACTTCATTTTAAGAGTAAGCGTAGCCGAGACCGCCTTACGTGCATCGTCATTTTAAGCAACTTTGACTCGATTTGGCTGAGCTTGAGGGATATTTTCCAGTCCCAGGGACTCTAAACTAAATCCTGGTGGCCTTAGTTTTAAGTGAAATGGACACAGGTAAAAGGAGCGCACGATCGGTGTCGGGCCTCTAGGCCGAAATATAGCAGCACTTTATTTTAAAACTGAAAGAGTAGCCGAGACCGCCTTACGCCCATCGTGATTTTGAAAACCCTTGCATCGATTTGCGGGATTTTGGGGAATATTTTCCAGTCCGAGCGACTCTAAACTAACTCCTGATGGCCTTAGTTTTCAGTGAAATGGACACAGGTAAAAGGAGCGCACGCTTGGCGTCGACCTTCTAGGTCGAAATATAGCCCCACTTAATTTTAAGACCGACAGAGTAGCCGAGACCGACTTACGCGCATCGTGATTTTGAGCAACTTTGGCTCCATTGGCCGGAACTTGGCGAATATATTGCAGTCCCGTCGACTCTAAACTAACTCCTAATGGCCTTAGTTTTTAGTGAAATGGACACAGGTAAAAGGAGCGCACGCTCGGTGCCGAACATCTAGGCCGAAACATAGCTCCACTTCATTTTAAGACTGAAAGAGCAGCCTAGACCGCCTTACGCGCATCGTGATTTTGAGCAATTTTGGTTGGCTTTTCCGGAACTTGCGGGATATTTTGCAGTCCCGAGGACTCCAAACTAACTCCTGATAGCGCTAGTTTTCAGTGAAACGGACACAGGTAACAGGAGCGCACGCTCGGTGTCGACCTTCCAGGCCGAAATATAGCCCCACTTCATTTTAAGACTGAAAGAGAAGCCGAGACCGCGTTACGCGCATCGTGATTTCGACCAACTTCGGGTTGATTTGCCGGAACTTGGGAGATATTTTCCAGTTCCGGGACTCTAAACTAACTCGTGATAGCCTTGGTTTGCAGTGAAATGGACACAGCAAAACTTTTTGAGCGCTCACTTTCGAGCTTCTTTGCCGAAATATAGACCCACTTCACTTTAAGACTGAAAGAGTAGAAGAGACCGCCTTACGCGCATCGTGATTTTGACCAACTTCGGTTCGATTTCCCGAAACTTAAGGGATATTTTCCAGTCGCAAGGACTCTAAAATAACTCCTCACGGCCTTGGTTTGCAGTGAAAGGAACACAGGCAAACTTTTTTAACGCTCACTTTCGAGCTTCTTGGCAAAATAGAGCCCCACTTCACTCTAAGACTGAAAGAGTAGCCGAGACCGCCTTACGCGCATCGTGATTTTGACCACCTTGGGCTCGATTTGCCAAAACTTGGGGGATATGTTGCAGTCCGGGGGACTGTAAACTAACTCCTGATGGCCTTGGTTTGCAGTGAAATGGACACAACAAAACTTTTTGAACGCTGACTTTCGAGAGTGTGGGACGAATTATAGCCCTACTTCACTTTAAGACTGTAAGAGTAGCCAAGATCGCCTTACGCGCATCGTGATTTTGACCGCCTTCAACTCGATTTCCCGGGACTTGGGGGATATTTTCCACTCCCAGGGAGCCTAAACTAACTCCTGATAGCCTTGGTTTGCAGTGAAATGAACAGACGGAAACTGTTTTAACGCTCACTTTGGAGCTTTTGGGCCGAAATATAGCCCCACTTCACTTTAAGACTGATGAGTAGCCGAAACCGCCTTACGCGCATCGTGATTATGACCATCTTCGGCTCGATTTCCCGAAAGTTGGGGAATACTTTCCAGTCCTGAGGACTCTAAACTAACTCCTGACGGCCTTGGTTTGCAGTGAAATGCACACAGCAAAACTTTTTGAACGCTCAATTCCGAGCTTTTGGGCCGAAATATAGCCCCACGTTACTTTAAGACTGAAAGAGTAGCCGCTACCGCATTGCACGCATCGTGATTTTGACCAACTTCGGCTCGATTTCCCCAAATTTGGGGGATATTTTCCAGTTCCCGCCCCTCTAAACTAACTCCTAAGGGCCTTGGTTTGCAGTGAAATGAACAGGGCAAAACTGTTTTAACGCTCACTTCGGAGCTTTTGGGCCGAAAAATAGGCCCACTTCACTTTAAGACTGAAAGAGCAGCCCTGACCGCCTTACGCGCATCGTGATTATGACCATCTTCGGCTCGATTTCCCGAAAGTTGGGGAATATTTTCCAGTCCTGAGGACTCTAAACTACCTCCTGACGGCCTTGGTTTGCAGTGAAATGCACACAGCAAAACTTTTTGAACGCTCAATTCCGAGCTTTTGGGCCGAAATATAGCCCCACGTTACTTTAAGACTGAAAGAGTAGCCGCTACCGCATTGCACGCATCGTGATTTTGACCAACTTCGGTTCGATTTCCTCAAATTTGGGGGATATTTTCCAGTTCCCGGCCCTCTAAACTAACTCCTAAGGGCCTTGGTTTGCAGTGAAATGAACAGGGCAAAACTGTTTTAACGCTCACTTCGGAGCTTTTGGGCCGAAAAATAGGCCCACTTCACTTTAAGACTGAAAGAGCAGCCCTGACCGCCTTACGCGCATCGTGATTTTGACCAACTTCGGCTCGATTTGCCGGAAATTGGGGGATATTTTGAAGTCCTGGGCACTCTAAACTACCTCCTGACGGCCTTGGTTTGCAGTGAAATGGACACAGCAAAAGTTTTTGAAGGCCCAGTTCCGAGCTTTTGGGCCGAAATATAGCCCCACGTTACTTTAAGACTGAAAGAGTAGCCGAGACCGCATTGCACGCATCGTGATTTTGACCAACTTCGCCTCGATTTCCCGAAATTTGGGGGATATTTTCCAGTTCCCGGCACTCTAAACTAACTCCAGAGGGCCTTGGTTTGCAGTGAAATGGACACAGCAAAACTTTTTGAACGGTCACTTTCGAGCTTCTAGGCCGAAATATAGCCCCACTTCACTTAAAGACTGAAAGAGTAGCCGAGACCGCCTTACGCGCATCGTGATTTTGACCAACTCCGGGTTGATTTGCCGGAACTTGGGAGATATTTTCCAGTTCCGGGACTCTAAACTAACTCGTGATAGCCTTGGTTTGCAGTGAAATGGACACAACAAACCTTTTTGAGCGCTCACTTTCGAGCTTCTTTGCCGAAATATAGACCCACTTCACTTTAAGACTGAAAGAGTAGACGAGACCGCCTTACGCGCTTCGTGATTTTGACCAACTTCGGTTCGATTTCCCGAAACTTAAGGGATATTTTCCAGTCGCAAGGACTCTAAAATAACTCCTCACGGCCTTGGTTTGCAGTGAAAGGGACACAGCCAAACTTTTTTAACGCTCACTTTGGAACTTCTTGGCAAAATAGAGCCCCACTTCACTCTAAGACTGAAAGAGTAGCCGAGACCGCCTTACGTGCATCGTGATTTTGAGCAAATTCGGCTCGATTTGCCCGAGTTTGGGGGGATATTTTCCAGTCCCCGGGACTCTAAACTATCTCCTCATTGCCTTGCTTGCAGTGAAATGGACACAGCAAAACTTTTTGAACACTCACTTTCGAGCTTCTGGGCCGAAATATAGCCCCACTTCATTTTAAGACTGAAATAGTAGCCGTCCTTACGCGCATCGTGATTTTGACAACCTTCGGCCCGATTTGCCGGAACTTGGGGGATATTTTGGAGTCCCGTGGGCTCTAAACCAACTCCTGATTGCCTTGGTTCGCAGTCAAATGGAAACAGGAAAACTTTTTGAACGCTCATTTTCCAACTTCTGGGCGAAATATAGCCCCACGTCACTTTAACACTGAAAGAGTAGCGGAGAACGCCTTACGCGCATCGTGATTTTGACCAACTTTGGCTCGATTGCCCGGATTTTGGGGAATATGTTAGTCACGGGGACTCGAAACTGACTCCTGATGGCCTTGGTTTGCAGTGAAATGGACACCGCAAAACTTTTTGAACGCTCACTTCCGAGCTTCTGGGCCAAAATATAGCCCCACGTTACTTTAAGACTGAAAGAGTAGCCAAGACCGCATTGCACGCACCGTGATTTTGACCAACTTCGGCTCGATTTCCCGAAATTTGAAGGATATTTTCCAGTTCCCGGCCCTCTAAACTAACTTCTGAGGGCCTTGGTTTGCAGTGAAATGGACACAGCAAAACATTTTGAACGGTCAATTTGGAGCTTCTAGGCCGAAATATAGCCCCACTTCACTTTAAGACTAAAAGAGTAGCCAAGACCGCCTTACGTGCATCGTGATTTTTACCATCTTCGGCTCGATTATTCGAAAGTGGGGGAATATTTTCCAGTCCCTGGGATTCTAAACTAACTCCTGACGGCCTTGGTTTGCAGTGAAATGGACACAGCAAAACTTTTTGAACGCTCACTTTCGAGCTTCTGGGCCGAAATATAGCCCCATGTCACTTTAAAACTGAAAGAGTAGCCGAGACCGCCTTACGCGCATCGTGATTTTGACCAACTTCGGCTCGAATTGCCGGAACTTGGGGGATATTTTCCAGTCGCGGGGACTCTAAACTAACTCCTGATGGCCTTGGTTTGCAGTGAAACGGACACAGCACAATTTTTTGAACGCACACTTTCGAGCTTCTGGGCCGAAATATAGCCCCACTTTTTTTTAAGACTGAAAGAGTAGCCGAGACCGCCTTACGCGCATTGTGATTTTGGCAAACTTCGGGTGGATTTCCCGGAACTTGGCGGATATTTTCCAGTCTCTTGGACGCTAAATTAAGCCCTGATGGCCTTGTTTTGCAGTGAAATGGACACAGCAAAACTTTTTGATCGCTCACTTTCGAGCTTGTGGGGCGAAATATAGCCCCACTTCACTTTAAGACTGAAACAGTAGCCGAGACCGCATTTCGCGCATCGTGATTTTGATCAACTTCGGCTCGATTTCCCGGAACTTGGGGAATATTTTCCAGTCCCGGGGACTCTAAACTAACTCCTGATCGCCTTGGTTTGCAGTGAAATGGATACAGCAAAACTTTTTGAACTCTCACTCTCGAGCTTCTCTGCCAAAATAGAGCCCCACTTTACTTTAAGACTGAAAGAGTAGCCGAGAGCGTCTTACGCACATCGTGATTTTTACCCTTTTTGGCTCGAGTTCCCAGAAATTGGGGGATATATTTCCAGTCCTGGTGACTCTAAACTAACTCCTGATTGCCTTGGTTTGCAGTTAAATGGACACAGCAAAACTTTTTGAAGGCTCAGTTTCCAGCTTCTGGGCCGAAATATAGCCCGCTTCACTTTAAGACTGAAAGAGTAGCCGAGACCGCTTTACGCGTATCGTGATTTTGACCAACTTCGGCTCGAATGCCCGAAACTTGGGGGATATTTTCCAGTCCCGGGGACTCTAAACTATCTCCTAATGGCCTTGGTTTGTAGCGAAATGGACACAGGAAAACATTTTAAACGCTCTCTTTAAAGCTTCTCCGCCGAAACAGAATCCCACTTCACTTTAACACTAAAAGAGTAGCCGAGACCGCCTGACGCGCGTCGTCATTTTAACCCACTTCGGCAAGATTTCCCGGAACTTAGGGAATATTTTCCAGTCCCGGGGACTCTATACTAACTCCTGATTGCCTTAGTTTTCAGGAAAATGGACACAGGTAAAAGCAGCGCACGCTCGGTGTAGAGCTTCTAGGCCGACATATAGCCCCACTTCATTTTAAGACTGGAAGAGTGGCCGAGACCGCCTTACGCGCATCGTGATTTTGAGTAACTTTGGCTCGATTTCCGGGAACTTGGGGGATATTTTCCAGTCCCAGTGGCTGTAAACTAACTCGTGATGGCCTTTGTTTTTAATAAAACTGACAAGGGTAAAAGGAGCGGACTATCGGTGTCGAGCTTCTAGACCGAAATATAGCCCCAATTCATTTTAAGACTTAATGAATAGGCAAGAACGCGTTACGCAAATCGTGATTTTGAGCATCTTTGGCTCGATTTGCCGAAACTTGGGGGATATTTTCCAGTCCTGGCAATTTTAAACTAACTCCTGATAGCCTTAGTTTTCAGTGAAATGGACACAGGTAAAAGGAGCCCACGCTTAGTGTCCAGCTTCTAGGCCGAAATATAGCCCTACTTTATTTTAAAACTTAAGGGGTAGCCGAGACTGCGTTACGTGCAGCGCGATTTTGAGCAACTTTCGCTTCATTTACCGGAACTTGGGGGATATTAGCCAGTCCCGGGGACTCTAAGCTAACTCCTGATGGCCTTAGTTTTCAGTGAAATGGACACAGCTAAAAGCAGCGTACGCTCGGTGTGGAGCTTCTAGGTCAAAATATAGCTGCACTTTATTTTAAGACTGAAAGAGTAGCCGAGACCGTCTTACGCGCATCGTGATTTTGAGGATCTTTGGCTCGATTTGCCGGAACTTGGGAGATATTTTCCAGGCCCGGGGACTCTAAACTAACTCCTGATGACCTTAGTTTCCACTAAAATAGACACAATTAAAAGGAGCGCACGCTCGGTGTCGAGCTTCTAGTCCGAAATATAGCCCCACTTCATTTTAAGACTGAAAGAGTAGACGAAACCGCCTTACGCGTATCGTAATTTTAGGCAGCTATGGCTCGATTTGCAAAACTTGCAGAAATTTTCCAGTTCTGGGGACTCTAAACTAACTTCTGATGGCCTTAATTTTCAGTGAAATAAACACAAGTAAAAGGAGCGTACGCTTTGTGTCGAGCTTCTAGGTCGAAATATAGCCCAATTCATTTTAAGACCGAAATAGTAGCCGAGACCGCCTTACGCGCATCGTGATTTTGAGGAATTTTGGCTCGATTTGCCGGAGCTTAGGGGATATTTTGCAGTCCTGGGGACTCTAGACTAACTGCTGATGGCCCTAGTTTTTAGTGAAATGGACACAGGTAAAAGGAGGGGACGCTCGGTGTCGAACTTCTAGGCCGAAATATAGCCCCGCTTTATTTTAAGTTAAAAGAGTACCCAAGACCGCCTTACGCCAATCGTGATTTTAAGAGATTATGGCTCGATTTGCCGAAACTTGGGGGATATTTTCCAGTCCCGGGGACACTAAACTAACTACCGATGGCTTTGGTTTGCAGTCAAATGGACACAGGAAAGCGTTTTGAACGCTCACGTTTGAGCTTCTGGGCTAAAATGTAGCCCAATTTCACTTTAAGACTGAAACAGTAGCCGAGACCGTCTCACGCGCATCGTTACTTTGATCAACCTCGACTCGATTTCCCGGAAATTGTGGGATACTTTCCAGCCCCGGAAATTGTAAACTAACTCCTGATGGCCTTGGTTTGCAGTGAAATGGACACAGCAACACTTTTTGAACGCTCACTTTCGAGCTTCTGGGCCGAACTATAGCCCCACTTCACTTTAAGATTGAAAGAGTAGCCAAGGCCGCCTTACGCGCATCGTGATTTTGAGCAACTTTGGCTTGATTTGCCGGAACTTGAAAGATATTTTCCACTCTTGTGGACTATAAACTAACTCCTTATGGCCTTAGTTTTCAGTGAAATGGACACAAGTAAAAGGAGCGCACGCTCGGTGTCGAGCTTCTAGGTCGAAATATAGCCTCACTTCATTTTAAGACTGAAAGAGTAGCCGAGACCGCCTTACGCGCATCGTTATTTTGAGCGACTTTGGCTCTATTTGCCTGATCTTATGGGAAAATTTCCAGTCCTGGGGTTTCTAATTTAACTCCTGATGGCCTGATATTTTCCACTCTTGTGGACTATAAACTAACTCCTTATGGCCTTATTTTTCAGTGAAATAGACACAAATAAAAGGAGCGAACGCTCGGTGTCGAGCTTCTAGGGCAAAATATAGCCCCACTTCATTTTAGTGGGGGATATTTTCCAGTCTCGGGGACTCTAAACTAACTCCTGATGACCTTAGTTTTCAGTGAAATGGACACAGGTAAAAGCAGCGCACACTCGGTGTCGAGCTTCTAGGTCGAAATATAGCCTCACTTTATTTTAAGACAGAAAGAGTAGCCGAGACTGGCTTACGCGCATCGTGAGTTTGAGCCACTTTGGCTCGATTTCAAGGAACTTAGGGGATATATTCCAGTCCCGGACACTCTACACTAACTCCTGATGACCTTAGTTTTCAGTGAAATGGACACAGGTAAAAGCAGCGCACGCTCAGTTTCCTGGTTTTAGGCCCAAATATAGCCCCAATTCATTTTAAGATTGAAAGATAAAACGAAACCGCCTTACGCGCATCGTGATTTTCAGCCACTTTGGCTTGATTTGCCGGAACTTGGGGGATATTTTCCAGTCCCGGGGACTCTAAACTAACTCCTGATGGCCTTAGCTTTCAGTGAAATGGACGCAGGTAAAAGGAGCGCACTCTCGGTGTCGAGCTTCTAGGCCAAAATAAAGCCCCACGTCATTTTAAGACTGATGGAGTAGCCGAGACTGCATTACGCGCATCGTGATTTTGAGCAACTTTGCCTCCAATTGCTGGAAATTGGGGGATTTTTCCAGCCCGCGGATTCTAAACTAACTCCTGATAATCTTCGTTTGCAGTGAAATTCACACAGCAAAACTTTCTGAACCCTTAGTTTTGAGCTTCTGGGCAGAAATATAGCCCCACCTTACTTTATAACTAAAGGGGAAGCTCAGACCTTCTTACGCACATCGTAATTTTCACCAACTTCGGCTCGATTTCCCGGAACTTGGGGATATTTTTAAGGCTCGAGGACACTAAACTAACTCCTGATGGCCTTGTTTTGCAGTGAAATGGACGCAGCAAAACTTTCTAAACGCTCACTTTTGAGGTTCTGAGCCAAAATATAGCCCCACTTCACTTTAGGACTGAAAGAGTAGCGGAGACCGCCTCACGGGTAGCGTGATTTTGACCAACTTCGGGTCGATTTCCGGGAACTTGGGGCATATTTTACAGTCCCGGGAACTCTAAACTAACTTCTGATGACCTTGGTTTGCAGTGAAATCGACACAGCAAAACTTTTTGAACGCTCACTTTCGAGCTTCTGGGCCGAAATATAACCTGACTTCATTTTAAGACTGAAAGAGTAGCCGTAACCGCCTTCCGCGCATCGTGATTTTGACCAACTTCAGCTCCATTTCCCGCAACATGGGGGATATTTTCCGATCCCGGAGACTCTAAAGTAACTCCTAATGGCCTTGCTTTGAAGTGAAATGGACACAGCAAAACTTTTTGAACGCTCACTTTCGAGCTTCTTGGCCGAAATATAGCCCCACTTTACTTTAAGACTAAAAGAGTAACAGAGACCGCCTTGCGCGCATCGTGATTTTGACCAACTTCGGCTCGCTTTCCTGGAACTTGACGGATATTTTCCAGTGCCGGGGACTCTAAACTAACTCCTAATGGCCTTCGTTTGCACGGAAATTGACAAAGCAAAACTTTTTGAACGCACAATCTCGAGCTTCTGGGATGAAGTATAGCCCCACTTCACGTTAAGACTAAGAGTAGCCGAGACCGCCTTACGCGCATCGTGATTTTGACCAACTTCGGCTCGATTTCCGGGAACTTGGGGGATATTTTACAGTCTCGGGGACTGTAAACTAACACCTGATGGCTTTGGTGTGCAGTGAAATGGACACAGGAAAACTTTTTGAACGCTCACTTTCGAGCTTCTGGGCCGAAATACCGCCCCACTTCACTTTAACACTGAAAGAGTAGTCGAGACCGCGTTAAGCGCATCGTGATTTTGACGAAGTGCGGCTCGATTTTCCGGAATTTGGGGGATATTTTCCAGTCCCTGGAACTCTAAAGTATCTCCTGATGGCCCTGGTTTGCAGTGAAATGGACACAGCAAAACTTTTAGAACGCTCACTTTCGAGCTTCTTGGCCGAAATATAGCCCCAATTTACTTAAAGACTGAAAGAGTAGCCGAGACCGCTTTACGTGCATCGTGATTTTGAACAACTTCGACTCGATTTCCCGGAAATTGGGGGATCTTTTCCAGTCGCGGGGACTCTAAACTAATTTCTGATTGCCTTGGTTTGCAGTCAAATGGACACAGCAAAACTTTTTGAACGCTCTCTTTCGAGCTTCTGGGCCGAAATATAGCAAGACTTCATTTTAAGACTCAAAGAGTAGCCGAGACCGCCTTGCGCGCATCGTGATTTTGAGCAACTTGGGCTCGATTTCCCGGAACTTTGCGGAATATTTTTTTATTTCCGGGGACTCTAAAATAACTCCTGATGGCCTTGGTTTGCAGTGAAATTGACACAGCAAGACTTTTTGAACGCTCACTTTGGAGCTTCTGGGCCGAGATATAGCCCCAGCTCACTTTAAGACTCAAAGAGTAGCCGAAACGGCCTTAAGCGCATCGTAATTTTGACCAAGTTCGGCTCGATTTCCCGGAAGTTGGGGACATTTTTTAGTCTTGGGGACACTAAACTAACTCCTGATGGCCTTGGTTTGCAGTAAAATGGACAGACAAATTTTTTGAACGCTCACTTTCGAGCCTCTAGGCCGAAATATAGCCCCACTTCACTTTAAGACTGGAAGAGTAGCCGAGACCGCCTTACGCGCATCGTGATTTTGACCAACTCCGGCTCGATTTCACGGAACTTGGGGGATATTTTAAAGTCCCAGGGACTCTGAACTAACTCCTGATGGCTTTGGTTTGCAGTGAAATGGACACAGGTAAAAGGAGCGCACGCTCGGTTTCCAGCTTCTAGGCCGAAATATAGCCCCACTTCATTTAAGGACTGAATGAGTAGACTAGACCGCCTTACGCGCATCGTGATTTTGAGCAATTTTGGCTGGATTTGCCGGAACTTGGGGGATGTGTTGCACTCCCGAGGATTCGAGCCTAATTCCTGATGGCCTTAGTTTTCTGTAGAATGGACACAGGTAAAAGACGCGCACGCTCGGTGTCGAGCTTCTAGGCCGAAATATAGGCCCCACTTCATTTTAAAGCTGAAAGAGTAGCCGAGACCGCCTCTCGCGCATCGTGAGTTTGAGCAACTTTGGCTCGATTAGCCGGAATTTCGGGGATATTTTCCAGGCCCGGGAACTCTAAACTAACTCCTGATGGCCTTAGTTTTTAGTGAAATGGACACAGGTAAAAGGAGTGCACCCTTGGTGTCGAGCTACTAGGCCTAAATATAGCCCCCTTCATTTTAAGACTCAAAGAATAGCTGAGACCGCCTTACGCGCATCGTGATTTTATGCCACTTTGGCTCAATTTGCCGGAACTTGGAAGATATTTTCAAGTCGCAGGGACTCTAAACTAACTCCTGATGGCCTTAAGTTTCAGTTAAATGGACAAAAGTAAAAGGAGCGCACCCTCGGTGTCGAGCTTCTTAGTCGAAATATAGCCCGAATTAATTTTAAGACTTAAAGAGTAGCCGAGAACGCCTGGCGCGCATCGTCATTTTGAGCAACTTTGGCTCGATTTGCCGGAACTTAGGAGATGTTTTCCAGTACAGGGGACTCTAAACTAACTCCTATAGGCGAAAATATAGTCCCGCTTCATTTTAAGATTGAAAGAGTAGACGAAACCGCCTTTCCCGTATCGTGATTTTAAGCAACTATGGGTCGATTTGCCGAAACTCGGGGAATATTTTCCAGTCCCGTGGACTCTAAAGTAACTCCTGATAGCCTTAGTTTTCAGTGAAATGGACAGAGGTAAAAGGAGCGCACGCCCGGTGTCGAATTTCTAAGCCGAAATATAGCCCCACTTCATTGTAAGACTGAAAGAGCAGCCGAGACCGCCTTACGCGCATCGTGATTTTGAGAACCTTTGGCTCAATTTGCCGAGACTTGGGGCATATTTTCCAGTTCCGGGGACTCTAAACTAACTCCTGATGGTCTTAGTTTTCAGTGAAAAGCGCACAGGTAAAAGGAGCGCACGCTCGGTTTCGAGCTTCTAGGCCGAAATATAGCGCCGCTGTATTTTAAGTTAAAAGAGTAGCCAAGACCGCCTTTCAAGCATCGTAATTTTTAGCAAGTTTGGATTGATTTCCGGAACTTGGGGAATCTTTTCCAGTCTCGGGGACTATAAACTAACTCCTGGTGGCCTTAGTTTTTAGTGAAATGGACACAGGTAAAAGGAACTTACGCTCGGTGTCTATCTTCTAGGCCGAAATATAGCCCCACTTCATTTTAAGCATGAAAGAGTAGCCGAGACCGCCTTACGCGCATAGTGATTTTGAGAGACTTTGGCTCGATTTGCCGGAACTTGGAGGATACTTTCCAGTCCCACGGACTCTACGCTAACTCATCATGACCTTAGCTTTCAGTGAAATGGACACAGGTAAAACGAGCGCACGGTCGGTGTCGAGCTTGTAGGTCTAAATATAGCCCCAGTTTATTTTAAGACTAAAAGAGTAGCCCAGACCGCCTTACGCCCATTGTGATTTTGAGCAACTTAGGCTCGATTTTCCGGAACTTGTGGGTGTTTTACAGTCCCGGGTACTCTAAACTAACTGCCGATGGCCTTAGTTTTCAGTGAAATGGACCGAGCTTAAAGAAGTGCACGCTCGGTGTCGACCTTCTAGGCCGAAATATAGCCTCACTTCATTTTAAGACTCAAAGAGTAGCCGAGACTGCCTTACGCGCATGGTTATTTTGAGCAACTTTGGCTCGATTTGTCGAAAGTTGGGCAATATTTTCCAGTCCCACGGACTCTAAACTAACTCCTGATGGCCTTAGTTTTCAGTGAAATGGACACAGGTAAGAGGAGCGCACGCTCGGTGTCGAGCTTCTAGGCCGAAATATAGCCCCACTTCATTTTAAGACTGAAAGTGTAGCCGAGACCGCCTTACGCCCATCGTGACTTTGAGCAAATTTGCCTCGACTTGCCGGATTTTGTGGTATATTTTTCAGTCCCTTGGACACTAAACTAACTTCTGATGGCCTTTGTTTTCAAGGAAATATAGACAGGTAAAAGGAGCGCACGCTCGGTGTCGAGCTTGTAGGCCTAAATACAGTCCCAATCATTTTAAAACTGAAAGAGTAGCCGAGACCGCTTTACGCGCATCGTGATTTTAAGCCGCTTTGCCTTGATTTCCTGGAACTTGGGAGATATCTTCCAGTCCCGAGGACCGTAAATTGACTCCTGATGGCCTTAGTTTTCAGTGAAATGGACACAGCTAAAAGGAGCGCAGGCTCGGTGTCGAGCTTCTAGGCCGAAATATTGCCAGACTTCATTTCAAGGCTGAAAGAGTAGCCGAGACGGCATTACGCGCATCGTAATTTTTACAAGTTCGGCTCGATTTCTCGGAACTTGGGGGATATTTTGCAGTCCCGGGGAGTCTAAACTAGCTCCTGATGGCCTTGGTTTGCAGTGAAATGTACACAGCAAAACGTTTTGAACGCTCACTTTCGAGCGTCTAGGCCAAAACCAAGGCCATCAGGAGTTATTTTAGAGTCCCCGGGACTGGAAACCATCACCCATGTTTTGGAAGATCGAGCCATAGTTGGTCAAAATCACGATGCGCGTATGGCGGTCTCGGCTACTCTTTCAGTCTTAAAGTGAGGTGGGGCTATATTTCGGCCCAGAAGCTCGAAAGTGAGCGTTCAAAAAGTTTTGCTTTGTCCATTTCATTGCAAACCAATGCCATCAGGAGTTATTTTAGAGTCCGCGGGACTGGAAAATATCACCCAAGTTCCGCGAAATTGAGCCGAAGTTGGTCAAAATCACGATGCGCGTGAGGAGGTCTCGGCCACTCTTTCAGTGTTAATGTGAAGTGGGGCTATATTTCGTCCTAGAAGCTCAAAAGTGAGCGTTCAAAAAACTTTGCTGTGTCATTTTCACTGCAAACCAAGGCGATCAGGAGTTAGTTTAGAGTCCCCGGGACTGGAAAATATCTTCCACGTTCTAGCAAATCGAGCCAAAGTTGCTCAAAATCACGGTACGCGTAAGGCGGTGTCGGTTACTCTTTCAGTCTTAAAATGAAGTGAGGCTCTATTTCGGCCTAGAACGTCGACACCGAGCGTGCTCCCTTTTTCCCTGTGTCCATTTCTCTGGTAACTAAGGCCATCAGGAGATAGTTTAGAGTCCCCGGGACTGGAAACCATCACCCGCATTTTGGAAAATCGAGCCATAGTTGCTTAAAATCACGATACGCGTACGGCGGTTTTGCCCACTCTTTCAGTTTTAAAATTAAGTGAGGCTATATTTCGGCCTAGAAGCTCGACACCGAGCGTGCGATCCTGCGATCCATCAGGAGTTAGTTTAGAGTCCCCGGGAGAGGAAAATATCTCCCAAGTTTGGGCAAATCGAGCCATAGTTGCTCAAAATCACAATGCGCGTAAGGCCGTCTTGGCTACAATTTCAGTCTTAAAATGAAGTGGGGCTATATTTCGGCCTAGAAGCTCGAAACCGAGCGTCCGCTCCTTTTACCTGTGTTCATTTCACCGAAAACTAACGCCATCAAGAGTTACTTTAGAGTCCCCAAGACTGGAAAATAACTCTCAAGTTGCGGGAAATCGAGCCAAAGTTGCTCAAAATTACGATTCGCGTAAGGCGGTCTCGGCAACTGTTTCAGTCTTAAAATGTAGTGGGGCTATATTTCGGCCTAGAATCTTAACACCGAGCGTGCGCCCCTTTTACCTGAGTCCATTTCACCGAAAACTGAGGGTATCAGGAGTTAGTTTAGAGTCCCCGGGACTGGAAAATATCCCCAAGTTCCGGCAAATCGAGCCAAGGTTGCTCAAAATGACAATGCGCTTAAGGCGGTCTGGGCTACTCATTCAGTCTTAAAATGAAGTAGGGTTATATTTCGGCCTAAAAGCTTGACACCGAGCGTGCGTTCCTTTTACCCGTGTCCTTTTCACTGAAAACTAAGGCCATCAGGAGCTAGTTTAGAGTCTCCGGGATTGGAAAATGTGCCCCAATTTCCTTCAAATCGAGCCAAAGAGGCTCAAAATCACGATGCGCGTCAGGCGGTCTAGGCTACTCTTTCAGTCTTAAACTAAAGTGGGGCTATATTTCGGCCTAGAGGATCGATACCGAGCGCGCGTGTCTTTTCCCTGTGTCCATTTTACTGTAAATTAAGGACATCAGGAGTTAGTTTAGAGTCCCCGGGACTGGAAAATATCCCCACGTTCAGGCAAGTCGAGCCAAAGTCGCTCAAAATCACGATGCGCTTAGGGCGGTCTCGGCTACTCTTTCAGTCTTAAAATGAAGTGGGGCTATATTTCGGCCTAGAAGCTCGACACCGAGCGTGCGCTGCTTTTACCTGTGTCCATTCCACTGAAAATTAAGGCAATCAGGAGTTAGTTTAGAGTCCCTGGGACTGGAAACTATCCCTCTAAGTTTCGGCAGTTTGAGCAAAAGTCGCTCAAAATCCCGATACGCGTAAGGAGGTCTCTGCTACTCTTTCAGTCTTAAAATGAAGTGGGGCTATATTTCGGCCAAGAATCTCCACACGAAGCGTGCGCTCCTGTTACCTGTGTCCATTTCGCTAAAAACTAAGCCCTTCAGGAGTTAGTTTAGAGTCCCCGCGACTGGAAAATATCCCTCAAGTTTAAGCAAATCAAGCCATAGTGGCTGAAAATCACGATGCGCGTAAGGCGGTCTCAGATACTGTTTCAGTCTTAAAATGAAGTGGGGCTATATTTCGGCTTAGAAGCTCGAAACCGAGCGGGCGCTCCTTTTACCTGTGTCCATTAAACAAAAAACTAAGGCCGTCAGGAGCTAGTTTATAGTCCCCGGGACTGGAAAATATCCCCCAAGCTCCAGGAAATCGAGCCAAAGTTGCTGAAAATCACGATGCGCGTAAGGCGGTCTCATAAGTAACTTTGGCTTGACTTGCCGGAACTTGGGAAATATTTTCCAGTCCCGGGGACTCTAAACTAACTCCTGATGGCCTTTGTTTTCACTGAAATGGACACAGGTAAAAGGAACGCACGCTCGGTGTCCAGCTTTTAGGCCGAAATATAGCCCCACTTCATTTTCAGACTGAAAGAGTAGCCGAAACCGCCTTCCGCGAATCGTGATTTTGACCAACCTCGGCTCGATTTCCCGGAACTTTGGGCATATTTTCCAGTCCCAGCCACTCTAAACTAACTCCTGATGGCTTTGGTATGCAGTGAAGTGAACAAAGGAAAACTTTTTGAACGCTTATTTTCGAGCTTCTGGGCCGTAATATAGCCCCACCCCACTTTAAGATTGAAAGAGTAGCCGAGACCGCCTTACGCGCATCGTGATTTTGACCAACTTCGGCTCGATTTCCCGGAACTTGAGGGATATTGTCCATTCCCGGGGTCTCTAAACTAACTGCTAATGGCCTTGGTTTGCAGAGAAATGGACACAGGTAAAACAATCGAAGGCTCGGTTTCCAGCTTCTAGGCCGAAATATAGCCATACCTCATTTCAAGACTAAAGGAGTAGCCGAGACCGCATTGCGCGCTTCGTGATTTTGACCAAGTTCGGCTGGATTTCCCGAAACTTGGGGGATATTTTTCAGGCCCTGGGACTCTAAACTAACTCCTGATGGCTTTGGTTTGCAGTGAAATGGACAGAGCAAAACTTTTTGAACGCTTATTCTCGAGCTTCTGGGCCGAAATATAGCCCCACTTCACTTTAGGCTGGACACTGAGCGTGGACTCCCTTTACCTGTGTCCATTTCACTGAAAACTAAGGTGATCAGGAGTTAGGTTAAAATTCCCAGGACTGGAAAATATCCCCCAAGTTTCGGCAAATCGAGCCAAAGTTGCTCAAAATCACGATGGGCGTAACGCGTTCTTGCCTATTCATTAAGTCTTAAAATGAATTGGGGCTATAATTCGGTCTAAAAGCTCGAAACAGATAGTGCTCTCCTTTTACCTGTGTCAGTTTTACTAAAAACAAAGGCCATCAGGAGTTAGTTTACAGTCCCTGGGACTGGAAAATATCCCCAAGTTCCGGAAATCGAGCCAAAGTTGCTCGGCCAGTCTTTGAGTCTTAAAATGAAGTGGGGCTATATGTCAGCCTACAAGCTCGACACCGATTGGACGCTCCTTTTACCTGTGTCCATTTTACTGAAAACTAAGGAAATCAGGAGTTAGTATAGAGTCCCCGGGACTGGAAAATATTCCCTAAGTTCTGGGAAATCAAGCCAAAGCTGGTCAAAATCACGATGCGCGCAACGCGGTCTCGGCTACTCTTTCAGTCTTAAAGTGAAGTGGGCTATATTTCGGCCAAGAAGCTCGAGAGTGAGCGTTCAAAAAGTTTTGCTGTGTCCATTTAACTGCAAACCAGAGCCATAAGGAGTTAGTTTAGAGTCCCCGGGCAGAAAAATATCCCCCAAGATCCGGGAATTCGAGCCGTAGTTGGCCAATATCACGAGGCGCGCAAGGCGGTCTCGGCTACTCTATAAGTGTTAAAGTAAAGTGTGGCTATATTTCTCCACAGAAGCTCGAAAGTAAGGGTTCAAAAAGTTTTGCTAGACCAACTTCGGCTCGATTTCCCCGAACTTGGGCGATATCTTCCAGTCCCGTGGAGTCTAAACTAACTGCTGATGACCTTGGTTTGCAGTGAAATGTACACAGTAACACTTTTTGAACGCTTATTTTCGAGCTTCTGGGACGAAATATAGCCCCACTTCACTTTAAGACTGAAAGAGTAGGCGAGACCGCCTTACGCGCATCGTGATTTTGACCAACCTCCGCTCGATTTCCTTGAATTTCGACGATATTTTCCAGTCCCGGGGACTCTAAACTAACTCCTGATGGCCTTGGTTTGCAGTGAAATTGACGCAGGAAAACTTTTTGAGCGCTCAGTTTCGATCTTCTGGGCCGAAATAGAACCTGACTTCACTTTAAGACTGAAATAGTAGCCGAGACCGCCTTACGCGCATCGTGGTTTTGACAAAGTTCAGCTCGATTTCCCGAAAGTTGGGGAATATTTTCCAGTCCGGGGGACTCTAAACTAACTCCTGATGGCCTTGGTTTGCAGTGAAATGCACACACAATAATTTTTTGAACGCTGACTTTCGAGCTTCTGGGCTGAAATATAGCCCCACTTCACTTTAAGACTGAAAGAGTAGCCGAGACCGCCTTACGCGCATCTTTATTTTGGCAAACTTTGTGTCGATTTTCCGGTACTTACGGGATATTTTCCAGTCCCTGGGACTCTAAACTAGCTCCTGATAGCCTTGGTTTGTAGTGAAATTGACACAGGAAAACTTTTTGAACGCTCACTTTCGAGCTTCTGGGCCGAAATATAACCCCACTTCATTTTAAGACTGAAAGATTAGCCAAGACCGTCTTACGCCCATGGTGATTTCGACAAACTTAGGCTAAATTTCCCGGAATTTGGGGTACATTTTCCAGTGCCTGGGTCTCTAAACTAACTAATGACGGCCTTTTATTTCAGTGAAATGGACACAGGTAAAAGGAGCGCACGCGCCGTGTCAAGCTTCTAGGCCAAAATATAGCCGCACTTCACTTTAAGACTGAAATATTAGCCGAGACAGCCTTAGGCGCATGGTTATTTTGACCAACTTCGGCTTAATTTCCCGGAACTTCGGGGGATATTCTCCAGCCCTGGAGACTCTAAACTAAGTCCTGATGGCCTAGGTTTGCAGTGAAATGGACACAGCAAAACTTTTTGAACCCTAACTTTGGAGCTTCTGGGCCGAAATATAGCCCCACTTCACTTTAAGACTGAAACAATACCAGAGACCGCCTTTCGCGCATGGTAATTTTGATCAACTTCGGCTCGATTTGCCGGAACTTGGGCAATATTTTCCAGTCCCGGGGACTGTAACTAACTCCTGATGGCCTTGCTTTTTAGTGAAAAGGACAAAGCAAAACTTTTCGAACGCACACTTTCGAGCTTCTGGGCCAAAATATAGCGCAACTTCACTTTAAGACTGACAGAGTAGGCGGGACCGCCTTGCGTACATCGTGATTTTGATCAACTTCGGCTCGATTTCCCGGAATTTGAGGAATATTTTCTAGTCCCGGGGACTCTAAACTAACTCCTGAAGGCCTTGGTTTGCAGTGAAATGGACACAGCAAAACTTTTTGAACGTTCACTTTCAAGCTTCTGGGCCTAAATATAGCGCCACTTCACTTCAAGACTGAAAGAGTAGACGAGACCGCCCTACGCGCATCGTGATTTTGACCAGCTTCGGCTCGATTTCCCGGAACTTGGGGAATATTTCCTACTTCCGGGTACTCTAAAGTAACGCCTGATGGCCTTGGTTTGCATTGAAACGGACAGAGGAAAACGTTTTGAACGCTCACTTTCGAGCTTCTGGGCCGAAATATAGCCCCACTTTAGTTTAAGACTGAAAGAGTAGCCGAGACGGCCTTACGCGCATCGTGATTTTGACCAACTTCGGGTGGATTTCCTGGAACTTGGGGGATATTTTCAAGTCGCTTGGACGTTAAACTAAGTCCTGATGGCCTTGTTTTGAAGTGAAATGGACACAGCAAAACTTTTTGAACGCTCACTTTCGAGCTTGTGGGTCAAAATATAGCCCCACCTCTCTTTAAGACTGAAACAGTAGCCGAGACCGCGTTATGCGCATCGTGATTTTGATCAACTTCGGCTCGATTTCCCGGAACTTGGGGGATATTTTCCAGTCCCGGAGACTCTAAACTAACTCCTGATCGTCTTGGTTTGCAGTGAAATGACACAGCAAACTTTTTTGAACGCTCACTTTCGAGCTTCTGGGCCGAAATATAACCCACTTTACTTTAAGACTGAAAGAGTAGCCGAGACCGTCTTACGCGCATCGTGATTTTGACCATCTTCGGCTGGATTTCCCGGAACTTGGGGGATATTTTCTAGTCCCGGGGACTCTAAACTAAGTCCTGATGGCCCTGTTTTGCAGTGAAATGGAAACAGCAAAAGTTTTTGAAAGCACAGTGTCGAGCTTCTGGGCGAAAATATAGCCCCACTTCACTTGAAGAGTGAAAGATGAGCCGAGTCCGCCTTACACGCATCGTGATTTTGACCAACTTCGGCTCGATTTGCCGGAACTTAGGGAATATTTTCCAGTTCTGTGGACTCTACACTAATTCGTGATGGCCTTGGTTTGCAATGAAATGGACACAGCAAAACTTTTTGAACGCTCATCTTCGAGCTTCTGGGCCAAAATATAGCCCACTTCACTTTTTAAAAGACTGAAAGAATAGCCGAGACCGCCTTGCACGCATCGTGATTTTTACTAACTCCTGCTCGATTTGCCGGAACTTGGGGGATATTTTCCAGTCCCGGAGACTCTGAACTAACTCCTGATCGTCTTGGTTTGCAGTGAAATGAGCACGGCAAAAGTTTTTGAACGCTCACTTTCGGGCTTCCTGGCCGAAATATAGCCCCACTTCACTTTAAGACTGAAAGAGTAGCCGACACCGCCTTACGCGAATCGTAATTTTGACTAACTTCGGCTCGATTTACCAGAATTTGGGGGATATTTTCTAGTCCTGGGGATTTTAAATTAACTCGTAATGGCCTATGTTTGCAGTGAAATGGACACAGCAAAGATTTGAACGTTCACTTTCGAGCTTCTGGGACGAAATATAGCCCCACTTCACTTTAAGACTGAAAGAGTAGCAGAGACCGCCTTACGCGCATCGTGATTTTGACTAACTTCGGCTCTTTTTCCCGGAACTTGGGGGATATTTTCCAGTCCCGCGGACTCGAACTAAGTCCTGATGGCCTTGTTTTGCAGTGAAATGAACACAGGAAATTTTTTTGATCGCTCACTTTGGAGCTTCTAGGCCGAAATAGAGCCCCACTTCACTTTAAGACTGAAAGAGTACCCGAGACGGCCTTACGCGCACACGTAGGGGCCAAACCACCCACCAAATGTTTCGTCAGTTCTTGGGTATTTCACATTATTTCGTATTACTTAAAAAGTATTGACTCTTTCTACACTAAACTTGGCAGATGAGCAGGAGGCCTATTGGCAATTGTATTTAGGTGAAAAATGTCAGTAAATGTCAAAGTTGTGACGTCATGTTTTTTGCCACTTTTGAAGTTTTTAATATGCGTATTTTTTACAATGTGTTTGAAAGAGCACATAAAAGGGAGTGGAAACCTGAAAAAATTTTGTCCATATCACAAAAATTAAATAAAATATGGCATTTTTAAACATGAAAAATAACTCTGCAAAATATGGGGTCCCCCCTTTGAGAAAAATCCCCAAATTGGAGCCGTAACTTGGTTCCAGCAAATGCAGCTATGTTGCACATGTGATGTGCCAGATGACTAAAGCAAAAATAAAGAAGAAAATCGGAATAAAAAATTATCCCTCTAGTGTTATTGCGTTAAAATTAGTTTCGTTACGTCATAACCTGTAACGTCACCCGTTTTGCTACTGTTAATACCATCCTAACAAAGCCGAAAATCAAATTTCTAAAAACATACGATTTTTGACAACATCAAGCTTTCTATTTTTCTAGATTATTAGCCTTCCTAGAATAAAACTGAAAAAAATAAACCAGAGAGACTGACTTAAGAAGGACAGTATGGTTAAGCAAATTCCGGGGGGGGAAACAAAAAAATATTTAACTTATCATATCTCAAAAACTAATCATCATAGCGAAACACGGTTTCTGGCATTTTATTCCTTAAGTCAAGGCCTTTTCAATGACATAATCTTTTTATCAGATTTTACAAACAATTATAGCCCGTTTTTGAGACGTCATCAATTATGACGTCATAATCTGACATTTTGTCACAACTTCCAAATTAAAATAAACTGGAGAACAAAGAAAGCTCATCTGCAAAACTTGGTTCAGAAATATGTAAACCAAGCAAATATGCCGTTCATGAAACATTAGGGGGGTGGTTTCGCCCCTACGTGCATCTTTATATTGACCAACTTTGTCTCGATTTTTCGGCACTTACGGGATATTTTCCAGTCCCTGGGACTCTAAACTAACTCCTGCTGGCCTTGGTTCGCAGTGAAATTGACACAGGAAGACTTTTGGAACGCTCACTTTCGAGCTTCTGAGCCGAAATATAGCCCCACTTCACTTTAAGACTGAAAGAGTAGTCGAGACCGCCTTACGCGGATGGTGATTTTGACAAACTTCGGCTAAATTTCCCGGAATTTGGGAGATATTTTCCAGTCCCTGGGTCTCTAAACTAACTCCTGATGACCTTGGTTTGCAGTGAAATTGACACAGCAAAACTTTTTAAACACTCACTTTCGAGCTTGTGACCCGAAATATTGCCCCACTTCACTTTAAGACTGAAAGAGTAGCCGAGACCACCTTACGCACATCGTGATTTTGACCAACTTCAGCTCAATTTCCCGGAAGTTGGGGGATATTTTCCTGTCCCGGGGACTCTAAACTAACTCCTGATGGCCTTGGTTTGCAGTGAAATTGACACAGCGAAAGTTTTTGAACGCTCACTTTGAAGGTCCTGGGCACTAATAAAGCCCCACTTCACTTTAAGACTGAAACAGTAGCCGAGACCGCCTAACGCGCACCGTGATTTTGACAAACTTCGGCTAAATTTCCCGGAACTTCGGGGATATTTCCCAGTCCCGGGGACTCTAAACTAACTCCTGATGGCCTTGCTTTAAAGTGAAATGGACACAGCAAAACTTTTTGAACGCTCAGTTTCGAGCTTCTGGCCGAAATATAGCCCCGTTTCAAGTTAAGACTAAAGAGCAGCCGAGAACGCCTCACGCGGATGCTGATTTTGATCAAATTCGGCTGGATTTCCCGGAACTTGGAGGATATTTTTCAGTCCCGAGGACTCTTAAGTAACCCCTGATGGCCTTGGTTTGCATCGAATTGGATACAGCAAGACTTTTTGAAGGCTCCCTTTTGAGCTTGTGGGCCGAAATATAGCCCCACTTCACTTTAAGACTGAAAGAGTAGCCGAGACCGTCTTACGCGCATCGTGATTTTGACCAACGTCTTCTCGATTTTCCGGAACTTGGGAAATATATTCCAGTCCCGGGGACTCTAAACTAACTCCTGATGGCCTTGGTTTGCAGTGAAATGGACACAGCAAATTTTTTTCAGCGCTCACTTTGGAGCTTCTGGGCCGAAATATTGCCCCACTTCACTTTAAGACTGAAAGAGTAGCCGAGACCGCGTTACGCGCATCGTAATTTTGACCAACTACGGGTCGATTTGCCGGAACTTGGGGGATGTTTTCCAGTCCCGGGGACTCTATACTAACTCCTGATGGCCTTGGTGTGCAGTGAAATAGCACCACAAAAGTTTTTGAACCCTCACTTTCGAGCTTCTGGGCCAAAATATAGCCCTACATTACTTTAAGACTGAAAGAGTCGCCGAGACCGCCTTACGCGTATCGTGATTTTGACCGACTTCGGCTCGGTTTCCCGGAACTTGGGGAATATTTTTTACTCCCGCGGACTTTAAACTAACTCCTGATTGCCTTGGTTTGAATTGAAATGGACACAGAAAAACTTTTTGAGCGGTCACTTTCGAGCTTCTTGGCCCAAATATAGCCCCACTTCAGTTAAAGACTGAAAGAGTAGCCGAGACCGCCTTACGCGCATCGTGATTTTGACCGACTTCGGATCGATTTCCCGGAACTTGGGAGATATTTTCTAGTCCCGAGGACTCTAAACTAACTCCTGATCGCCTTGGTTTGTATTGAAATGGACAGAGGAAAACATTTTGAACGCTCACCTTCGAGCTTCTGGGCCGAAATATAGCCCCACTTCACTTTAAGATTGAAAGAGTAGCCGAGTCCGTCTTACGCGCATCGTGATTTTGACAAATTTCGGCTCGATTTCCCGGAACTTAGGGGATATATTCATGTCCCGGGGACTCGAAACTATCTCCTGATTGCCTTGGTTTGCAGTGAAATGGACACAGCAATTTTTTTTGAACGCTCACTTTGGACCTTCTGGGCCGAAGTAGAGCCTCACTTCTCTTTAAGACTGAAACAATAGCCGAGACGACCTCACGCGTATCTTCATTTTGACAACCTTTGCCCCATTTTTCGGCACTTACAGGATATTTTGCGGTCCCTGGGACTCTAATTCAACTTCTGCTTGCCTTTGTTGGCAGTGAAATTGACACAGGAAGACTTTTTGAACGGTCACTTTCGATCTTCTGGGCAGAAATATAGCCCCACTTCACTTTAAGACTGAAAGATTAGCCGAGACCGCCTTACGCGCATGGTGATTTTAACCAACTTCGGCTAAATTTCCCGGAATTTGGGGATATTTTCCACTCCCTGGGTCTCTAAATAAATTCCTGATTCCCTTGGTTTCCAGTGAGATTGACACAGCAAAACTTTTTAAACACTCACTTTAGAGCTTCTGGGCCGAAATATTGCCCCACTTCACTTTAAGACTGAAAGAGTAACTGAGATCGCCTTCCGTGCATCGTGATTTTCACCAACTTCGGTTCGATTGCCCGGAAGTTGGGGGATATTTTCTACTCCCGGAAACTCTAAATTAACTCCTGATGGCCTTGGGTTGCAGTGAAATAGACAGAGCAAAACTTTTTAAACGCTCACTTTCAAGCTCTTGGGCAGCAATGTAGCCCCACTTCACTTCAAGACTGAAAGAGTAGCGGAGACCGTCTTACGCGCATCGTGATTTTGACTAACTTCGGCTCGATTTTCCGGAAATTAGGGGATATTTTCCAGTGCCGGGGACTCTAAACTAAACCCTGATGTCTTTATTTTTGGGTGAAATGGACACAGGTAAAAGAAGCGCAACCTAGGTGTAGAGCTTCTAGGCCGAAATATAGCCCCACTTTATTTTAAGACTAAAAGAGTAGCCGAGACCGCCTTACGCGAATGATGATTTTTGAGCATCTTAGGCTCGATTTGCGGGGACTAGGGGGATATTTTCCAGTCCCGGGGACTCTAAACTAACTCCTGATTGCCGTATTATTAAGTGAAAAGGACAGATGTAAAAGAAGCGGACGCTAGATGTGGAACTTCTAGGCCGAAATATAGCCCCACTTTATTTTAAAACGGAAAGAGTACGGAAAACTCTTACGCACATCGTGATTTTCAGCAACTTTGGTTGAATTACCGGATTTTGGACTTTAAAGACTGAAATAGTAGCCGAGACCGCCTTACGCGCATCGTGATTTTGACCAACTTGGGCTCGATTTCCCGGAGCTTGGGGACAACTTTCCAGTGCCCGGGACTATAAACTAACTCCTGATGGCCTTGTTTTGCAGTGAAATGGACACAGGAAAACTTTTGGAACGCTCACTCTCGAGCTTCTGGTTCAAAATATAGCCCCACTTCAATTTAAGACTGAAAGGGTAGCCGAGACCGCCTTACGCGCATCGTGATTTCCACCAACTTCGGCCCAATTTCCGGGAACTTGAGGGATATTTTCTAGTCGCGTGGACTCTAAAGCAACTGCTGATGGCCTTGGTTTGCAGTGAAATCGACACAGCAAAACTTTTTGAACGCTCACTTTCGAGCTTCTGGGCCGAAAAAGGGCCCCACTTTACTTTAAGTCTGAAAGAGTAGCCGAGACCGCCTGACGCGCATGGTGATTTTTAACCTCTTCGGCTCGACTTGCCAGAACTTGGAGGATACTTTCCAGTCCCGGGACTCTAAACTACCTCCTGATGGCTTTAGTTTTCAGTGAAATTGAATGAGGCAAAAGGAGCGCACGCTCCGTGCCGAGCTTCTACGCCAAAATATAGCCCACCTAATTTTAAGAGTGAAAGAGTAGCTGAGACCGCCTTACGCGCATCGTGATTTTCAGCAACTTCGGCTTTATTTTCCAGTCGCGGGAGTTCTTAACTAGCTCCTGATCGTCTTGGTTTGCAGTGAAATGGACACAGGAAAACTTTTTAAACGCTCACTTTTGAGTTTCTGGGCCAAAATCTAGCCCAACTCTCCTTTAAGACTGATAGAGTAGCCGAGACCCGCTTACGCGCATGGCGATTTTGACCAACTTCGGCTCGAATGCCCGAACTTGGGGGATATTTTCCAGTCCCAGGGACTCTAAACTAGCTCCTAATGGCCTTAGTTTGCAGTGAAATGGACACAGGAAAACATTTTAAACGCTCTCTTTGGAGCTTCTCTGCCGAAATAGAATCCCACTTCACTTTAACACTAAAAGAGTAGCCGAGACCGCCTGACGCGCATCGTGATTCTCACCCACTTCGGCAAGATTTACCGGAACTTAGGGAATATTTTCCAGTCCCGGGGACTCTATACTAACTCCTGATGGCCTTGCTTTGCAGTGAAATGGACACAGCAAAACTTTTTGAACGCTCACTTTGGACCTTCTGGGCAGAAATATAACCCCACTTCACTTTAAGACTTAAAGAGTTGCCGAGAATGCTTTACGCGCATCGTGATTTTGACCAACCTTCGGCTTGATTTCCCGGGACTTGGGGGATATTTTCTAGTCCCGGGGACTATAAACTAAGTCCTGATGACCTTGTTTTGCAGTGAAATTGAAACAGCAAAAGTTTTTGAAAGCAGAGTTTCGAGCTTCTAGGCCGAAATATAGCCCCACTTCACTTGAGGAGTAAAAGATGAGGCGAGGCGCCTTACGCGCATCGTGATTTTGACCAACTTCGGCTCGATTGGCCGGAACTTAGGGAATATTTTCCAGTTCTGTGGACTCTAAACTAATTCCTGATTGCCTTGGTTTGCAATGAAATGGACACAGCAAAACTTTTTGAACGCTCATCTTCGAGCTTCTGCGCCAAAATATAGCCCCACTTCACTTGAAGACTGAAAGAATAGCCGAGACCGCCTTACAGACATCGTGATTTTGACCAAGTTCAGCTCGATTTCCCGGAACTTGGGGGATATTTTCCAGTCCGGGGGACTTTAAAATAACTCCTGATGGCCTTGTTTTGCAGTTAAATGCACGAAGCGTAACTTTTTAAACGGTCACTTTCGAGCTTCTGGGCTGAAATATAGCCCCACTTCACTTTAAGACTGCAACAATAGCCGACCCGCGTTTCGCGAATCGTGATTTTGACCAACTTCGGATCGATATCCCGGAACTTGGGGGATATTTTCCAGTCCTGGGGACCCTAAACTAACTCCTGATCACCTTGGTTTGAAGTGAACTTGACAAGGGAAAACTTTTTGAGCGCTCACTTTCGAGCTTCTGGGGCGAAATATAGCCCCACTTCACTTTAAGACTGAAAGATTAGCCAAGACCGTCTTACGCCCATGGTGATTTTGACAAACTTAGGCTACATTTCCCGGAATTTGGGGGATATTTTCCACTCCCTGGGTCTCTATACTAACTCCTGATGGCCTTGGTTTGCAGTGAAATTGACACAGGAAAACTTTTTAAACACTCCGTTTGGAGCTTCTGGGGCGAAATATTGCCCCACTTCACTTTAAGACTGAAAGAGTAGCCGAGACCGCGTACGCGCGTCGTGATTTTGACCAACTTCGGCTAAATTTCCCGGAACTTGGGGGATATTTTCCATTATCGGGGACTCTAAACTGACCCCCGACATCCTTGGTCTGCAGTAAACTGGACACAGCAAGGCTTTTTGAACGGTCATTTTCGAGCTTCTGGGACGAGATATAGCCCCACTTTACTATAAGACTAAAAGAGTAGCCGAGCCCGCCTTACGCGCATCGTGATTTTGACCAACTTCGGCTCCATTTCCCGGAACTTGGGGAATATTTTTTAGTCCCGCGGACTCTAAAGTAACTCCTGATGGCCTTGGTTCGCATTGAAATGGACACAGCAAAACTTTTTGAACGTTCACTTTCGAGCTTCTTGGCCGAAATGTAGCCCCACTTCACTTAAGGACTGAAAGAGTAAGCGAGAGCGCCTTACGCGCATCGTGATTTTCACCAACTTCGGCTCGATTTCCCGGAACTTGGGAGATATTTTTTTAGTCCCGAGGACTCTAAACTAACTCCTGATTGCCTTGGTTTGCATTGAAATGGACATAGGAAAACATTTTGAACGCTCACCTTCGAGCTTCTGGGCCCAAATATAGCCCCACTTCACTTTAAGACTTTAAGAGTAGCCGAGACCGCCTTACGCGCATCGTGATTTTGAGCAACTTCTGCTCGCTTTCCTGGAGCTTGGGGAATATTTTCCAGTCCCGGGGACTCTAAACTAACTCCTGATGGCCATGGTTTGCAGTCAAATTCACACAGCACAAGTTTTTGAACGAACACTTTCGAGCTTTTAGGCCGAAATATAGTCCCACATTACTTGCGACTTAAAGAGTAGCCGAGACCGGCGTGCGCGCATCGTGATTTTGACCAACTCCGGGTCGATATTCCGGAACTTGGGGGATATTTTCCAGTCTCAGGGACTCTAAACTAACTCTTGATGGCCTTGGTTTGCAGTGAAATGGAGACAGCAAAATGTTTTCAACGCTCACCTTCAAGCTTCTGGGCCCAAATATAGCCCACTTTACTTTAATACTGAAAAAGCAGCCGAGACCGCCTTACGTGCATCGTGATTTTGACAAACTTCGGTTGGATTTCCCGAAACTTGGGGGATATTTTACAGTCCCTTGGACGCTAAACTAGGTGCCGATGGCCTTGTTTTGTATTGAAATGGACAGAGGAAAACATTTTGAACGCTCACCTTCGAGCTTCTGGGCCGAAATATAGCCCCACTCTACTTTAAGATTGAAAGAGTAGCCGAGTCCGTCTAACGCGCATCGTGAGTTTGACAAACTTTGGCTCGGTTTCCCGGAACTTAGGGGATATATTCAAGTCTCGATTTAGGCTTAGGCTCGATTTCCGGGAACTTGGGGGATATTTTGAAATCCGGCGGACTCTAAACTAACACCTGATTGCCTTGCTTTGCAGTGAATTGGACACAGCATAACTTTTTCAACGCTCACTTTCGACCTTCTGGGCCGAAATATAGCCACACTTCACTTTAAGACTGAAAGAGTAGCCGAGACCGCCTTACGCGCATCGTGATTTTGACCAACTTCGGATCGATTTCTAGGAACTTGGGGGGTATTTTCCAGTCCCGAGGACTCTAAACTAACCCCTGATCGCCTTGGTTTGTATTGAAATGGACAGAGGAAAACATTTTGAACGCTCACCTTCGAGCTTCTGGGCCGAAATATAGCCCCACTCTACTTTAAGATTGAAAGAGTAGCCGAGTCCGTCTAACGCGCATCGTGAGTTTGACAAACTTTGGCTCGGTTTCCCGGAACTTAGGGGATATATTCAAGTCTCGGGGACTCTAAACTATCTCCTGATTGCCTTGGCTTGCAGTGAAATGGACACAGCTATTTTTTTGACCGCTCACTTTGGACCTTCTGGGCCGAGGTAGAGCCTCACTTCCATTTAAGACTGGACGAATAGCCGAGACGGCCTTACACGTATCTTCATTTTGACAACCTTTGTCCCCATTTTCCCGCACTTACAGGATATTTTCCAGTCCCTGGGACTCTAAGCTAACTTCTGCTCGCCTTTGTTTGCAGTGAAATTGACACAGGAAGACCTTTTGAACGGTCACTTTCGAGCTTCTGGGCAGAAATATAGCCCCACTTCACTTTAAGACTGAAAGATAAGCCGAGACCGCCTTACGCACATGGTGATTTTGACCAACTTCGGCTAAATTTCCCGGAATTTGGGGGATATTTTCCACTCCCTGGGTCTCTAAACTAATTCCTGATGGCTTTGGTTTGCAGTGAAATTGACACAGCAAAATCTTTTTAAACACTCACTTTAGAGCTTCTGGGCCGAAATATTTCCCCACCTATCTTTAAGACTGAAAGAGTAGCCGAGACCGCCTTACGGGCATGGTGATTTTAACCAACCTCGGCTCGATTGCCAGGAAGTTGGGGGATATTTTCTACTCCTGGAAACTCTAAATTAACTCCTGATGGCCTTCGTTTGCAGTGAAATAGACAGAGCAAAACTTTTTAAACGCTCACTTTCAAGCTCTTGGGCAGCAATGTAGCCCCACTTCACTTCAAGACTGAAAGAGTAGCCGAGACCGCCTTACGCGCATCGTGATTTTGATCAACGTCGGCTCGATTTTCCGGAAATTGGGGGATATTTTCCAGTGCCGGAATCTCTAAACTAAACCGTGGTGTCTTTATTTTTTGCTGAAATGGATACAGGTTAAAGAAGCGCAAGCGAGCTGTCGAGCTTCTAGGCCGAAATATAGCCCCACTTCATTTTAAGACTAAAAGAGTAGCCGAGACCGCCTTACGCGAATGGTGATTTTTGAGCATCTTTGGCTGGATTTGCGGGGACTAGGGGGATATTTTTCAGTCCGGGGGATTCTAAACTAACTCCTGATTGCCGTATTATTAAGTGAAAAGGACAGAGGTAAACGAAGCGGACGCTAGGTGTGGAGCTTCTAGGCCGAAATATAGCCCCACTTTAATTTAAAACGGTAAGAGTAGCATAAACTCTTACGCACATCGTGATTTTCAGCAACTTTGGTTGATTTGCCGGATTTTGGTTGATATTTTACAGTCCCGGGGACTCTAAACTAACTTCTGATGGCCTTAATTTTTACTAAAATGGACACAGATAAAAGGAGCGCTCGCTCGGTGTCGAGCTTCTAGGCCGAAATATAGCCCCACTTCACTTTAAGACGGAAAGAGTAGCAAAGAACGCCTTCCGCGCATCGTGATTTTCACCAAGTTCGGCTCGATTTCCCGCAACTTCGAGGATATTTTGCAGTCCCGGGATTTTCTAAACTAACTCCTCATTGTCGTGGTTTGCAGTGAAGTGGACTTAGCAGAACTTTTTAAACGCTCACTTGTGAGTTTCTGGAACAAAATATAGCCCAACTTTACTTTAAGACTAATAGAGTAGCCGAGACCGGCTTACGCGCATCGTAATTTTGACCAAGTTTGGCCCGATTTCCCGGAACTTGGGTGATATATTCCAGTCCCGGGGACTCTAAACTAACTCCTGATGGCCTTGGTTTGCAGTGAAATGGACACAGGAAAGCTTTTTGAACGCTTTCTTTCGAGCTTGTGGGCTGAAACATACCCCCACTTCACTTTAAGACTTAAAGAGTAGCCGAGACCGCCTTACGCGCATCGTGATTTTGACCAACTAGCTTGATTTCGCGGGACTTGGGGGATATTTTCTAGTCCCGGGGATTCTAAAATAAGTCCGGATGGCCTTGTTTTGGAGTGAAATTGAAAAAGCCAAACTTTTTGAAAGCAAAGTTTCGAGCTTCTAGGCTGAAATATAGCCCCACTTCACTTGAAGAGTGAAAGATGAGCCGAGTCCGCCTTACGCGCATCGTGATTTTGACCAAGTTCAGCTCGATTTCCCGGAACTTGGGGGATATTTTCCAGTCTGGGGGAGTCTAAACTAACTCCTGACGGCCTTGGTTTGCAGTGAAATGCACAGAGCATAACCTTTTTTAACGATCACTTTGCAGCTTCTGGGCCGAAATATAGCCCCACTTCACTTTAAGACTGAAAGAGTAGCGGAGACCGCCTTACAGGCATCGTGATTTTGACCAACTTCAGCTCGATTTCCCGGAACTTGGCGGATATTTTCCAGTCCGGGGGACTTTAAACTAACTCCTGATGGCCTTTGTTTGCAGTTAAATGCACATAGCGTAACTTTTTAAACGGTCACTTTCGAGCTTCTGGGCCGAAATATAGCCCCACTTCACTTTAAGACTGAAACAATAGCCGAGATCGCGTTTCGCGCATCGTGATTTTGACCAACTTCGGATCGATATCCTGGAAATTGGGGGATATTTTCCAGTCCCGGGGACTCTAAACTAAATCCTGATCGCCTTGCTTTGTATTGAAACTGACAGAGCAAAACGTTGTGAAGACTGACCTTCGAGCTTCTGGGCCGAAATATAGCCCCACTTCTTTTTAAGAGTAAGAGTAGCCGAGTCTGTCTTACGCAAATCGTGATTTTGACTAACTTCGGCTCGATTTCCCGGAACCTGGGGGATATATTCCAGTCCCGGGAACACTAAACTAACTCCTGATGGCGTTGGTTTCCAGTGAAATGGACACAGCAAATTTTTTTGAACCCTTACTTTGGAGCTTCTGGGCCGAAATAGAGCCCCACTTTATTTTAACACTAAAAGAGTAGCCGAGACGGCCTTACGCGCTTATTTATTTTGCCAAACTTTGTCTCGATTTTTCGGCACTTACGGGATATTTTCCAGTCCCTGGGACTCTAAACTAACTCTTGATGGCTTTGGTTTGAAGTGAAATTGACACAGGAAAACGTTTTGAACGCTCACTTTCGAGCTTCTGGGGCGAAATATAGCCCCACTTCACTTTAAGACTGAAAGATTAGCTAAGACCGCCTTACGCCCTGGTGATTTTGACAAACTTCGGCTAAATTTCCCGGAATTTGGGGGATATTTTCCACTCCCTGGGTCTCTAAACTAACTCCTGATGGCCTTGGTTTGCAGTGAAATGGACACAGGAAAGCTTTTTGAACGCTTTCTTTCGAGCTTGTGGGCTGAAACATACCCCCACTTCACTTTAAGACTTAAAGAGTAGCCGAGACCGCCTTACGCGCATCGTGATTTTGACCAACTAGCTTGATTTCGCGGGACTTGGGGGATATTTTCTAGTCCCGGGGATTCTAAAATAAGTCCGGATGGCCTTGTTTTGGAGTGAAATTGAAAAAGCCAAACTTTTTGAAAGCAAAGTTTCGAGCTTCTAGGCTGAAATATAGCCCCACTTCACTTGAAGAGTGAAAGATGAGCCGAGTCCGCCTTACGCGCATCGTGATTTTGACCAAGTTCAGCTCGATTTCCCGGAACTTGGGGGATATTTTCCAGTCTGGGGGAGTCTAAACTAACTCCTGACGGCCTTGGTTTGCAGTGAAATGCACAGAGCATAACCTTTTTTAACGATCACTTTGCAGCTTCTGGGCCGAAATATAGCCCCACTTCACTTTAAGACTGAAAGAGTAGCGGAGACCGCCTTACAGGCATCGTGATTTTGACCAACTTCAGCTCGATTTCCCGGAACTTGGCGGATATTTTCCAGTCCGGGGGACTTTAAACTAACTCCTGATGGCCTTTGTTTGCAGTTAAATGCACATAGCGTAACTTTTTAAACGGTCACTTTCGAGCTTCTGGGCCGAAATATAGCCCCACTTCACTTTAAGACTGAAACAATAGCCGAGATCGCGTTTCGCGCATCGTGATTTTGACCAACTTCGGATCGATATCCTGGAAATTGGGGGATATTTTCCAGTCCCGGGGACTCTAAACTAAATCCTGATCGCCTTGCTTTGTATTGAAACTGACAGAGCAAAACGTTGTGAAGACTGACCTTCGAGCTTCTGGGCCGAAATATAGCCCCACTTCTTTTTAAGAGTAAGAGTAGCCGAGTCTGTCTTACGCAAATCGTGATTTTGACTAACTTCGGCTCGATTTCCCGGAACCTGGGGGATATATTCCAGTCCCGGGAACACTAAACTAACTCCTGATGGCGTTGGTTTCCAGTGAAATGGACACAGCAAATTTTTTTGAACCCTTACTTTGGAGCTTCTGGGCCGAAATAGAGCCCCACTTTATTTTAACACTAAAAGAGTAGCCGAGACGGCCTTACGCGCTTATTTATTTTGCCAAACTTTGTCTCGATTTTTCGGCACTTACGGGATATTTTCCAGTCCCTGGGACTCTAAACTAACTCTTGATGGCTTTGGTTTGAAGTGAAATTGACACAGGAAAACGTTTTGAACGCTCACTTTCGAGCTTCTGGGGCGAAATATAGCCCCACTTCACTTTAAGACTGAAAGATTAGCTAAGACCGCCTTACGCCCTGGTGATTTTGACAAACTTCGGCTAAATTTCCCGGAATTTGGGGGATATTTTCCACTCCCTGGGTCTCTAAACTAACTCCTGATGGCCTTGGTTTGCAGTGAAATTGAGACAGCAAAACTTGTTAAACACTCAGTTTGGAGCTTCTGGGCCGAAATATTGCCCCACTTCACTTTAAGACTGAAAGAGTAGCCGAGACCGCCGTACGCGCGTCGTGATTTTGACCAACTTCGGCTAAATTTCCCAGAACTTGGGGGATATTTTCCATTCCCGGGGACTCTAAACTGGCCCCCGACGTCCTTGGTCTGCAGTAAAATGGACACAGCGAAACTTTTTGAACGCTCACTTTCGAGGTTCTGGCCCGAAATATAGGTCCACTTTAATTTAAGATTGAAAGACTAGCCGAGACCGGGTTACGCGCATCGTAATTTTGACCAACTTCGGCTCGATTTCCCGGAACTTGGGGGATATTTTACAGTCCCGCGGACTCTAAAGTAACTCCTGATGGCCTTGCTTTGGAGTGAAATGGACACAGCAAAACTTTCTGAACGCTCACTTTCAAGCTTCTGGGCCGAAATATTGCCCCAGTTAACTTTAAGAATGAAAGAGTAGCCGAGACCGCCTTACGCTTATCGTGATTGTGACCAACTTTGGCTCGATTTCCCGGGAAATGGGGGATATTTTCCGGTACCGGGGACTCTAAAGTAACTCCTGATTGCCTTGGTTTGCATTGAAATGGAGAGAGCAAAACTTTTTGAACGCTCCCCTTCGAGCTTCTGAGCCGAAATATAGCCCCACTTCACTTTAAGACTGAAAGAGTAGCCGAGACCGTCTTACGCGCATCGTGGTTTTGACCAACTTCGGCTAGATTTCCCGAAACTTCGGGGATATATTCCAGTCCCAAGGACTCTAAAGTAATTCCTGATGGCCTTGGTTTGCAGTGAAATGGACACAGCCAATTTTTTTGAAGGGATACTTTCGAAATTCTGGGGAGAAATATAGCCCCACTTCACTTTAAAACTGAAAGAGTAGCCGAGACCGCCTTA